>NW_028085164.1:0-407820 GCF_014824575.4 Sturnira hondurensis | reverse complement strand
AAAAAAAGGCTATAAAGAGAGACCCAGAAGGTCACTTCATAATACTCAAGGGAAGAATCCACCAAGAAGACATTAACATCATAAATATATATGCACCCAACACAGGAGCACCCAAATATATAAAGAAAATCCTAGAGGACCTCAAGAAAGATATTGACAGCAACACAATTATAGTAGGGGATTTTAACACCCCACTGTCAAAAATGGACAGATCTTCCAAACAAAATATCAACAAAGATATAGCAGCATTAAATGACACTCTAGAAGAAATGGACCTAATTGATATATATAGAGCCATCCATCCCAAAGAAACTAAATACACTTTCTTTTCAAACGCACATGGAACATTTTCAAAGATAGATCACATGATAGGACACAAAACCAGTCTCAACAACTTCAGGAATATAGAAATCATACCAAGCATCTTCTCTGATCACAAGGGACTAAAATTGGAAACCAACCCCACAGGAAAAAACCCAAAACACCCAAAATCATGGAGACTGAATGGTAGGCTATTAAACAACCAATGGGTCAAGAATGAAATTAGGGAGGAAATCAAAAAACTCCTTGAAACTATTAAAAATGAACTCACCACAACCCAAAACTTATGGGACACAGTGAAGGCAGTCCTGAGAGGGAAGTTCATACCAATACAGGCTCACCTAAAGAGGATAGAAACATTTCAAACAAACAACCTAACCCAACGCCTGCAAGAACTCGAGGAACAACAACAAACACAGCCCACAGCAAGTACAAGGAAGGAAATAACCAAGATCAGAGCAGAATTAAATGACATAGAGACTAAAAGCGCAATTCTAAAGGTCAATGAATCCAGGAGTTGGTTTTTGGAAAAGATAAACAAAATAGACAAACCTTTAAGTAGGCTCATTAAGAAAAGAAGAGAGAGGACACAAATAAACACAATCAGAAATGAAAGAGGAGAGATTACAACTGATACCACAGAAATAGAAAGGATTGTAAGAAATTACTATGCGGAACCGTATGCCAAGAAATTTGAAAACCTGGGTGAAATGGACAAATTTCTAGAAAAATATAATCTTCCAAAACTCAATGAAAAAGAAGTAGAAAACCTGAACAGGCCAATAACAGCAAATGAAATTGAAGCAGTAATCAAAAAACTCCCATCACACAAAAGCCCTGGGCCAGATGGTTTCACAGGAGAATTCTACAAAGCTTTTAAGGAAGAGCTAACCCCTATTCTTCACAGAGTATTACAAAAAATCCAAAAGGAGGGAAAACTCCCCAACTCTTTCTATGAAGCCAGCATCACCCTAATTCCCAAGCCAGATAGAGACACAACAAAGAAAGAAAATTATAGGCCAATATCACTTAAAAAATATTTAAAAAAAAGAAGATGTAGAGGAAGTATGAAAGAGAACTCAAGTAATAGCAAATAGCAGGGGAAAAACAGGAGAAAAATAAGAACATTTATTTAAGAAATCATATCATGTGCTTATATTTCAAAAATGCTTCTCTCCTTTCTTCTAGGAAAGCTTAGACCATTCACAGTTGGCCTGGGTGACCCTTGCTCGAAGTTGGACAGCAGTTAGAATCTACCCAGTTGCTCCACACACAAGAAGAGATTAAACAAGACAGTCACAGGAATTCAGTGCTTTGGGGGGAACATAAGCAGAGATACTCTTTTCTGAAACAAAGGTTTTGTGCATGAATATCTGTACTTTTATGAATGACAAATGTCACATTTTGAATAATTATCTCACTGATAATTATTCTATGAACAATTAAATTTAAGAAGCCTTTCTGCTTTGTTTTGAATAATTATCTAAATTATTCAAAACAAAGCAGAAAGGCTTCTTAAATTTAATTGTTCATAGAATAGAACAAACAAATCATCATTTACAAATGTGTATGAATTTACAGCCCTCCCCACTTCCACCACGTACTTCTTGAAAAGGAAATCAATTTGAATAGACAGAATTTGCTTTCCTGGGGTCATTATCCCACCTAATATTATTGATAAATATATCAGTTATTGGGGAAAAAATCAAATAAAGTTTTGATGATTTTTACAAGGCTGAATATGAGGTACCATAGATACTATCTATGGTTTAGCCCAGGTGTCAGCTAACTTTTCTTTCTATAAAGGCTCAGGTGAGATATGTGTCCAGCTTGCAGGCCATACAGTGCTGTGCTGTTGTACAAAAGTAGCCAGAAGTAATACCTCAATGAATGAGCTTGACTGTGTTCTAGTGAAGCATTATTTATGGGCACGGACACTAGAATACATTTTGTAACATTTTATATGTTACAAAATATCATTCTTCTTTAGAATTTGTCTAATTACTTAAAAAATAAAATTTTAGAAGCCATTCTCAACCTAAAGGCCACCAGAACCAGTCTGGGGCCGTATCTGGCCCTCAGGCTGTGGTTTACCTACCCCTGGTTTAATTTGTTCTTTGTATTTTCTGCTAACTTCTACTTAAAGCATTTGGAACCATTCACTTTTGACTACTAATACATAAAAGTCTGTGAGATGGGTGCTTTAAATTTTATTTTATTTTAATTGCAATATAAATTTACATATGGGAAAGGGGATATGATTAAAGGTCTTGTGTACAAAATACATAGTTAAGACATTCCTCTCTTGGAGTGAATCTCTTTTAATTTCTCCTTGCATATTTTGTTGAAATTAACTGAGCTAATCTAAAGATCTATGCATAACTAAATGCAATGTAATTAATTCTTTTTTTCTTTTTTCATCCAATTAATTCTTAAAATTTTCTCACATTACTTAAAATAATCTTTTTGTCAAATTCTCAGAAGAAAGCAAAGTGAGAAACACGGGAAATTTCCAGAAAGCACAATCCACAAAAGAGCAACAATGTAAAAATCTTAATCAGAGAAAATCACTACTACCACCAAGAAAAAACACACAAAATAAATCTCAAAATATGCATAGTAGTGAGGGAAAGGAAATTTAACAGATATGAGTAGTGACAAAGCTCTCAATAAAGAGCACTAATTCCAGGTGAAGCCAAACACAAACTTTCTACAAAATGTCCACTTTTAAAGACAGCTTTAAAAAGTAATGACACTTACTACATCAATAAATATTTGCTATACCATTGTCCAGTAGGGAAAAAGTCAGTGCTTCAGCCACTGACCATGCTTGACCCAGAATTCACTTCCCAAACTGCTCATTCTCAAAGCAACTCTGCGAAATACTGGGTTTACAGTAAAGAATGGTCAGACAGGAGCACAGTCCGTGTGTGTCCCAGGATGGCTATGACTGCAGCCCAACACAAAATCATAAATTTACTTAAAACATTCTGAAATTTTTTTGTGTATGATTACATGTTACAATGTATGTAATGTGTGGCTCAAGACAACTCTTTTTCCAGTGTGACCCAAAGCCGCTAAAAGTTTAGACATCCCTGAAATTAACTCAAGCTTATTTGGCTGGGGAAAAATGGTAAATATTTATAGAATACATTAAATTTGTTCTTAAGTAATAAAAGAAATAAAGAGGTTCATTCAGCCTAAAATACTAATTTCATGTATCTCATTTCACATAGCAACCAAATATACATTTTAAAAAATAAAGTTACAATAAGCAACCGTCAGAAACACAGACAAAATAATAAGAAACACCATTTTGATTAAGTGCATCAATAAGCTACTGAGTAATAGAATTTAATTCTAAAAATAAATAAAATAAAAATTGAGTAAATAAAAAAGCAAACAAGCAATTAAATAATACATAAAATAAATAGACTATAAGTCTATAAATAAAGCATAATTTCTGATGAATGTCAATAATTTATTAACTTGTAAATATTGCTTTATCACAACATTTAGTTCAACTCTGGAAGTGGAAAATACATTTAACATTTAACCCACCAAAAATAGTGCAGCTATGAATTAGAGATTTTTTCAAAATGCTTTACTTGTGAGTTTTGCAAGAGACATTTTCACACAAATTACTTGAGCACTATTTTTCCATGTCACTTGATCACTTGCAAAGAAAAAGAAAAATATAATGAGTTTAGTCTGTTCACAAAGAACTTTAAAAAAGAACACAGTCAAACCATTAATCATATATTTTTTAAGTACCTTTTTTGTACACAGCTCTGAGAGACCCATGAGGGGACAATCTATGGAACAGGTCTTCAGTGAGCTTGTATTTGGTGTGGAAGATAAGACATGACCTTAAGAATTTATAATACAGGGTCCAGCAGAAGTAAGGCCTGCTTGAGTGTGATTTGTAGGTTAATAATATGAGTGTAATAGTTTATAGTTTTAATTTGAAAATTTCACCTAAAATGTCATATGGCATGCTTGAGTGTGATATTGTTGTTACAGAATTACATGCTTATGATTTTGTAATAAAAATAGGCATTATTTGTGCCAAACCCTCTATAAGATAGAAAGTTACAGAGCCATTCTAGCAAATTATTGAACCCAAAGTAGGCATCATGGGAACCTCAATGTATAGTTGGGCAGCAATAAGCACAGGTGGCAATTTGGAGCTGACAACTGGTATCTGCAATGGGGCATCTTGTTATACTGAGCCCTTCACTAGTGGAACCTGATGCTAACACCAAGGAGATAATGTCAGAATAGAATTGTATTGTAAGATACCCAGTTAGAGTCTGCACTGCAGAGTAGTGGAGAATCGCTTGTTGTAAAAAAATCCGCATATTAGGTGGTCAGAAGTATTCTGTGAATATATAGGAAAATCATTGAATCAAAGATGAACCTAAGGTTTGGGGCTCAAACTAATGGGTATCGAGCAGAGTTATTTACTGAAACTGAGGACAATGAGGAGGGAAATTTCAAGGAATAAGATCAAGATTGTAAATGTCAATCAGAATCTCCTTAAAAAATATCATGGAGCTTAACAAATTGAATAGTAAGATTTAGCTAGAAGAAATGAAAGAAAATTTCTATAGACCACTATGAAAGAACTATTACTCCTGCCAAAATTATGGTGATATGTTTGTATTAAGCCCATAATGGATGAGACTGATAAAAGAGTAAGACCATATAATGACTTTTAATGGTACAACGATATTATATAAAGATGCTATACAACCATGGGAAAAGAGAACCTAGTTTAATCAGTGGTACTGGATGAGAGAGGTTAAGAAAAATAACACACACACATTTATTTTTTAATTCTACAACTGTGGAAAATTCCATATAGGTCAAAGAGTTTAACATTTAAAAATTACAAAAAATTAATAAAAATAGAAAGAAACCCTATGCTGCAATTATCTCAGTTACAAAGAAGTGATATAATCACTTCATTCAGTTAATCCTTATTGAATGTCACTTATGACCAAAAAGTAAACAATATTAAAAAGATAGGTATGCTGAAATTCACCTTTTTAAAGTTTGTGCAGAAAAAAAAGGTTAAAATTTAAGATAAAAAAATCAACTTCTGCTTCTGGGAAAATGAAGCATATATTTTTCTCTATCTCTCCCATTAAGTAAAAAAAAAAAAAAAAAACCCTAAAAAGCCCAGAAGTTATGTATAAAAAAACAAAAGGGGACTCTAAACAGTGGAAAAAAGAATAAGACCTGCTAGAGACGTCAAGATCTGAACATGGCAGTGAGTTTTCTAGGTTTTCTTTCTGACCTAGAGTTGAAGTTGAAAGAGCCAGCAGCCTGGAAATAACAATGGGTGCAGGCAACAAAAGCCTTCTCTATCTATACAAAGGACCTGGAAAAAGCCAGCCTAGCAAGACAGAAAACTTTTAAATAAAAGTTTAAGCTTTATTTAAAAGTTTTATTTAAACTTTTAAATAAAAGTTCAGCTTTACTTGAGCCAAACACTGCAGAAGAAGCTATGCACTGAGCCTCAGCAAAGTGCGAATGAGGAGTCCAAACTCCACCCTCACTAGATTGTAAGGAAAACCCCAATATTGCTATTGGAGTGGTGTCAAAAAGGAAAAAGTAGGGAGGTGAAACTTTCTTCACAGCGGGATGGTAATTATAGTCTCCTCTCTCCCTCATTCTTCCATGAAACCTGCACTTCTGCCACCCTGCAATCATGAGGCACCCCACAGCCTCCTCACTGAGGTGGGTCAGAGGAGGCTTAGTGAAGAGTGGGACTTCCCCTGACATCCTGCAGTAAAGAAGCCCCCACTCCCCTGTGGTGTCAGTGGATTCTATCAGAAGAGCAACAAGGAAGCACTCCTACCCCCTCTCAGCCAAGGAAGTGTCAGTGGAGACCTATTAAGGATCTGGAACTTCCACCACTTGCAGTAAAAATGAGAAGCATCCCCAAGGCAGTCAATGGAAGCAGTGTGGAAAATTTGAAGATCTACCCCCAACTGGCAATAATGATATATCACCTCCCTCCCCGAATCCTCTGTCAGAGTAGTGTGACAAGTCAAATAAAACAGAAGGTATAAATAAGATTCAGAATCTCATGTCATAATACCTAAAATGTCCGTGTTCCAATAGAAAATCACTCATCATGCCAGAAACCAAGAAGATGTCAGTCAAATGGGATTTTAAAGTCAATTAATAGATATCACTATCATAAGAAGAAAAATGTTACACTTATTTGAGAAAAATTTTAATACATTGATGATAAGTGTTTCACAAGCAATGATAAACACAATTGAAACAAGTAAAAAATAAGAAGTCTAAAGAAGGAAATAAAAAAGCTTGACAAAAATAGAAGATATAATGAAGAACTCAAAAATATAATAACTGGAATAAAAATTCTGTTGTGTAGGCTCAACATCAGACTGGAGTAGATAGGAAAGAATTAGTAACCTGAAAGACAGAATGATACTCAATCAACAAAAGAGAGAAAGCAGACTTAAAATGAAGCTTGAGGGACCTGTGGAACTATAGCAAAAGATCTAATGTTTATATCATTAGAGCCCTAGAAAGAGAAAAAAAGTAAAAGCACTCAAAAAAATAATTACTAAAAACTTTCTAAATTTGGCATAAGATATAAACCTATAGAATCAAGAAAATAAGTGAGCTTCAATAAGGATTAACTGAATGAAGTCCACATCAAGATATACCAAAGACAGAGTTGTAAATATATACAAACGTCTTGATAGCAAAGAGAAAGGACACCTTATCTGTAGAAGAAAAAGTAAAATGACAGCAGATTTTCATAAGAAACCATTGGGTGTATAATGACGTGACATATTGTTAATGTACAGGAAAAACAAACAAACACACTACTTACACAGAATTCCATATCCAGTAATAACATTTTTCAAAAATGAAGGTGAAACCAAAGCATTCTCAATCAAAGACAAACGAAAATTTTTACCAGCAGACCTGCCCTAAAATAATAGTTAAAAGAGAGACTTCTGCCAAGATGGAAGTATAGGTGGGACACTGTGCCTTCTCCCACAACCAAGTTTGAATACAACAAAGGTTTGGAGAACAAAGACATGGCCAAAGAACAGAAAATTGAATTACATGGAAGTCCGACAACACCTAACCATTCAACCAGGACAGTAAGAGGGGCAGAGCCAGCAGTGGAACAGGGTCGGGCAGAAAAGATCCCGAGACCTAGGTGTGCAAGTAGCCTGGACCCAGTCAGGGTGTGGAGCAGACTGACTTCGGTCGCACATTCTCGCACCGTGAGATGGACCACGAAGGCCCCAGGGAGCGAACCCAGTGGAGGGCTAACAGCGGTGGTGCACTCGCGAGCAATGGGACGAAATGCACGGGCCCAGGTGACAGTGGCAGCTCCGGGACCAGTCACCTGTGGGGGCCGCGGCGGGAGGTGGCAGATGGGACCGCCATTGTTTCTCTTTGACCCCGCCCCCACGTACAGCTTCACAACCCAGTGACTGAGTTGCCCTGCTCTAGTGAACACCTAGGGCTCCAATCCTGCTATGTAACAGGCACGAACAGCCCAAAAGATGGTGGAAGAAGAACTCAAAGTCCCAGAGCCGGTAACTCTAAGTGACCAAGAGATTGCCAGCCTCTCAGAAGCACAATTCAAGACACTGTTTATCAGGATGCTCACAGAACTGATTGATTATAGTCACAAATTAGAGGAACATATGAAGGCTAAACTAATTGAAAACAAGGGAGATGCACAGGAAACCAATAGTGATGGAAAGGAAACGGGGACTCAAATCAATGGAATGGACCAGAAGGAAAAACAAAACATCCAACCAGAAAAGAATGAAGAAATGAGAATTCAAAAAAATGAGGAGAGGCTTAGGAACCTCCAGGACATCTTTAAACGTTCCAACATCCGGATTATAGGGGTACCAGAAGGGGAAAGAAACAGCCCCGAGTGGAAAGCTTATTTGAACAAATAATAAAGGAGAACTGCCCCAGTCTGGCAAAGGAAATAGACTTCCAGGAAATCCAGGAAGCTCAGAGAGTGCCAAAGAAGTTGGACCCAAGAAGGAACACACCAAGGCACATCATAATTACATTACCCAAGATTAAAATGAAGGAGAGAATTCTAGAAGCAGCAAGAGATAAGGGGGTAGTCACCTACAAAGGAGTACCCATCAGACTGTCAGCGGATTTCTCAAAAGAGACCTTCCAGGCAAGAAGGGACTGGAAAGCAGTATCCCAAGTCATGAAATCCAAAGACCTACAGCCAAGATTGCTTTATCCAGCAAAGCTTTCTTTTAGAATGGAAGGACAGATAAAGTGCTTCTCAGATAAGGTCAAGTTCAAGGAGTTCATCATCACGAAGCCCTTATTATATAAAATGCTAAAGGGACTTATATAAGAAAAAGAAGATGAAAAATATGAACAGTGAAAGGACAGCAAACACACAGTTATTAACAACCACACCTAAAACAAAAGCAAACCTAGAGGACAGCTAGATCAGGAGTGGAACCATAGAAATGAAGAACACATGGAGGGTTAGCAACAGGGGAGAGGGAGGAGGAGAAGCAGGGAGAAGATACAGAAAATAGCATAGACAGTAGGTAGAAAATAGATGGGGGGGCAAGAATAGTGGAGGAAATATAGAATCTAAAGAACTTGAGACATGTGGTTATAAACTAGGGGGGAGAATGGTGGGGGAGGGAGTGTGTGGGTGGAGGGGAATGAAGGAGGGGAATAGAACAACTGTAATGGTATAATCAATAAAATATATTTAAAAAATAATAGTTAAAGGAAATTCTCAAAACAGAAAACAATGAAATCTGGAACATTAGATAGTAAGAAAAAACATAAAAAGTAAAAATATGGGAAAATTGCACATATATTCATATTTTCCTTCTTCTCTTGTTTTCTAAATTAAGTTTGACTACTACTGACAAAAGTATAACATTATTTGATGCTGTTGTCTATAGGGAAAATGATTAAGACAATTCTATTATAAGTAAGGGAAGGAAAAAGACAAAAAGGGAGGTAAGGTTTTTATGCTCTACTCTTACTAGTAGATGACCTTACCTGTATACTGGTGTTAGTTATGTTTCTATAATATAATATCCATAGGAACCACTATAGGAGGCATACAAAGAGATGCCCCTAAAAAACACTATAGAAAAATGAAAATGGAGTTCTAAAACTATTTGAGTAACCCATAGAAAAACAGGAAAACAAAACAGAGAGAGGAAAAACATAGAATAAAAAAAAGTGGCAGTTCTTAAACCCAAACATATCAATAGTTACATAAAATATAAATGGTATAAATGTATCATTAAAAGACAGCTATCACCCTGGCCAATTTGGCTCAGTTGGTTGGAGCATCATCCCATAGACTGAAAAGTTGCAAGTTTGATTTCCAGTCAGGTCATATGCCCAAGTTGTGGGTTAAATCCCTGTTCAGGGTGTGTACAAGGGGGCAACCAATTGATGTTTCTCTCTCACATCAATGTCTCTCTCTCTCTCTCTCTCTCTCTCTCTCTCTCTCTCTCTCTCTCTGTGTGTGTGTATGTGTGTGCCCCCCTTTCTCTAAAAAGCAATGAAAAGATTGTCCTTGGGTGAAGATTTTAAAAAGTTAGCTGTTCGTAGAATGCATTAAAAAATATGACCCAACTATATGCTATCTACAAAAAACCTTACTTCAAATATAGTAATATAGGCAAGTTGAAAATAAAAGAATGGAAAGGTTACACCATTAAAATAGTAGTCTAAAGAAAGCATAAGTGGCTATATTAATACCCCAAAAAGTAAGCTTCAGAGCAAAAAAAAATTACCAAACAGGGAGGAATATTACATAATAATAAAAGGATCAATCCACCAACACATGGTGAGTCTAAATGTGTATGCATCAAACAACAAAACTACATAATATGTGAAATAAAAACTGACAGAATTAAAAGGAGATAAACAAATGCACAATTATGGGTAAAGATTTCAATACCCCTCTCTCCATAACTGATAGAGTAAGTGATAGAGTAAATAGACAATCAGCAAATAGGATCCTATTCTACCAAAGACTCCAACCAGAAACAGCCAAATGCCCATTATTATCAAGACTCCACAGATAGAGAGGAAGATGGCGGCAGAGTAGGACAAAGGATTTCACTTCTCTCCACGCACCAGAGAAAGACCTGGCTGATCTGCGGAGGAGCACAGCAGATGTCCAACGGGGACCCAGCATATAAGAAGGCAGGGCTCCAGAGAGTGTAGCGGACACTGAATGACCAGAGGTTGAGGAGAGGAGACAACCGCAGATTAACAAGGTACGAGGGAGCAGCGCAGAGGCGGTGGCGGGCCCCCCCCCCCCGAGAGGCCGCGCCAGGGCCCTGGCTGGCCGCCCCAGTCTCTGAGAGCCGAGGGTGGGCAACACCGACTCTGGGAGAGAACTGGTCACCGGCATCCCTCCCCCATCTGGCAGGGTGCAGATTGGAAAACACCATAGGAGATTGGTCTGCCAGTAGTGGCAGAGAGAGGAGTGAGCATTCAGAAGCAAACCAGAAAGCTCTGATAACCCGTGGAGTCAGGTTGCTGGCTTGGGGGAACTGAGAGTTGCCAGAGCATTCCCTGCTTCGAGGGGCCTGTGCCTACCCTGGAGCAGTCCCAGGGAGTCTCAGGCTGCAGGCAGGGCCTCCAGAAGTGAGTCAGTTGCGAGCTCCATCCCTACTCACCCGGCATAGACCAGCTCCATCCCTGCTTAGCTGGCACAGACTGGGAGGCACTGGGAGTCAAGCCTTGGCCTTTGGCTTGGGTGGCTACAGGTCACCCGTGCCTCCCGGGCCCAGCGGGCCAGCGCCGGCCCTCGGCTCGAACAACCGCCTGTTGCCCGAGCATCCTGGCCCTCTCGGGGCCTGCGCAGGCCCTCTACTTGGGGAATCCCCAGTCGCCCATGCCTTCCCAGTGGGGCAGGGTCTGCACCAACCCTCCGCTTGGGGAATTGAGAGTTGCCCAGGCGATCCCTGTGGTGCAGGACCTGCACCGGCTCTCGAACAGTCTTGGGGAGTCTTGGGCTGCTGGCTGGGACCCTGGAAGAGAGCCAGTCGCCAGCTCCATCCCTACTCAGCTGGCGCAGACAGGGAAACACAGGGAGTCAGGCTGTTGCTGTTGGTTTGGGAGAATTGTGAGTTGCCCTGTGTGTTCAGCCACAACACAGGGAAAGGTCCGCACCCAAGCCTACCAGAACAGGAAAGCCTGGTTGGGAGTGTGCGCCCTCATGCCAGACCAGGGCTGGAAAGCCTGGGAGAAAATCCGCTCTCAGTAGGGTGTGGGAGGGCGGCGGCAGTCTGGATCTTGGGGGGGTACTGGCGAGACCAGTTGAGCGTACCAGGGCGAGAGAAGAAAGAGCCCCTCAGGCTGCTGCAGCTAGTGAGACCAGGAGAAAAGGTTTGACTAGCTGGACACCAACCAGAGGAGCAGTGGGAGCAGAGAACACCAAGATACCTACAGGAGACTACACCACTGAATTTCACAGGTATCCTACCACAGAAGTTCACACCATAAACCCAGGGAACCAGAACAGATCAATTTAAGAAGCTGAAGACAACAAGAAGAGCATCACAACAATGGGGAGACAAAGAAACAATCCCAAATGAAAGAAAAGGAGGAAGTCTCAGAAAGAATGTTAGATGAAATAGAGACAAGTCAACTATCAGATATTCAATTCAAAGCACTGGTTATCAGGAAATTCAAAGAGCTTACAATGAGCTACCAGAAACTACAGGGGTGCTACAATGAACTCTCCACAAACTATACCAACATGAAAAAGGAAATAGAAACCATCAGCAAAGGCCAAGAGGAAATGAAAAATACAATTTCTGAACTGAAGAACACAGTAGAAGGTATGAAGAGTAGGATTGATGAGGTAGAAGACCACATAAGTGAGCTCGATGACAGGGTGGAAAGAATCTCCCAGACGGACAAGGTAATGGAAAAGAGAATCAGAAAAAATGAGGAGAGTCTAACAGAAATGCAAGACAATATGAAATGTAATAATATCCAAATAATAGGAATACCAGAAGGAGAAGAAGAAGAAAAAGAGATAGAAAACCTACTTGAAGGAGTAATAAAAGAAAATTTTCCTAAGTTGAGGAGACAGAAAGTCACACGAATCCAGGAATCGCAGAGAGTCCCAGGCAGGTGGAACACAAAGAGGCCTACTGCAAGACACATCATCATTAAAACGGCAAAATTCCAAGACAAAGAGAGAATCTTAAAGGCAGCAAGGGAGAAAACGGAAGTAACATACAAGGGGGTCCCAATTAGGTTGGCTACTGACTTCTCAACGGAAACTTTCCAAGCAAGAAGACAATGGCAGGAAATATTCCAAGTAATGAGAAACAGAAGCCTGCAACCAAGGCTACTTTATCCAGCAAGGCTCTCAATCAAGATACAAGGCCAAATAAAGAGCTTCCAAGACAAAAGAAGTCTAAAAGAATATGCCTCCAGAAAACCAGTTCTTCAAGAATTACTAAAAGGGCTGCTTTAAGGAAAGGAAGGAAAAGAGAGAGATGGAGAGGAACACAGGTACACAAATGGCAATGAATAAGTACCGTTCAATAATAACCTTAAATGTAAATGGATTAAATGCACCAATTAAGAGACATAGAATAGCTGAATGGATAAGAAAGCATGATCCACACATATGCTGCCTACAAGAGACCCACCTCAGGTAAAAAGACCACCACAGACTGAAAGTGAAAGGATGGAAACAAATTTTCCAAGCAAATGGACATGAAAAAAAAGCCGGGGTAGCAATCCTCATATCAGACAAAATAGACTTCAAAAAAAGGGCTATAAAGAGAGACCCAGAAGGTCACTTCATAATACTCAAGGGAAGAATCCACCAAAAAGACATTAACATCAATAAACATATATGCACCCAACACAGGAGCACCCAAATATATGAAGAAAATCCTAGAGGACCTCAAGAAAGATATTGACAGCAACACAATTATAGTAGGGGATTTTAGCACAACACTGTCAAAAATGGACAGATCTTCCAAACAAAATATCAACAAAGATATTGCAACATTAAACGACACTCTAGAAGAAATGGACCTAACTGATATATATAGAGCCGTCCACCCCAAAGAAGCTAAATAAACATTCTTTTCAAGTGCACATGGAACATTTTCAAAGATAGATCACATGATAGGACACAAAACAAGTCTCAACAACTTCACGAAAATAGAAATCATACCAAGCATCTTCTCTGATCAAAAGGGACTGAAATTGGAAACTAACCCCACAGGAAAAAAACCCAAAACACCCAAAATCATGGAGACTGAATGGTATGCTATTAAACAACCAATGGGTCAAGAATGAAATTAGGGAAGAAATCAAAAAACTTCTTGAAACTAATGAAAATGAACTCACCACAACCCAAAACTTATGGGACACAGTGAAGGCAGTCCTGAGAGGGAAGTTCATACCAATACAGGCTCACCTAAAGAGGATAGAAACATTTCAAACAAACAAGCTAACCCTATGCCTGCAAGAACTCGAGGAACAACAACAAACACAGCCCACAGCAAGTACAAGGAAGGAAATAACCAAGATCAGAGCAGAATTAAATGACATAGAGACTAAAAGAACAATTCTAAGGATCAATGAATCCAGGAGTTGGTTTTTGGAAAAGATAAACAAAATAGACAAACCTTTAAGTAGGCTCATCAAGAAAAGAAGAGAGAAGACCCAAGTAAACACAATCAGAAATGAAAGAGGACAGATTACAACTGATACCACAGAAATAGAAGGGAATGTACGGAATTACTATGAAGAACTGTATGCCAAGAAATTTGAAAACCTAGGTGAAATGGACAAATTTCTAGAAAAATATAATCTTCCAAAACTCAATGAAAAAGAAGCAGAAAACCTGAACAGACCAATAACAGCAGATGAAATTGAACCAGTAATCAAAAAACTGCCATCACACAAAAGCCCTCGACCACATGGTTTCACAGGAGAATTCTACAAAGCTTTTCAGGAAGACCTAACCCCGATTCTTCACAGACTATTACAAAAAATCCAAAAGGAGGGAAAACTCCCAGACTCTTTGAATGAAGCCAGCATCATCCTAATTCCAAAGCCAGATAGAGACACAACAAAGAAAGAAAATTATAGGCCAATATCGCTGATGAACATAGATGCTAAAATCCTTAATAAAATATTAGCAAATCGCATCCAACAATACATCAAAAAGATCATACACTATGACCAAGTGGGATTCATCCCAGGGATGCAAAGATGGTTCAATATATGCAAATCAATAAATATAATACACCACATAAACAAAAGCAAGGACAAAAACCACATGATCATATCAATAGACGTGGAAAAAACTTTTGATAAGGTTCAATACCCATTTATGATAAAGGTACTCAGAGAAATGGGAATAGAGGGAGCATTCCTCAACATAATAAAGGGCATATATGAAAGACCTACGGCCAACATCATACTCAATGGACAAAAACTAAAAGGTTTTCCACTAAGATCAGGAACAAGACAAGGTTGCCCACTTTCACCACTTCTATTCAGTATAGTATTAGAAGTTCTAGCCACAGAGATCAGGTAAGAAAAGGAAATAAAAAGTATCCAAATCAGAAAGGAGGAAACAAAGCTGGCACTGTTTGCAGATGACATGATAATGCACATTGAAAACCCTATAGCCTCTACCAAAAAACTGCTCGAACTAATAAATGAATTTGGCATAACAGCAGGATACAAAGTCAATCTCCAGAAATCAAAGGCATTTTTGTATACCAACAATGAAGCAGCAGAAGCAGAAATCAGAAAAAAAATACCATTCGATATAGCAAAAAGAAAAATAAAATATCTGGGAATAGACCTAACCAAGGAGGTAAAAGACCTGTATGCAGAAAACTACACAGCACTGAAGAAAGAAATCAAGGAAGACACAAATAAATGGAAACATATACCGTGTTCATGGATTGGAAGAATTAACATCATCAAAATGTCCATACTACCCAAAGCAATTTACAGATTCAATGCAATACCTATTAAAGTACCAATGGCGTATTTCACAGACATAGAACAAACACTTCAAAAATTTATATGGAACCAGAAAAGACCCCGAATAGCTGCTGCAATTTTGAGAAAGAAGAACAAAGTAGGAGGGATCACAATACCTGATATCAAACTGTATTACAAGGCCACTGTAATCAAAACAGCCTGGTACTGGCACAAAAACAGGCACATAGACCAATGGAATAGAACAGAGAGCCCAGAAATAAACCCAACTCTCTACAGTCAATTAATATTCGACAAAGGGGGCAATAACATAAAATGGAGTAAAGACAGCCTTTTCAACAAATGGTGTTGGGAGAACTGGACAGCTACATGCAAAAAAATGAAACTTGAGCACCAACTTACACCATACACCAAAATAAATTCAAGGTGGATAAAAGACTTAAATATAAGCCGTGAAACCATTAAAACCCTAGAGGAGAGCCTTGGCAAGAAAATCTCAGATATTCCACGCAGCAATATTTTTACTGATACGTCCCCTAGAGCAAGGAACATAAAGGAAAGAATAAACAAATGGGATCTCATCAAAATTAAAAGCTTCTGCATGGCTAAGGAAAACAGTATCAAGATACAAAGAGAAGCAACAGCTTGGGAAAACATATTTGCCAATGATACCTCAGATAAGGGTTTAATCTCCAAAATATACAAAGAACTCATTCGGCTCCACTCAAAGAAGACAAGCAACCCAATCAAAAAATGGGCAGAGGACTTGAACAGACATTTCTCCAAGGAGGACATACAGAGAATCCAGAGACACATGAAAAGATGCTCGATATCACTAGCTATCAGAGAGATGCAAATTAAAACCGCAATGAGATACCACTTAACACCAGTCAGATTGGCTATCATAAACAAAGAAACAAACAACAAGTGCTGGAGAGGTTGTGGGGAAAAGGGGACTCTAGTTCACTGTTGGTGGGATTGCAGACTGGTACAACCACTATGGAAAACAGTATGGAATTTTCTAAGAAAACTAAAAATGAACGTACCTTTTGACCCAGCAATTCCACTCTTGGGAGTATATCCTAAGAACCCTGAAACACCAATCCAAAAGAACCTATGCACCCCGATGTTCATAGCAGCACAATTTACGATAGCCAAGAGTTGGAAGCAGCCTAGATGCCCATCGGTAAATGACTGGATCAAAAAACTATGGTACATTTACACAATGGAATTCTATGCTGCAGAAAGGAAGAATTAACTACTACCCTTTGCAACATCATGGATGGAACTGGAAAGCATTATGCTGAGCAAAATAAGCCAGGCAGAGAAAGACAAATGCCATATGATCTCATTTTTAACAGGAATCTAAACAAAACAAGCAAGCAAGCAAATTATTACCAATGACACTCAAATATGGAACAGGCTGACAGGGTCCAGACGGGAGAGGTGAGAGAATCATAGAGGAAAAGGGAATGGACTCACATGAACAAGTGTAAATGACACATGGGCAATAACTAAGGGTGGAGGGTGGAAATGGGATGGAGGCGGGGAGCATGGGGGGCAGGGTCGTGAATATAAGACAGAAAGCTGTACTTGAACAAGAATTAAATTAAAAAAAAATTAAATAAATAAATAAATGAAAATGAAAAAAAAAAGACTCCCCAGAACATATACCAAAGTAGAACACATCCTGCGCCCTAAAAACAAACCTTGATAAACTTAAAAGAACTAAAATCATGCAGAGTGTATTCTCTGATCATAATGGAGTCATACTAGAAATCAATAACATACAGAAAAAACTAGACAATCTCTAATCTTGGAGAATCAACAACATACTTCTCAATAACCTATGGGTCTTCACACTTACTAGGAAGTCTATAATCAAAAAGAAAATAACAAATGTTCATGAGAATGTGGAGAAATAACAACCCTTATACATTGTTGGTGGAAATTTAAATTGTACAGTCATATTAGAAAATCATTTAATGTTTCCTCAAAAAGTTAAACACAGATTTGTCTTTTGGCCTAGAAATTTCATTCATAGATATATACCAAAAGGAAATGAAAACCTTTCCACACAAAAACTTGTACAGTAAAATTTCATAGCAGCATAATAGCCAAAAGATAAAAACAACTCAAATGCCCATCAACTGATAAATGGATATAACAAAAGGTGGGAAAACCAAACAGTGAAATATGTTTTGGCCAAGTGAATGATACACTGACACATACTACAACATGGATTAACCTTGTGAGCATTGTGCTAAGTGAAAGAAACCAGTCACAAAACCACATATTGTATGTTCCCATTTATATAAAATATCAAAAATAGGCAAATCTTCAAAAAACAAGAAGTAGATTAGGTTTTTCTTAGGGATGGGAAAGAATGGGAAAATGGCATAGTTATAGCTAAAGTACATGAAATTTCTTTTAGGGGTGATGAAAATATCCTAAATTTGATTGTAGATGTGGTTTCCCAAATGTGGGTATACTAAAGACCATGAAATATCATACTTTAAATGGATAAAAAGTGCAAAGGGGGCCACGAACAACATGGGTTTGAACTGCGTGGACCCACTTACATGCAGATACTTTTCAATAAATACTATAATTAAATAATTGTCCTGATGTTCTTACTAACATTTTTGTTAGTTTACTTGATTGCAAAAATATAGTTTATAATACACATAACATACAAAATATGTGTTAAGTGACATTTATATTATAAGTAAAACTTATGGTAAACAATAAACAATAAGCAATAAATAGTTTTTACAGAGTCAAAAGTTATATGTGGATTTTTTACTGTGTGGGGGGTTCAAAGGTCAACTGTATTCTGTAAATTATAGCTCAATAGTGATATTACAAAAAAAAAATCCATTAGTCTTGAGGAAGTCTCAAGGGAAATCTAAAAGTAAATTGAACTGAATGCAATTAAAAAAACATACCCTGGCTGGTGTAGCTCAATGGATTAAGTGTAGGCTGTGAACCAAAGGGTCATGGTTCAATTCCCAGTCAGGGCACATGCCTGGGTTGAGGGCCCGGTCCCCAGTGGGGGCCATGTGAGAGGCAACCACACATTGATGTTTCTTTCCCTTCTTTCTCCTTCCCTTCCCCTCTCTCTAAAAAAAATAAAATAAAATATTTTCTTTTTAAATGGAAAAAAACAATATATTAAAAAGTGAGACACAGTTAAAGTAGTACCAGAGAAATGTATAGCACTAAATACATTTATTAGAAAAGAGAAGTCTCAAATCACTAATCTAGTCTTTTACTTCAAGACCCTTAATAAAGAAGATCAAAAGATCAAAGGAAGCAGAAGGAAGGAAATTATGAAGAGCAGAAATCAGCAAAATTAAAATCAGGAAAATAGAAAAATATCAATGAAATTAAAAGCTGGATTTTTGAAAAGATCAATAAAATTGACAGACTTCTAGCAAGATTGTCAAAAAAGAGAAAGCACAAATTATCAGTAATTTGTGAATTACACACGGGCATCACTACAGACCCCACCAACGTCAAAAGGATAATGGAATACTATGAACATCTCTGTACACATATTTGACATCTTAAACAAAATGAACCAATTCCTTGAAAAAATGCACAGAGCCAGAACTCACCCAATATAAAGGATTTACTTGAAAATCCCTGTAACTATAAAAAATATTGAACTTGTAAATTTCAGACTCCCCCAAAGAAGAACCCTCTAGTTCCAGATGGTTTCACAAATGACTTCTATAAAACAAGTTCTACACAATCTCTTCAAAAAATAGATTTTATGAAGCTAGTATTACCCTGATATCAAAATCAAAGACAGTACAAAAAAAGGAAACAACAGAATAATATTTCTTATGAGTATTGTGAGTTATAATGTCTGCCAGCACCCAGGGCAAGCCACCCCAAGTTATCCCACAATAGCATATGGATTATTTTGAATTAAAGTTCCTTAAGAAACTGCCCACACAAGAAGACAACCCTGATCTCTTTGTCCACCTAACAGCAAGAGATAAATCTCCCATGTGACTGGTCCCTTCCCTTCTCCTGAGGACCAAGAGACAACCTTATCACAAGAGTTTTAAAAATTCCAGAGTCCAAAAGTCTCTATAAGCAAACCCTATTAAGGCCTTTACTAAAGTTACTACTCAAGCCCAAACCTTTCTGATAAGTGCTTTCTTTATCTTGTCAATTTTCACAAATGTATTATTTCTTTGTCTAAAAAGTATAAAAATGTGTCTGGTTCAGTCATTTTGTTTGAGCCTCATTTTATGATCTGAGTATCATATTATAATTCTCCCATGAGCACATATTACATTGGGGTTTCTTCTGTTAATGTAGCCTTGTGTCAATTTTATTATTTATTACTAGTCCAGCTGTAAGAACGAAAACAGGGAAGGGAGAAAATTTTTGACCCTTTTCCTGGTACAGAGCTCCTAAAATGGTTGTCTTCTAGTAAGTGATGAGAGTGGCAAAGGTGTATTTTGTTATTTTACAGAGGGTTGAAACTTTAAATCCCAAACCCTGACCTTCAGAGAGGGAGAAAGGGCTGAAGTTTGAAATGATTACCAATGGTAATCATTGGTAAAAAATTTAATCAATCACACCTACATATTAAAGCCTCCACAAAAATTCAAAGGACTGGGTTTTGTGGGCTTCCTGGTTAGTGAACACATGGAGATTTGTGGAGAGTTGTATAACTAAAATGCGCATGGAAGCACTGCACCCTTTCCCCACCACTTGCCCTATGCATCTCATTCATCTGGCTGTTGCTGAGTTATGCAGCTTTTATAAGAAACCAGTAATTTTAAGTAAAATGTTTCTCTGAGTTCTATGAGTTATTCTAGTAATTTAGTAGTACCCAACGCGGGAAGTCATTAGAACCTGTAAAACATAGCCAGTAGTAACACTGACAAATTGGACTTGGCAATTGGAATCTGAAGAGTACGTGTGTGGGAAGTATGAGGGGGCACATCAGGAGGAACAGTCTTGTGGAACTGAGCCCTTAATCTGTAGAATCCAATGCTATTTCTAGGTAGTAGGTAATATCAGAATTGAATTGAATTGTGGGACACCAAGGCGGTATCCAAATATTTCTTGGTGATGGGGGGCCAGGAATCCCTTCACACATTAGAATTACTACGGGATTGGTGTAGATGCAAAAATACTTATCAAAATGTTACCAAAGAACACAGAAATATATAAAAGGAATTATACAACATGTCCAAATTGGGTTTATTTCAGGAATGCAAGACTGACTGAAACCAATCACTATAATCCATCATATTAACAGACTAAAGAAGAAAAATTACATGATTTTACCAATTGATGTAGAAAAATCATTTGGCAAAATTCAACACCCAACCAAGACAAAAACATGCTGCAAACTAGTAATAGAAAGCAACTTTCTGAAGTTGCTAAAGATCATCTACAAAAAACTGACTGATTCCAAATACCAAGTTTAACTACCCTGCAAAATAGGGCCTTTATAGCAGAAAGTAGGCCTTCTCACTCTAAAACCCCAAGTTGGTGCTCAAGAAACATATTGGAGAAATGAGTGTACAGTCTGTAAGTCATTAGGTGGAAATCATGCATATTACAGAAAACCACTGTAAAGAAAATATTCATCCTTCCTAGAAACTGATGAATTATTTGATTACTTATTATTTCACTTATTTACCCATAGGCATTTCCAAGCACTCACCACCATGAAGTGTGCAAAGCTCTGAGACACAGCAATAACCAAGATGGACATGGTTCTATCTCATGGAGTTTATCGTCTGTGGGACCAAGGATGTCAAAGAAGGCATTGCAACATCAGGCCACGTTGGACAGGAATTTGTAAGTCACCATGGAATCATAGGGCAGGGTCCTTAATCTTGTCTTCCCAGTCAGGGAAGGGATCCTTAAGGTAATGATGTTACACCTCAGAAGTAAAGAGGAATAGGAATCATCAAAGCCAAGAAGTGTGGGAGGGTCTTCCAAGCAGAGAGAACAGCAAAACTCACTAGAGTGAGCCCAAAGTGTGGCTATAGGAGGCACCGTGAAAAATCCAAGAGAGAGGGTGAGGGTGACATGTCCTGGGTTTTATCATCCACAGTTTGGATTTATCACAAGTTTGTGGGAAGTAACTGTGGCCAAAGATGTGAAGACACAGGCATGCTTTTCATTTAAGATATTTATTATTTTGAGATGACAGTGAGCAACCTGTGGCTCTCTGCCCTCAGCAACACTGTGCCAATGTCTGTAGCAGAGTGCTTACTTCACTGGAGTTCACAGATCTACCTGAGGGTCTGGTTCACCCACCAGAACACATGTTCTCAGGGCTGTGGCAAGTTTTACTCACTTCTGCACTCCCATTGTCTCATACAGTTCATAGCAGGTAGAGAACAACAGCAATGAAAAAAAACTCAACTTTCCTTTCATCTGGCTATTCTCTTCTAGAGATTCTACTCCACACCTTGGAGGAACACACAGTGACTGTGCATCAGTTGTGCATGTTGTCATTGGGATTCTAGTTCCTGAAAGCTAAAGGTGTTGTGCCTCACCTTTTATTACAGTCCTTACCTTCCTAGTTCCAACTTTTCTCTCTGTTTTCTCTCATCTTCAATTTGTTCTTTTATTTCTCAATGGAATGCAAGGGTTTATATCTGATTATGCTAAAGGTTTATCCTTTCATCACTGATGATAATTTCCATCTTCATCTTAATTTCATTAAGGTTGTAAGAATTATATAGGTCCTCCTTAAAATTTTTACTTTCACCAAATGCAAAAGAAGAAATGTTTCATGATTGTGCTTGTTGGAAGTACTTGGAACAGTCAAAGTCACAGGACCGAAAGTAGAATTATCAGGGTTTGGGAGAGGGCAATGAGGAGTTGTTGTTTAATGGGCAGAGTTTCTGTTTGGGAATATGAAAAAGTTCTGGAAATGGGTAGTGGTGATGGTTGTACAACACTGAAAGTACTTAATGCCACTGAATTATCCATTTAAAATGGTTAAAATGGTACATTTATCTTAGGTATATTTTGCCAGAATGGGAAAAAAATCTTCATTTTCCTACTCATTCTATAAAACAATTAAGCAAGATGAAATATTTATATAACTACATAAATGCTGATAAGCAAACAGGCATGAGAAGAAACTTTCCCTGTGGATAGGTACTGTCACCAGGCATACGACACAAAATACTGACTAATCTGATGATTCACAGCCTCTGAACTGGGCCTTTGAAAGGAAATGTAGAAGTAATGACATAAAATGTGCAAAGCATGGGCTGTTCAAACATAAGAAGCAAAAAATCCAAATTTTCTGTAATTTAAAGGGTAAAATAAGTAATGTTTACAAAGATACTCATAGCAAAATGTCAACAAAGAGGGGAGATGGTTGAGCAAACTGTAACATAACACGATGTAAGAGTATACCACAGCATGCATCTTAATTGTGGCAATACTGCTATGGATTTATTCAAAAGAATGCTCAAAGAGAAAGAGCATAAGCAAAGTTATAATATTATTGTTATTGTATTTAAAACTGTTGAATTCACTATTTTATTCACAGATATATTTTGAAAGGTAAGTGCCTCTTAGATGAGACCCGAGAACCTACTGATATTCTAAGACTACATATTCTTATTTATCCATAGAGTTTACCTTTCAGACACAATGACTTAAATCAGTGTCAGAGACAGCATGAGAAGTATGTACTGGCCTCCTGATCTCTAGCCCACACTGCTTCCCATGCCTCCCTCCTTATTTAAGGTGTGAAACATGACCACCTTTCACTTACATATTCCACAGTAGTCTCCCCATTTTTGTCAATGGTTAAGAGTATGCCACCATTTTTATGTATTTCCCTTTTTGGAAACATGATCACATTCTGAGAATGGCACACATGTTGATTATTATTAACTTGACTGTAAAATAAATTTTGACTGATCTTGAGTACCTAAGTACCCCAAACAATAGATTCAGTTTCCTTCAACATAACCAAGTCTAAATATTGGAATCAAAATCTCATGTAACATAAAAAACTCTGGACCAGAGATTGCAAACTGTTGGGTCATGGGTCAGCATGGCCTTTCAGGACTATTTTGTTTTGCTTCACTTGTGTTTTTAAATATTGAGGTAATCTTTAGAAACAGTTTTCACATATAAATTCTCTTGCATGGTTTTTCTTAAAAAATCAGCAGACTAGACCATCTGGCCCTTACCCATGCCGATTTGTGCAAGATGGCAATTGGCTGGAGCCAGGCAGGGGTTCTTCTAGTCAGTGTTGGTTCAAGAGCTGCCTGCCAGACTTCTCCCCCCACCTCTGCCCCACCCCTTTCCCATATTTCCTGGGGCTTGCACATGTAGTCTTAGGCCCACACTGTCTACTACCTGCCTAGACCTCAAGTCCAAATTCTAATAATCAGATGCAACAAAGATTGCAGTGGAGACTGGAATGAGGGAAACTTACATTCTATTTCTCTTCAGTGTTATTTTCAGACTCCTCTCTTCCAATTTCCACCATAGCAACAAGAAAATAACTTAGGCACTGAGTTTCATGAATGAGGACTAGCTTCCCATCTCTTTAGCAAATGAGTGAGGGTCAGCTCCTCAGTAGTCAGGCATGCCTCACAGTCCCTGTTTAGGGTTTCTGTCAATGGGGTGGGTTCTCTGATAGGTCATGGGCAGCACATCATGGGCAGCACACAGAGTCGGTGAAGTTCACTTCCACAGGCTGAGGGGACTGACGGGGCTATGGGTTACACTGCTAGCCTGAAGTGTGTATTTGGAGATAGACTTCAGATTTAGAGTTTACAGTGATGTAGCAGATTCCACACTCTTGCATGATTCTATATATCTTCAAGGTTATTACTGAGCTTCATCCCCATGTGGCTCTCAGTGCCTACCTTTTTTTCTTCCTTTTCTCTTTTTCCATTTAGTAACACCATTTGGTGAAAGGGTTTACACAGGAAAAGACTAGATTTGAAGAAATTGTTCTACGGGTAAAACTTTTCCAACATGTAGGCACTATCTGGAGGAATGACAGAATCCCAAAAGTAGTTAAGTTCTGGTGACTATTTCTGAATAACTTTTTGCATAGTCAGGCTGTGGGAGAGACACAGGGAGGGAGCACTTTGCTAGGGGAGTGGTGATAGGACTCTGGTATACTGTAAATTGCATTTAAAACTTTCCATGCAGCTCAACATTTGAAAGCAATTTTTACTTTATTGTTCCAGGCTAGATGTTAAATCCCAGGATTTGCCATACTTTCAACCTGTGTGGTAGTAAATAATTGATATCAATTTTGGTTTTGTTGTTTGTCTACTGCTTTTATTAAGTTGGACAAGGTTACCCAGGGAGCCTCGTTTACCTGCCCCACCACTTTGTGTTGGAATTTTATTTTGTTTGTTTTTATTCCTTTAAGGAACTGATTTCTAAACAAATTTACCGCTTGCTTAAAATAAATAGATCAAAGCATAGTAAAGAAAACCATACAATTGCCAGTAATTGCTACCTAATTTTATTTTTAAATAAGTGGTTGCAAACACTCAACTGTAGTCGATAGTTACATGGAGGGGAACTACTTGCACACTGGTTGCTGGGGCTAAATTAAGAAACAACCCTATGTGATAAATTACTCTATTTCTCAAGCTTACTAGAATCATAACACTTTTGTTAACTTTGCCTTCATCCACGTGTCCTCCCATATACCTTTTGCTGAAAATACAAAAGGGGTTTCAATGAGCATCAGGATGTGCCATTCTTAAAAATTCCTATGGTTCCACCTTCATTCTAATTATTGTGTTTCATTAATAGAATAATCAAACCTACTAATATACTTAGTGGAAAAAATGGAGGGCAGTGGGCCTGCCAATAATAAGAGATTAGGAACATTAACAACACTTCTGGTTTCAGTGGCCTTGAAACACAAAATTGAAACATCAAAACAAAATGAAAAGAAAAAGACCAAAAAATCACCAAAGAGGAAGTAAAGCCATTAAGTACATAAATTAGCTGTCATATCAACCAAATCCCTTTGCAAAACCACTAGCTCTCATGAGTAGAGTTTTGAAGTTGAGCACATGAATGAATGTCAGCAGTTAAAAAAAAAGACCGTGAGAATCAAAATAGACGTGAAACAACTGAAAATATAACAGTATTATTGAGGATCTAGACATCACTAGTTTTAACTCTGTGCATTGTAAGTCCGACAGACATAGACAAAAACAAAACACACAAGGCCCTGACCAAGAGTCTCTACTTGAAGGGACAGGGACAGTGAGTACCCATCTGACTAATAAAAAAGTAATCACATGTCAGATGATGATAATCATGCTGAAGAAAGTGAGCTTGGGCAATAGAACACAAAGAGGCTGTGGCAGGAGCTTTTTTACTCAGGCAGATATATTATCTAATTCCCTTAAAAACGGGAGCTTCTTGATCTAGAGGCAGCATCTTAACATCTTTCCAGACAGGTCACAAGAAAATGCACAAAGAATGATGCCATTCTCTTAAGAAGACCGAATGATACTAAATGAATCTTTGAAGGTCAAAAATTTCATTGTCATTTCTCCTTACCACTTCGGTGTTGTGGTAAAGAAAGTGTACACTCAACCAATGTGTGGTTCTGTTTTAGAACAAAGGAAAAAGAGGGCAGGTTGACAGTTTCCATAGCAATAATTACTTTTGGCAGCACTTTGCTTTAAAACACTTTCCTATCTAGATTCCAAAAAACAAAACAACAAATCCCTATTTATGTAAAAGGTACCAGGGGATTTGAAAATTATCTTCTGAAAAACACATTTTCCCTAACTGTCCTATGTCTAGGCACCCTGATGACATTAAGCAGACCCAGCAGCTCTGTGGACGTGAGGGGGAGAGTCAAGAAGAGAGCCTGCTCCTGGAGAGAAGGTGTTATTGACTGTGAGACTTTTGTGCGCACCCTGTCCTTCTGCCCTCCATCTGTTATACCTGGCTGCATACCCTTCAATTTCCAGAACAGAAATCAGGAATAAAACAAAGAGCTTGATGTGCCTTCCTTTTCCATTACAAACAAACTTACAAAAGCAGTCAGATGAGTTTTTAACTTAACGTAACACTGAAAACCAAAATATGTATAATTTAGAGAGAAAGCTGTGTATAATACCAATAGCAGGAAACAGGAACAATCTAACTGGATAAAATAGACTTTCATGGTATAATGTTATGATGTTTTAGAGAAGGAAACAGACATCTGCTCTCAACCAAGGGCTAACCAAATTTCCAAGGTCTGTAAAATAGTACATTTACTAAGTGTGTTACCTCCATCCTCACAACAACATAGTGAGAAAGCTCTTATTGTCATCCCATTTTACAGATAAAATAACTGAGTTTAGAGAGGTTTATTAACTCACCCAAAGTCTACACATAGTTAAGTGGCAGAGCTGAGATTTTAGACAATAGAGCTTAAGTTACTAAAATATGTGAATAGTAGCATACTCTACCCATTAAAAGTAGAGTGACCAAATAAGTTATCATTCAAACAGTATATTTGAGTGTGAAATGGCACACTATTAATATATGTGCTAGAACAAAGAATGTAAACCATGGACAAATCAGGGTATATGATTACCTTAATTACTACATGATCAAATTGAGATGAAACTAAAAGTGTCTCTAATTATTATTTAGCTATTCATTTACTCAGTAATTATTTATTGAGTACCTACCATGAGCCACACTGTTCTAAATGAGTCAAACAAAGTCTATTCCCTCATGGAGCTTACATCCTAACAAATGTCATTTATGTGTGTTGGTGTGTCTGTATGTGCACATGTACCTGTGCAATTCAATAGTGTATATGTATGTGCAATAATAAAACAGCTATGCCGTCTTTCCTCCTATAAATCTGTTGGAGTTGAACTTTGACCTATTAAAAAATAGGGGCTGAACCTTTAACCTTAACATGACAAACATGTATTTCAAAAGCATTAGAATTCTACATTCCTTCAGTTATGAATGGTAGAAAAGTTTAAATCAAGGGTCAAAAATTCTAGACTTAAGTTTTAGCTCTAATACTCCTTATGAATCATGCTGCCTTGCTATTTCATAGCTTTTCTCTGTCCTACTGAGTTTACAGAGTCGTTGTGAGGTCAGACTAATCTTAACTTTGGAGTTGTGACTGTTTCCACATCTTATTTCAGTTGGTCCACAATAATCCTCTGAAGCATGCAGGATGTTATGATCATTATTATGTGATTTTACAATGAAAATCTGAGATAATCAAAATGCGGTAATATGGGTCAGTGTGAGACTCAAGTGCAGCTAGGCTTTGTGCTCTGGGTTAAAAGTAGGTGATATCAGGTACATTAAGGTGCTCTTGAGACCACTGACAAAGGTCTAGAGCTTAATATTCTTTTCCATGTGAGGTAGGATGGCAGGACAAGACACAGAGGAGTGATGAAGTGCACCAGCCAAGTATCTAACTTTTACCACTGGAGAGCTGCAATATCATTCACAAATTACCTAAATTCTGTAATCCGTTTCTTCATCTATTTTTTAAAATCTGGGGATAATAATTATGCCTTTTCTCCAGCATTACTGTGAGGTTTAAATAAGATAATGAGTACAAAGCACTTGGCCCAAATACCTGGCATGTGAGAATGCTCCATAATTGTTAGCGATTATTATTTTATTAAAGTAACCATGATAGACGGGTTACTCAGTCTCCATCTCCACCCTCTACTGCCACAGTAAATGAGATTATTCTGTGATATTATACTGCTCAGGTTTCCCAGCCTCTAGATCCTCAGGAACAGAATATCAGAATTGCCAGTGGAGAAGACACAGAAAAACAGCAACAGAAACATTCTGCTGCCCTGTGACTTCATGAGAAGTCACTTTGTCTTTTTTTTAGAGAATAACAAAACCTCTAAACTTTATTTTAGAGTGCTTTCACATACATGGTAGGCATGGGTAATCTGATTCATGGGTTATCTGATTCATTTTCAGGTGAAATTTCTAAATATAATTGTAAATTTGATTTTTCTTTTCTGTTTTCACAAGTAAGCCTTTGTATGACAACACTAACTACAATGATAAGATGAAATTCACATTTACAATATGATTCTGTCACAGCCTCATGGAGAGCCTTCAGAGGAGTTCCCATGAACCTCTGGAATTACTGAAGAGAGAGAGATACACAAGTCATATAAGGAATGAGTTTTTAAAATCAGGATTAGAAAGTGTTTGTACAGTGATGAACAATGTGCAGGGTTATTACAGGAAGTTATATAAATTATGATTCATAAATTTAAAAGATGTAATTGCAAAAGAGTAACCTATAATTGTGCATGTCTCACTTAAAATAATAATATGCCCATACCTATATTATTAATATAATAACTATATGTTACTCTTGGCTTAAGTTTCTTTTGTTATAAAAGTAAAATCTTTGTTATGAGTGATTTCTTCCCTACAGAGTATGTCATAATATCCCTATGGAAATAGTAAACAGATGGAGCACCTACAGATTCCTAGTTTTAATCAAGTAAGAGAACCAAGTAAGTAAATGCTTGGCAGGGTCACAAAACAAAGTTAACAGCAAAACTGAAATTGCACCAGAATATTCCTCTTCTAATGGGGCTATGATTTTCAAAACTTAGGTTTAACACTCCTTCAACTGCTGAGCTACTTCCCTTCCATACAAGTACAAAAATATATGAGATAAAACAAAGGCAGAATACTCACACGTCCATACCCTGAAGACAAAAAAAAAAAACTAGGAAAGCACATATTATTTTTACCTCAGAGAGAATCCATAATGATATTCTATGAGCAGAACATACCCATGGACTTGAAATATTATATAGAAAGCATTTCTTTAAAAGTGCCACATAAAATTCCACTCTATCTGTGTCCAACAATGTGGACACAGATAGCGCATCTGCTCACTACAAACATATAATGTTAACATCTAGCCATGTTCAACATTTTAAAGATCAGAAGGCCTGAAATAAGGAGAGAAATCAAATTGGGAGATGTAAGTTGAATTTCAGGCCACAGAAGCAGAAAAATTCTAGGTCACGATGGGCTAGAACCCAGCATTGGAACACCTACATGAGCACAAGAAATCTGACTTCAGACCAGTAAGGGAAGGACGCAGGCCTAAATTTCTGAGTATCAAAGAACTACTTTGTCCTAAATAATTACATAGTAAAAGATGTGTATAGCCAGGGAAAAATGAAAAGAAACACATCAACTCTATGTTATCGGGCAGAAGGAAAGTTCACCTCTAGGAAAAATTCATCTGTGAAGTATAAAACTTCAGGTCTACATCACATAATGATGTAAGTCTATAATTACAGTATTTGAATCACCTAGGAAATCCAAACTAAAATAATAATACTAAAAACTAATCACTGCAACCTGAGGTCCCAGGAAGAAGAACACTCAAAATACTTTTGTTACAACGTTTAACTACTTAAGAAAAACAGAATCCTACCAAATAAACATCTGCTGAAGTTAACCCATAATAATAACTATAATTTATGTTATGAAATAAATATACAAAAAGAAAAATCAGTAGATGTGATAAACATACAAATTAGCAACTCCCCAAAACTAGAAATGCAAATTAAAACCACAGTGAGGTATCACCTCATACCTGTCAGAATGGCTATCATTAATAAATCAACAAACAACAAGTGCTGGTGAGGATGTGAAGAAAGGGGAATCCTTTTGCACTGCTGGTGGGAATACAGACCGGTGAAGCCACTGTGGAAAGTAGTATGGAGATATCTCAAAAAATTAAAAATGGATTTGATTTTGACCCAGCAATCCCACTCTTGGGAATATATCTGAAGGAACACAAAACACTATTTTGAAAGAACATAAACACCTTTATGTTCACTGAAGCATTATTTACCATTGCCAAGATATGGAAGTAGCCCAAGTGTCCATCAGTAGATGAGTGGATAAAACAACTATGGAACATTTACTCAATGGAATACTAATACTACTCAGCCATAAAAAAGAAAATGTAACTCTTTGCAACAGTATGGATGGATCTGGAGAACATTATGCTAAGTGAAATAAGCCAATCAAAGAAAGTAAATACCATATGATTTCACTCATATGTGCAATTTAATGAGCAAACTGAACTAACAAGCAAAATAGAGACAAACTCATAGACAGAGGTCAGGATAACAGCTAAGGGAGCAGGGGCAGGATGGGAGGGAGTGTAGGGATTGAGAAAAGAAGAAAAAGGACTCACAGACATGGACAACAGTGTGGTGATTGGGTAGGGAGGGGGTATAAAGGGACTAAATAGTAATGAAAAAAATACAATAAATTTTTACAAAGGAAAATCAGTAGATGTAATGAACATACAAATTAGCAACCCCCCAAAACTAGAAATAACAGAACAATCTAAAAAAAACACAATAAAACAAATGTACTTTAAATAGATAAGATAATAAAAAGACAAATAAAACCTATAATGAAATAATAAAGAACATGAACAAACAGCAGATGAACTTGAAAAAGGACCAGTTACTTAAGTTAAAATACATTTAAAGTGAAAACTTCAATGAGGAGGTTAACCACAGATTTAAAGTAATGTGGTAGGTTGGAAATAACATAAAGTGACAATAAGAAACTTGAAAGCACAATAAATTTCAAGAAAGAAAAATAAAATAAATCCACCCTGAGAAAAATTGAGGAAACAGCTAAAAACCAAATGAAAAAGTCAAATTGAGTCCAAAGACAAATGAGAATAAAACATTAATACTCCTTAGCAACAAAAGAGGACAAAGTATAATAAAATAGTATTTTCCAACTGACCCTACAATAACCCAAGTGTTATATTTTATATAATCATTCAAGAGTGTAATCAAAATAAAGGCATTTAATTTTTTCTTAATTTTCATCTGAGGATATGGTTATTAATTTTTAGAAAGAGAGAAAGATCAATCACCCCAAGAGAGGATCAAACCCCTAACCTAGGTATGTGCCCTGATCAGGAATTGAGCCCACAACCTATTGGTTTATAGTATGATGCTACAACCAACTGAGCCACCTGGCCTTAGCAAAATAAGGACTTTCTTTTTTGACCAAAACCATGAGAATTTATTATTCAAAGACCATCCCTGAAGTATCCTCTAAAGCATATGTATCAGTAAAAAAAAAAAAAAAACAACATGGAAGAAAATGAGAAGACACAAGAAGTAACAATCAAGATAAGCTGGTAAGCATGTTTGCAAATCAGTGTAAACATTCCTAATATATGACTTCTGGCCAAGGTGGAGGCATAGGTAGATACACTTTGCCACCTTGCACAACCAAAAGAAGGACAACAACAAATTTAAACCAAAAAATAACCAGAACTGCCAGAAAATTGAACTGTATGGAAGTCCAACAAGAAAGGAGTTTAAGGAGAAATATTCATCTAGACCAGTAGGACAGGCAGAGAGGACTCGCTGCAAGGGGGCAGCTGGAGGACTGGGAGGTCGCATATTTGTGTGTGGATAAACCAGGAGGAACAACTAGGGAGCTAGACAGACCATGCAGCCCAGGGTTCCAGTATGGGGAAATAAATCCTCAAAACCTCTGACTGAAAAAATCTGTAGGGGTTGAGGCAGCAGGAGAAACTCCCAGCCTCACAAGAGAGTTCATTGGGGAGACCCAAAGGGTACTAAAATGTACACAAGCCTACCCACCCAGGAATAAGCACCAAAAAGGCCCAGTTTGCTTGTATGTAGTGGTGGAAGTGACTGAAAGCCTGTGGAGAGCCAAGCAAATAGCATTGTTCCCTCTCAGACTACTCCCCCATATATAGCACCACAATTCAACTATGTGGTTTGCCCCACCCTGGTGAATACCTAAGGCTCCACCCCTTACTATATAACAGGCCTGCAGAGACAAAAAAAAAATAGCCCAAATGAAAGAACATATCAAAGCTTCAGAAAAAATACAACTAATCGACAAAGAGATAGTCAACCAATCAGATGCACGGTTCAAAACACTGGTAATCAGGAGACTCACAGAAATAAGTATGGTCATAATACAGGAAAAAGTGAAAGCTATACAAAGTGAAATAAAGAAAAATGTACAGGGAACCAGAGTGAAAGAAGGAAAACTTGGACTCAAATCAACAGTTTGGAGTAGAAGGAAGAAATAAATATTCAACCAGAAGAGAATGAAGAAACAAGAATTCAAAATAATGAGGAGCGGCTAAGGAACCTCTGGGACATCTTTAAATGTTCCAACATTCGAATCACAGAGATGACAGAATGAGAAAAGGAAGATCAAGAAATTAAAAACTTATTTCAAAACATATTGAAGAAGAGCTTCCCTAATCAGGCAAAGGAAATAAACTTCCAGGAAGTCCAGTAAGCTCAGAGAGTCCCAAAGAAGTTGGACCCAAGGAAGCACACACCAATGCACATCATAATCACATTACCCAACATCAAAGATAATGAGAGAATCTTAAAAGCAATAAGAGAAAAGGAGACAGCTACCTACAAAGGAGTGTCCATAAGACTATAAGCTGATTTCTCAAAATAAACCTTGAGGGCAAGAAGGGGCTGGAAAGAACTATCCGAAGTCATGAAAAGCAAGGACCTGCAACCAAAATGACTCTATCCAGCAAAGCTATTGTTTAGAATGGAAGGGTAGATAAAGCGCTTCCCAGATAAGGTCAAGTTAAAGGAGTTCATCATCACCCAGCCTTTATTATATGAAATGTTAAAGGGACTTAGCTAAGAAAAAGAAGATAAAAAATATGAACAGTAAAATGACAACAAACAATTATCAACAACCAAATCCTAAAATATGAAAACAAAAAACAAACCAAGCAAAAAACTAGAACAGGAACATAGTCACAGAAATAGAGATCACATGAAGAACCCTTCAGCTGGTCAGTGGGGAGGCTCAAATTACAAGACAAAAAAAATTAGAATTCAATCATTGGTGAAAATCTATCCATATACAAACCATCAAATTCACTTGGTTTTACAGGTGAGTCTTACAATCCCACAGGGAACAAACAAGTCTATAGAAAAGATTATTTGTATATACCATAGGGCTTCAAGATACCTGAAAAATTTTGGGAAAAAAGCTTCCAATTAATGATAAATAATATTGTAATTGTTAAAGTCAATACAAAAAACCACATTTTGGGTGTGAAATGTTATTTTATAATAATAATATTCTATTATTTTAAAAGGTACAAAAATATGTCTGTGGTAGAGTACAGTGATGAAATTCTATAAAGTGCTTGAATTGGTCTTTAGAAAGAATATGAGAAAGCTGATAGAGTCATCCTTCAGACAGAACAGAAGAAATGTATGGTTAGCCCAATGGCAAAAGATTGAGACTTTGCAAAAAAAAAAGCAGTCAGAACTCTTAGCTTTATTAGGAAGAACCACATGCCATCAGGAACACCAACCTTTAGAATTACACTAAAAATGAGATGTGGTTGAAATAAGTGAGGACCATGACCCTAACCTGACCAACCAGGTGGTGAATATGCTTCAGGAAAAACAAATATGACAAAGAGAAACAGATAAAGGGCAAGAATTGTTGGATTGTTCTCCAATCCCCAGCACCACCAGGGATGAATATTTGGGTTATTCAGGAAGGTATTACCCAAGGAAACTCTGGTTTCATATTTCAAATTCATAGCATAGATCCAAGAGGACAAACTTTCATGGACCAAATCATTTTGTCATTCCCTTAAAATAATAATACACGCTATTTAATTTCAAGACAACAGGATGGAAGAGAGTGGAAAATACTACATTCTAACCTCAAGTTTAAGGGCAAAGAAAATAAAAAGCAGAATGAGTGTGGACACCTGGAAGAGTCAAATAGACAAGTTCCACAAAGACTACAGGACAAATGAAGGGGCACCTGAGGAACCACTGAGGACAAAGAAGGGGCTTCTGATACTTTAAACAGCCAGGAACCCAGTGCTTTGCCCCTGAACCTTGAATTGAGATTGAATGCATGCCTAAATTCACACAGTTTAGGACAAATCCCACTGACCCATTTTACAGGCAAGAAAAATAGAGAAGACAATTTTAGAACACTGCAGTAATTTTTTCTCTTCTTAATTTTGTGGCTTCCTTTTTTTTTAAGGCTGTAGAACTCCATCACTGGGTACAGGACTTAGCAAGCAAAGTGTGCACTTATATTGTTTAAAGAAACAGTTACTCAAAACACAAATATTTAAAATGAAAAAAACATGTGTGAGGACTGAAAAGAAAAATACATTGGGGAGATATTTCTGGCCAAACTTGCAAAAACTTTTCCAAACTGTGTTAAATTTTTAATGTTCTTTTACTTATTTAATCTACTTCACATATACGCAGACACATCATTATCATCATCATGTTAGAAAACTTTATTACTACAGAACCTTTTTTTTACCAAATAATTTGAAAGTTGATTTTCCCTAATAATAGGTAAAACAATGAAAAGTTAAGTTGACTCATTCAACAATCTGCCAGAAATTCACTTTCTCACTTCCGATTTCAATTTTTCTAAGATTACATTGTGTTATAATATAGAAAACCATTGGAAATTCATCATCAGGCATGATTTAAAATTAACATTGTTGTAGAGTATACTAGTTTCAGGTGTATAACATAGTGACTTGAACCTCCTACAAATGTTATTAGAAGCCTCCATTTGGGGCAATCTGTTTAATCTTGTTTAGATTAATCACTTACAATGTTTGTCCCCATAATTTGTGGGACAGTTAAGTTCAGATACACTAGGTACATGGCATAAAAGTTTCCCAAATAGAGACCATGTCATTTTCTTTGAGTTAATATCCTGTTGCCTCATAGCACCAGGTCCCTCTGCACAGCTCAAATTATGATTCTCCCCAAATTAAGCCATACAAGTCACCCCAAATAATAGTTTTTCATTGCAAAATTAAGATAAAATTTGAATGACTACAAGACTACTTAATTGGTTGTGAAAATGCCTCACAGTTCCAGAACAGTCATCCGCAAAGCCAGACAGAAAATTTGCAGGCTGGGGGATACTGTGAGGGAGAGCTCTGAGCATTTCCAGGCTCCTCTAGAAACAGAGCTGCTGCAGAAGACAGAGCTGGACTATATATATTAGGAAGAATCTAGAAAAGACCTCAAGCACTAGCTCTGGGAACTCTAAAACTATAGTCTCTTCTCTAACAACCAGCACTTCCCCCTATTCATGGCAGTCTCCACTGAGGCCCTTCTGTGCTTAGATCCTTCTGACCAAGAGATGTGAATATCTGTCTTCTTTTCCAAATCTGTGCCAACCCAGATGCAAAAGGAAAGAGGGAATAGTAGCCAGAGAAGTTCAGCACTGGGGAGAGGCTGACAGATCTGGAGAATGGCAAGTGTCAGGGGACCAGAAATAGAATCTACATAGGACAACTGCCAACAGGTAGATCAACATACCTATGTCCTCATACAAGCATGAATGCATTTTAATAAAATACCACACAATTAATGTGTGAGGTCATGTTAGATGAAGAGATCATGATAGAAAAAAAGTAAAAAAGAAAGAAAAGAAAAGGCAACCCACAGAATAAGAACACTTGGAGGAAGCTAAGCCTAAAATAGAAGTAGAGAATGGCAACAGGCAACCCAGCATAGTGGACAATGACCCTCAGTGGCAGCAATTCTCAGGGTCACTACTGCCACTCTCACTACCCTTCTACTAGAGATGACATTGTCTGAGCATGTCATCATGTTTACCATGCTCAGCATTATTCTAAGAATGTTATACATGTCTATTCTCATTGAATTTTCACAGCAAAATGAGACTCCAGGATAGACAGAAAGATGAGACATCAGTCAGTCATAAGTGGATCTTGGCTTTCCCTCCAGCAAGTTAGCCTTCCCATTTCTTAATTTTCTCAAATATGAAACCAGGTAATCATACCTACCCAGGATGGTTGTGAAAATTAGACATAATGAACTTAAGTGTCTACTTGCAGCTGTTATTAGTGTAATTAATCAGATTAAAATATTCAGAAGTGAAGGACAGAAGAAAGAGTTGTAATTGAATAGAAATGGCAGCAGAGAAGCAGTAATGGAAACAAGGCACAAAGCACCCCTCCAGTGATGCAGAGAATAGAGGCTGCATCTTGTCCCCTACTTTGTGTGTCTGTGAGCAACACATATAAATGCTCTGAGTTTCAGTTTCCACCTCTGCCAAGTGGGAGTATTAATACCTGTCCTTCCTACATGGCTGAGTTGTTGTGAGGACCATACCAGGAGATGGCACTTGAGTTATTATAATAGGCAAGGAGTTTATGTAAATGTGCATATCTGTCTTGACATGGGGAAATTCACTTCCTCTTATTCTCTTTCTCAGGTGGAATTAAAACACTGGCAATTATAGATGGCAAAATCATTAAATAGCACGTGCCTCCTTTGGTCACCACTAACAGAATATAATTAATTTAATCTGATCTGGAAGGTTCCCTTCGGGCTTATTCAAACAATTTCTACCCTCCCATAAGCCATCCCTTCTACCTGCTTTGCACTTCCCTCCCAATTACATCTTTGTTTATGCATCTCTGGAATGGGGTTTCCTTTCTTCTCCAACTGACTATATCCTGGCTATCCTTGAAAACCCAGATTAAACACTTCCTTTGCACGAGGAAGAGATTCCTGCCTCCTTACACCGCCATGCTTTCTTTTCTGAATTTCTCACCTTAGTTAGCATTTTCTTGCACTATGATCATGACATGTATACCATCTTTCCCACCAATCAACAAGCTCCTTGCGCGTGAAAGTCAATGTGTCTTTTCATCCTTTATGGAAACCTGCCTTACATTAAAACACAAGATCTTTCACAAGGCAAAGGTACAAAACATAAGTAATAGTGCATAAATTTTGACCTAATAATTTAAATCATTACAACAGCAATCGGCATGTTTTAAGATAAAAACTGTTTAAAATGTAAAGTAAAAACAAGCTGAAGCAAAAACAATGTAAAGTGCCACAATCATAACAAAAGTTTTCAGGATATGGGGGAGGATGAAGGTAAGAGAATACATTCTGAGTCTTTTGTTTTCCAAATGAGAGTCGAAGGTTGTTTGAAAAGTAGGTTTATTATTTTTAAGGATGCATCTCACCTCACTGGCCTCTGTCACCTAAGAAAAGGCTTCCTGGAGAGTTTAAGCCTCAGCCCACAGGAGGGAAGAGGGAGAGCATTCCTGCCCCAGCTGCAGGCACCCTGGTGTCCCCAGTTCCCTTTCATGCACATTGTCAGTCAGGTGCATGCCAGGCGCTGGGTCATAGGCCCTGTCCCTTCCAGTATCCAGGGCTTAACCCGTTTTGGCCTCTGTGCTCCCCCGCTCCTGTCTCCCAGTAAGTGAGGGCAATAAACTTCAGCCCACTGGCCTCCTTCCTCAGAAAACAGGTCTCAGCTTTGGCAGTGGGCTGTCACACTTGGCTAACCGGGCAGAAGTAAACAGCAAATTGCTAAGTGTGCATGGCTAATATTTGGGGCTATTTCAAGGCCAATGGCCACTTAAGAACCAAAACCAGGAAACTATTACTCCTTGGGTGGGTCCTTCTTTACCAGAAGAAACTAATCTGTCTGTCGCCCCTGCCTTTGGCCACTGGGAGGAAGGAATCCAAGACCTAAACATCAACTCTCCAACCCAATCTTCCCCTCCCTATCACCTCTGCCCTACCCCGCTGGTCCAAGCTCACTCACCTATCTTGGCCAGGGAGGCCAGCAGGATCCACAGGGTGATCTCGAAGGGGATCTGCACATGGGGGTAATCCAGGGTGAACACAGGCAATCGACTCTCCTCGAACTGCGTCGTTCCGGGAGCCACCACGCTTGCGGGACTGGGTGGATTGGAGCTGGTGCCCATTGCCCTGGGCAGGTCCAGCAGGGTCTCCGCCAGGGTGCCTGCCGGCCCTGCAACCTGCCGGAGCAGCAGCAGCAGTAGCGGCAGTCGCAGCACACACAGGCTCCTCCGGGTGCCTGCCAGCTCCATGGGCAGGGCTCACAGCGAACCAGAGAGCCCCACGACCAGGCCCCCCAGCACTCAGCACATGGCGAGGAACAGCGCCGCAGAATCCGGTCTCTGCAGCCCACCAGGTCTGTCCTTGACCTGAGCTGGCTCAGTGCCTGGCTCCGTGTGCACCCTCAGCGGCCCTCAGCTGTCCTTGGCAGCCGGCTGCCGGCCCATGCACAGTCCCAGATCACCGACAGCAGCTGCCGTCCCTGCCCTTGGCCGCCCACGGGAGGGAACGGGGGCGGGGCGGACGCAGCGCCTGTGCCTCTGGGCAAGGGGACAGCAGAGCTCCGGGCCAGGGCACCGCTCACCTGCCGGAGACTATGGGCGATGGGACCCCAGCAGCAGGGTGGGCCGTGGCTGCACCTCCCTCTCGAGGATACGGTGCGCTGAGATCCACCACCCCAGTAGCCAGCGAGCTCTGGGTGGAATTGCTGCGCTGAGCACAAGGTGGCAGGAGCTGTCCCCGCCCCAGAGGCAGCGTCGGGTGTCCATCCAGTGAAGTGGCCGGCTCGACCCACGCGTGGCGCTTTTGACAACGAAGCCTTCTCAAAAAGGACGCCTCGGTCCATTGGAGTTTAGGGAGCGGGAGTGAGCACAGGCTCAGAGTCAAGGGAGGACACAAAGCCATGCAGGTGGGGGTGCTACCAACCCAGCCCTGGCTCAGAGGCCCCAAACCCATTCCGGAGCTCTAGCGACCTCACAGAAAGTTTGAAAAATCCTCATTTTGTTCCCGCCCAGAGGGTTATCATATCTTGCTCAGGGCTTTCTCACTGAGCGCTGAAACGTCCTGTGCAGAACTCGATGTTCCCACTCCCCTACCGAATCCGCTTATTTTTCCACCTTGTAATGGTTTCACTCACTGTTCCCCTGTCACATCCACTTTTCTTCTCCCTGCCCCCGTCACATGAAAGAAAAACATCTCTCTCTGTTTTCAGGTTTAGAGGTGCACATGTCTGGGAGCAAGAGAAATATAATCATTTCGTGGAAAACCAGTGATTTGCGTAGGTTAGCTCAGATTGACTTGTTCCACTAATTACAGGGACCGCTGTCGTGAGGAAAGGAAAGGAAAGGAAAGGAGAGGGAAAAAAAGGAAGCTGGATTCTTCTTCTGGATCTAACCTAGCCTTATCTTCAAGTGACAATGTCCTCCTTCGGCGCAGCATTCTTCAAGGGAGTCTTAGACCTATTGGGTGCAATCTTATTGTCCCAGCGTCTTTATCACCAGAAACTGAAAGGAACATAAAAGTAGAACAGTTGTTACTCAAGTAACAAACACTTTTTCTTTTATATTCAGGAAATAAAATCTTTCTCTTTTCTAATATTTTATGTGTCAAAATGTGGCTCCTATTATTATACCCCTGGCAGTTAAATATTTAAAGAGTTTTGTCATTGTTGTTGTTTCCAAACTTCTAACGGGGAACCAGTGAGTCATCAGCAGAGGCTACTGGAAAGATAAGTCCTCCACCTGAATAGAAGTTTCTAAGGAAGGGTCATCTGTGGACTATGAAAGCAACCAATGAAGGGACAAGTCCAGGATAACATGGGAGAAGGATTCTAAGAGATGGCACACAACACTTCAGTTGGCATTTTATAAAGCCTAAGTGTTTCAAAGTACAACAAAATTGAATTATGTTCTTAAAAAGAATATGGCACGTGCCTTTCTGGACTAATCAGAGTCCCTATCTACACCCTTTGATATTTTCCAATACCTTTCTTTCTTAGCACTTAATCTAAATTGATGAAGTGCTTTTTCCTAACAGACGGAAAGCTCCATAAAGGTAAAGACACCGATTTGAATTACTCTTTCATCCTTAGCTCCTAGCACAATGCCTCGAGCACAAAGCCTCAAGTACAGTAAGTACCCCTAAGAATGTGCTGGATGAATAAGTATGTGATTTGACCAGCAGCTCTCCTGCCTTGGGGATACTGGCTGTAGGCCTTTCCCATGGTTGCTACAATTGCAGGATGGATATGGATGGTTCCACAAAAAACGTTTCCTTCAAATGATCCTTCTGCATGTTTTTGGAACTCCTTTTTTCCTTTCTACTCAAGTGATGTGAAAATCCAATCACATGACAGGATTTCTATATGGTAATTACCTGATTTAAGATTGACCTTCACACAGTAGCATTAAAGTGTTTCTAGGAACACATGAATCTTCCCAAAGAAACTGGAAAATCTTTTTTTCCTCCCTTTAACCTAAAATAGTCCATTAGACTGTGAATGTATTTAATGGAATCCTATAATAGGAATATTCCTCCTGAATCCTATTCATTAGGCAGTACGGTATCTCTGGCACCACAAAAAATTGCAAAGGACTTGAAAATTTAGTTTATGACAGAAAGTATACCTTAAAAAATAATCTCTACAGAGGAAATTAGTATCATCATCTAGGGCAAAGCTCATCTTAAATCACACCTAAAATCCTGCCCTGGCAAGCTGTGAAAAAAACCCATTTAATTGTTTCTTACCTCACAGAGCTTGGAGCTTAATGAAGTTGTTCAATGTTGATCATCTGTCCCCTGTCAGGATCTTCTGTGTGTAGGAGCAGGCAGAGATCTCCAGAGGTTTAGTGTATTAACCCCCATTTTTTAAATATAGAGTGAAGGCTGACAGAGACAAGTCACTTGTTCACAAGTGGCATTGGAGCCCTTGCACCACAGCAGGGCGACAGCTCTCTCTCCACAGGTAAGCAGCTTCCTTAGGATCCATTCCATGATGTATTTCAGAGGAGCGGACAGTTAGGTAATAGTTAGAACTGGTATTTCACATTGCTTTTACACATTTTTATAATACTCATATTTAACTCCTTCATTCCTTGAAATCTGCATTGTACAAATGCTAACCCTCAGTTTAGTAAGGATACCTCAATGAAAAATCTTTGTCTATACAAAGATAGCACTAGTAGAATTGTTCATGTATTGATTTTGTTATTATAGATGAAAGTTCAAGTCTCAACTAGCTTTACTTTTTTTTTATAAAAAGGAGCAGCCCTATCAATGGTGAGAACATTTTATTGATGTGCATGACATTGCATTCTTGTCTTCTAGCAAGAAATATTTATTTCAGCAGAAAAGTGTTTTGCTATCCGAAAAGCCATGTCTGTAAATTCAAGGTTATAAATAAAAACAATACTTCTAATACTTAAATCTTCAAGTATATTTAAGTAAGTTTCTGTCTTCAAATAGTTAACCACTAAGCTTTTCAGAGCCTCAGTTTTTCTCCTTGAAATAAGAGACTTGGAGTAAGAAGTTGTTTCTTTGTAAAAGGCTTTAAAATATAGAATTTGAATGCAATGCATCTGTATAAAAGAAACAGACATCTATATCCTGATTTCTCTTAGGCACTGTGATGCATGTGTGAGAGGAGATACTTTCAGTTTTTCAAACTCTCTCCAGTTATATCAGAATTCTGATGTACAATGCAGTCACAAAGCAAAAGGACAACCAACTCATATAATATTCTGAATCTCTAAATACTATTCATTATTACATATAAGGCAAAATCATTCATCAACTTAATAAATATTTATAGAGCCTCTACAGTTGATAGGCACTCTTATCTAAAAGTTTCTTTGTGCCATTGAGAACCCAGTAAATAAGAACACTTCTTCAGAAATAATTAACATCAAAACAGAATTAAAGGACATAGAGACTAAAAGAACAATTCTAAGGATCAATGAATCCAGGAGCTGGTTTTCTGAAAAGATAAAAAAAATTGACAAGCCTTTAAGCAGGCTCATCAAGAAAAGAAGAGAGAGGACACAAATAAACACAATCAGAAATGACAAAGGAGAGATTACAACTGACACCAAAGAAATACAAGGGATTGTAAGAAATTACTATGAAGAACTGTATGCCAAGAAATTTGAAAAGCTAGGTGAAATGGACAAATTTCTAGAAAAATATAATCTTCCAAAATTCAATGAGGAAGAAGCAGAAAGCCTTAACAGACCAGTAACAGCTAATGAAATTGAAGCAGTAATCAAAAAACTCCTGTCACACAAAAGCCCTGGACAGATGGTTTCACAGGAGAATTCTACAAAGCATTTAAGGAAGAGCTAACCCCTATTCTTCACAGACTATTCCAAAATATCCAAAATGGTGGAAGACTCCCAGACTCTTTTTATGAAGCCAGTATCATCCTAATTCCAAAACCAGACAGAGGCACAACAAAGAAAGAAAACTTCAGGCCAATATTGCTGATGAACATGGACGCTAAAATCCTCAGCAAAATATTGGCAAAACACATCCAACAATACATCAATAAGATCATACACCACAACCAAGTGGGATTCATCCCAGGGATGCAAGGATGGTTCAATATCCACAAATCAGTAAATGTAACACATCACGCAAACAAAAACAAAGACAAAAATCACATGATCGTATCAATAGATGCAATAAAAGCTTTCGATAAGGTACAACATCCATTTATGATAAAAACACTCAGTAAAGTGGGAATAGAGGGAGCATTCCTCAATACCATAAAGGACGTATATGAGAGAACTACAGCCAACATCATACTCAATGGGCAAAAACTAAAATCTTTCCCCTAAGATCGGGAACAAGACAAAGTTGTCCACTTTCACTACTTCTATTCAATATAGTATTGGAAGTTTTGGCCACAGAGATCACACAAGAAAAGGAAATAAAAGGCATCCAAATTGAAAAGGAGGAAACAAAACTGTCATTATTTGCAGATGACATGATAGTGTACATGGAAAATCCTATAGACTCTACCCAAAATATGCTTGATGTAATTAATGAATTTGGCAAAACAGTAGAATAAAAAATCAATATCCAGAAATCAAAGGCATTTTTGTTCTTTTTTTACATTTATTTAATTGTTTTCAAGTACAGTTTTCTGTCTATTACTCCCATCCCACCCCCCCCCCATATTCCCCCCTTACTCCCATTTCCACCCTTCTTAGTTGTTGTCCATTATATTTGCTCCTCTAAATCCCTCCCCTATTTCCCCTGAAATTCCCTCCCCTCTCTCCTCTGGTCACTGTCAGCCTGTTCTCTATTTTAGAATCTTTGGTTATATTTTGCTTGCTTGTTTGTTTTGTTGTTTAGCTTCCTGTTAAAGGTGAGATCATATGGTATTTGTCCTTCAACCCCTGGCTTATTTCACTCAGCATAATGCTTTCCAGTTCCATCCATGCTGCTGCAAAAGGTAGGAGATCCATCTTTCTTTCAGCTGCATAGAATTCCATTGTGCATATGTATCATAGTTTTTTGATCCATTCATTTACTGGTGGGCACCTAGGTTGCTTCCAACTTTTGGCTATTGTAAATTGTGCTCCTATGAACATTGGGGTGCATAGGTTCTTTTGGATTGGTGTTTTAGTGTTCTTAGGATACAATCCCAGCAGTAGAATTTCTGGGTCAAAAGGCAGGTCCAATTTTAGTTTTCTGAGAAAATTCCACACTGTTTTCCATAATGGTTGTACCACTCTGCAATCCCACCAACAGTGGGCTAGACTCCCCTTTTCCCCACAACCTCTCCAACATTTGTTGTTTATTGTTTTGTTTATGATAGCCATTCTCACCGGTGTAAAGTGGTATCTCATTGTGGTTTTAATTTGCATCTCTCTGATAGCAAGTGATATTGAGCATCTTTTCATGTGTCTCTGGACCCTCTGTATGTCCTCCTTGGGGAAATGTCTGTTCAAGTTCTTTCCCCAGTTTTTAATTGGGTTAGTTGTCTTCTTAGAGTGAAGCCGAATGAGTTCTTTGTATATTTTGGAGATTAAACCTTTGTCTGAGGTATTATTGGCAAATATTTTTTCCCATACAGTTGGTTGTCTTTTTATTTTAATACTGTTTTCTTTAACTGCACAGAAGCTTCTTATTTTAATGAGATCCCATTTGTTTATTCTTTCCTTTATGTCCCTTGCTCTAGGGGACATATCAGTAAAAATGTTGTTGCGTAAAATATCTGATATTTTCCTGCCAATGTTCTCCTCTAGGACTTTAATGGTGTCACAGCTTCTATCTAAATCTTTTATCCACCTTGAATTTATTGTGGTGTATGGTGTAAATTGGTGCTCAGGATTCATTTTTTTGCACATAGCTGTCCAGTTCTCCCAACACCATTTGTTGAAGAGGCTATCTTTACTCCATTTTATGTTACTGCCCCCTTTGTCGAATATTAATTGGCTGTAGAGATTTTGGTTTATTTCTGGGCTCTCTGTTCTATTCCATTGGTCTATGTGCCTGTTCTTATGCCAGTACCAGGCTGTTTTGATTACAGTGGCCTTGTAATACAGTTTGACATCAGGTATTGTGATCCCTCCTACTTTGTTCTTCTTTCTCAACCTTGCAGCTGTTATTCGGGGTCGTTTATGGTTCCATATAAATTTTTGAAGTGTTTGTTCTATATCTGTGAAATATGCCTTTGGTACTTTAAAAGGTATTGCATTGAATCTGTACATTGCTTTGGGTAGTATGGACATTTTGATGAGGTTAATTCTTCCAATCCATGAACATGGTATATATCTCCATTTATTTGTGTTTTCCTTAATTTTTTCTTCAGTGTTGTGTAGTTTTCTGTATATAGGTGTTTTACCTCCTTGGTTAGATTTATTCCCAGATATTTTATTTTTGCTTTTGCTATATCGAATGGGATTTTTTTCTTGATTTCTGCTTTTGCTGATTCATTGTTAGTATACAAGAATGCCTTTGATTTCTGGATATTGATTTTTTATTCTACTGTTTTGCCAAATTCATTAATTACATCAAGCATATTTTGGGTAGAGTCTATAGGATTTTCCATGTACACTATCATGTCATCTGCAAACAATGACAGTTTTGTTTCCTCCTTTTCAATTTGGATGCCTTTTATTTCCTTTTCTTGTGTGATCTCTGTGGCCAAAACTTCCAATACTATATTGAATAGAAGTAGTGAAAGTGGACAACTTTGTCTTGTTCCCGATCTTAGGGGAAAGATTTTAGTTTTTGCCCATTGAGTATGATGTTGGCTGTAGTTCTCTCATATACGTCCTTTATGGTATTGAGGAATGCTCCCTCTATTCCCACTTTACTGAGTGTTTTTATCATAAATGGATGTTGTACCTTATCGAAAGCTTTTATTGCATCTATTGATACGATCATGTGATTTTTGTCTTTGTTTTTGTTTGCGTGATGTGTTACATTTACTGATTTGTGGATATTGAACCATCCTTGCATCCCTGGGATGAATCCCACTTGGTTGTGGTGTATGATCTTATTGATGTATTGTTGGATGTGTTTTGCCAATATTTTGCTGAGGATTTTAGCGTCCATGTTCATCAGCAATATTGGCCTGAAGTTTTCTTTCTTTGTTGTGCCTCTGTCTGGTTTTGGAATTAGGATGATACTGGCTTCATAAAAAGAGTCTGGGAGTCTTCCACCATTTTGGATATTTTGGAATAGTCTGTGAAGAATAGGGGTTAGCTCTTCCTTAAATGCTTTGTAGAATTCTCCTGTGAAACCATCTGTCCAGGGCTTTTGTGTGACAGGAGTTTTTTGATTACTGCTTCAATTTCATTAGCTGTTACTGGTCTGTTAAGGCTTTCTGCTTCTTCCTCATTGAATTTTGGAAGATTATATTTTTCTAGAAATTTGTCCATTTCACCTAGCTTTTCAAATTTCTTGGCATACAGTTCTTCATAGTAATTTCTTACAATCCCTTGTATTTCTTTGGTGTCAGTTGTAATCTCTCCTTTGTCATTTCTGATTGTGTTTATTTGTGTCCTCTCTCTTCTTTTCTTTTCTTTTTTTTTTAAAGATTTTATTCATTTATTTATCTTTAGGGGGGAAGGAGAGAGGGAGAGAAACATCAATGTATGGTTGCCTTTCGTGCGTCCCCTGCTGGGAGTTGGCCTGCAAGGAACCAGTCTGCAACCCAGGTATGTGCCCTGACTGGGAATCGAACCGCGATCGTCTGGTTCGCAGGCCCACGCTCAATCCACTGAGCTACGCCAGCCAGGGCTCTCTCTTCTTTTCTTGATGAGCCTGCTTAAAGGCTTGTCAATTTTTTTTATCTTTTCAGAAAACCAGCTCCTGGATTCATTGATCCTTAGAATTGTTCTTTTAGTCTCTATGTCATTTAATTCTGCTCTCATCTTGGTTATTTCCTTCATTCTACTTGCTCTGTGTTGTGTTTATTGTTGTTCCTTGAGTTCTTGAAGGCATAGGGTTAGGTTGTGTGTTTGAAATGCTTCTATGTTCTTTAGGTAAGCCTGTATTGCTATGAACTTCCCTCTCAGGACTGCCTTCACTGTTTCCCATAAGCTTTGGGTTGTTGTGAGTTCATTTTTATTTGTTTCCCGAAACTTTTTGATACTTTCCCTGATTTCATTCTTGATCCATTCATTGTTTAATAGCATACCATTCAGTTTCCATGATCTTGGGTATTTTTGATTTTTTTTCTTTGGCGCTGGTTTCTAATTTCACTCCCTGGGGGTAAGAGAAAACACTTGGTATGATTTTAGTTTTTTTGAATTTGTTGAGACTCTTTTTGTGTCCTATAATGTGGTCTGTCTTTGAAAATGTTCCATGTGCACTTGAAAAGAATGTGTACTTAGCTCCTTTCGGTTGAAGGCCACTATATATATCAGTCAAGCTCATTTCATCTAGGGTGTTGTTTAATGCCACAATATCTTTGTTGATATTTTGTTTGAAACATCTGTCCATTTTTGACCGTGGGGTGTTAAAATTCCCTACTATAATTGTGTTGCTGTCAGTATCTTTCTTGAAGTCCTCTAAGATTTCCCTTATATATTTGGGTGCTCCTATGTTGGGTGCATATACATTTACGATGTTAATGTCTTTTTGGTGGATTCTTCCCTTGAGTATTATGAACTGACCGCCTGGGTCTCCCTTTATGGCCCTTTTTTTGAAGTCTATTTTTGTCTGATATTAGAATTGCTACCCTGGCTTTTTTTTTCTTGTCCATTTCCTTGGAAAATTTGTTTCTAGCCTTTCACTTTATTTTAATCTGTGATGGCCTTTTGTCCTGAGGTTGTTCTCCTGTAGGCAGCATATGTGTGGGTCATTCTTTCTTATCCATTCAGCTATTCTATGTCTTTTGATTGGAGCATTTAATCCATTTACGTTTAAGGTTATTATTGATAGGTACTTATTCATTGCCATTTTTGTACCAGAGTTCCTCTCTGTCTCTCTCGTTTCCTTCCTTTCCTTAAAGCAGTCCTTTTAGTATTTCTTGTAGAGCTGGTTTGGTGGAGGCATATTCTTTTAGACTTCTTTTTTCTTGGAAGCTCTTTATTTGGCCTTCTATCTTGATTGAGAGCCTTGCTGGGTATAGTTGCCTTGGTTGTAGGCCTCTGTTTCTCATTACTTGGAATATTTCTTGCCATTCTCTTCTTGCTTGAAGTGTTTCCATTGAGAAGTCAGTAGCTAGCCTTATTGGGGCTCCCTTGTATGTTACTTCCTTCCTCTCCCTGGCTGCCTTTAAGATTCTCTCTTTGTCTTGGAATTTTGCCTATTTAATGATGATGTGTTTTGAAGTGGGCTTCTTTGGGTTCCTCTTGATTGGGATTCTCTGTGATTCCTGGATTTGTGTGACTTTTTCTCTCATCAAATTAGGGAAGTTTTCCATCATTACTCTTTCGAATAGGTTTTCTATCCCTTGTTCTTGTTCTTCTCCTTCTGGTATTCCTATTATTTGGATATTATTACATTTCATATTGTCTTGCATTTCTCTTAATCCCTCTTCATTCTTTCTGATTCTCTTTTTCTTTGCTTGCTCTGTCTGGGAGATCTTTCAACTGTGTCCTCCAAGTCGCTGATTCTATCTTCTGCCTCACCGATCCTGCTTTTCATTCCTTCTACTGTGTTCTTCAGTTCCAAAATTGTATTCTTCATTTCCTCTTGTCCTTTGCTGATAGTTTCTATTTCCTCTTTCATGTTGATATGGTTTGCATAGAGCTCATTATAGCTCCCCTCTAGTTTCTGGTAGCTCATTGTGAGCTCTTTGAATTTCCTGATAACTAGTGCTTTGAATTCAATATCTGATAGCTGACTTGCCTCTCTTTCATCTAACATTATTTCTGAGACTTCCACCTTTTCTTTCATTTGGGGATTGTTCTTTGTCTTCCCATTGTTCATTAGACTCTTCTTGTTAGCCTCAGCTTCTTAAATTGATCTGTTCTGACTCCCTGGGTTTATAGTGTGAACTTCTGTGGTAGAATACCTGTGAAATTCAGTGGTGCAGTCTCCTGAATGTATCTTGATGTTCTCTGCTTCCACCTACTTCTTTCTTTGTGTGTGTGTGATCAGTTGGAGGGGGAGGCAAAATGGTTTATGACAGCAGGAGAGTACTTTATCATATTTACTGTCACAGCTGGAAGAGAAGAGATAGAAGATCTTTAGGCTATATATAGTGTTAACCGTAATCTTCAACCGAACTTGCCCCTTTAAAAAAGGATGGACCAAAGATAAGTGTCTTGTTGAGGAGGGAAGTCTTGTGAGTTTTATCTAGAAAGCAGTAGGTTGTGGGTGGTCAGATTTTGAGGTAAGGTGAGAGAGAGTAAAGAATAGCAAATAGGTGTAGCATGTGAGCAAGTATAGTTAATCACTACAGTAATAAAATTCAGGGACCTATAAAGTGGGCTAAGACCCGAGAGATGTGTTGTGAAGTATTTATAGTGGCATAGAAAGTAACAAACAAATAAACAAACAAACGCTTTTTTAAAAAAATGGGCAGAAGAATGGAGGAAAAAGCAATAAGTTTGGGATGAAACAAAGAAGGACTAACACAGGAAAAAAAGAAAGGAGAGGAACAAAGTATTGAAAGATGAAGCAATAATAAAATTTAAAAAAATATACAATTACTGAAAAAAAAGTTAACAAACTTAAAACATACACACACATCCTCCCTTGTTGGTTTCAAACTGTGCAATCCAGTTTTTCTGGTTTCAGCAGGACCCCTCTGTGGGCTGGGTTGTAGGCGCAGGCACACATCCGAGTGCCAGCCAGGCTACCAGACTGATGTGCTGTTGCCTGCCCACCAGACAGACTGCCCCCACGGGATCTGGTACGGTCCTTCCCAGTTCTGGGGCTGGGTGAGAAGCAAGGCAAGCTGCCTTCTCAGGAGAACACCTCAGTCCATTTTCAAATAAAAACTTCTCCAGAAAGCCTTTCTCTCAGCTCAGCCCAATCCCCAACCCAACTGGTTACGACAATGCTCCTCTCAAATCTCCTGGGCTGGGGGCCTGGTGGCCTGGTGACCACAAAGATCACAACTGAACACGGCCCCCTGTTCTTGCCACCCTCCCTGCAAACCTAGGCAGACATGTATCTGCCCTATGCCACCCAGCCCCGCCTAGATGGGGAGGAAGGGAGCCAGCTCTCTTCCAAGGACCCTTCAACTGGCCCAATGCTCTCCTACTCTGCCGCCATTTTTTCTAACATCTGATTTATTTCTTTAAAAGCTTATTGCACTTAGCATAATGCTCTCCAGTTCCATCCTTGGTGGCAGGGGCAGGGTGTGGGGGGGGGGGGAGATGCAGATAACTGGCTCCAGACTAGCATAGCTCCCGTGCAACACTGGAATCTCAATTGCACTGGCGCATTTTTGTATACTAACAATAAAACAGCAGAAGCAGAAATCAAGAAAAAAACCCATTTGATATAGCAAAAACAAAAATAAAATATCTGGGAATAGACCTAACCAAGGAGGTAAAAGACCTACATACAGAAAACTACACAGCACTGAAGAAAGAAATCAAGGAAGACACAAACAAATGAAAACACATACTGTGTTCATGGATTGGAAGAATTAACATCATCAAAATGTCCATACTACCCAAAGCAATTTACAGATTCAATGCAATACCTATTAAAGTACCAATGGCGTATTTCACAGACATAGAACAAACACTTCAAAAATTTATATGGAACCATAAATGACCCTGAATAGCAACTGCAATTTTGAGAAAGAAGAACAAAGTAGGAGGGATCACAATACGTGATGTCAAACTGTATTACAAGGCCACTGTAATCAAAACAGCCTGGTACTGGCATAAGAACAGGCACATAGACCAATGGAATAGAACAGAGAACCCAGAAATAAACCCAATTCTCTACAGTCAATTAATATTTGACAAAGGGGCCAGTAACATAAAATGAAGTAAAAATAGCCTCTTCAACAAATGGTGTTGGGAGAACTGGTGTTGGGAGCTATGTGCAAAAAAATAAAACTTGAGCACCAACTTACACCATACACCATGACGCCATTAAAATCCTAGAGGAGAACATTGGCAGGAAAATCTCAGATATTTCACACAGCAACATTTTTACTGATATGTCCCCTAGAGCAAGGGACATAAAGGAAAGAATAAACAAATGGGATCTCATCAAAATAAAAAACTTCTGTGCGGCTAAAGAAAACAGTATTAAGGTAAAAAGAGAACTAATTGTGTGGGAAAACATATTTGCCCATGACACCTCAGACAAAGGTTTAATCTCCAAAATATACAAAGAACTCATTCGGCTCCACTCAAAGAAGACAAGCAACCCGATTAAAAAATGGGCAGAGGACTTGAACAGACATTTCTCCAAGGAGGACATACAGAGGATCCAGAGACACATGAAAAGATGCTCGATATCACTAGCTATCAGAGAGATGCAAATTAAAACCACAATGAGATAGCACTTCACGCCAGTCAGAATGGCCATCATAAACAAAGCAACAAACAAGAAATGTTGGACAAGTTTTGGGGAAAAGAGAACCTAGTTCACTGTTGGTGGGATTGCAGACTGGTACAACCACTATGGAAAACAGTATGGAACTTTCTAAGAAAACTAAAAATGAATCTGCCTTTTGACCCCGCAATTCCACTGCTAGGAGTACATCCTAAGAACCCCAAAACATCAGTCCAAAAGCACCTATTCACCCCAATGTTCATAGGAGCACAATTTACAATAGCCAAGAGTTGGAAGCAACCTAGGTGCCCACCAGTAAATGAATGGATCAAAAAACTACGGTACATTTACACAATGGAATTCTATGCAGCAGAAAGAAAGAAGGAGCTACTACCCTTTGCAACAGCATGGATGGAAATGCAAAGCATTATGCTAAGTGAAATAAGCCAGGGGTTGAAGGACAAATACCATGTGATCTCATTTTTAACAGGAAGCTAAACAACAAAACAAACAAGCAAGCAAAATATAACCAAAGACACTGAAATAGAGAACAGGCTGACAGGGACCAGAGGGGAGATAATTTCAGGGGAAAAGGGAAAGGATTCACAGGAGCAAGTATAAAGGACTCATGGACAATAACTAAGGTGGGAGGAGAGGAAGGGAGGTTGGGAGCACGGGGGGGGGGTAGGCTGGAATGGGAGTAAAAGACAGAAAATTGTACTTGAACAATAATTAAATAAAAAAGAATACTTCTTAAAGGAATTATAAGCAGTGGTGCAGCAGGGAAGACTGTTCCCGTTCCCCTTTTGAGCTTTTAGTTGATACCTCTGTAACAAAAAGTAGGCAAGGTAAAAACCAATAGAAGTTTATTAACATGTATACCTCATGTATGTATGGGGACTATCTAGGAGTAGCTTAGAATTCAGAAATACCGTCATTGTAGGAAACAGATATGGGTCATGTAGTCTCTTAGGAAGGAGTAAATAATTTTAGGAGAGACAAATGGGCCCTGGAAGAATAAATGGGAGATATGATAGTTTGTAACATGGGTTGTCTGGTATCAATTTCTAGACTTCTCACCAATGACAGATCAATCTTCTTTCCTCATTGATGAAACTCTTAGGGAAAAGATGTATGACTGTTGAGTTCCTTTTGTAAGGTTTGTCTCTAGGTAAGTAAAGGGAGTTCAGATAAAGCCTCTCCCTGAGTTTTCTACTTTTCAAATACCTACAGCTCAAAATAATCAGTATACCAAAGTGTTATACAGGGGAATGGCACATTGTGCCACCCTATAGGATCATGACAAAGATGTTGCTAAAAACAGGACTTGAAAAATGAGGAGACCATTTGCAAATGTATGTTTCATTTTGTATTCTAGAATTTAATCAACTACTGAAAATACTGGAAATAGACATAAGTGTGACCAAAACCAAACATGTAAATAAAGGAGGCAAAATTTGAAATACTGATTTTCATCCAAGCATTTCCATCTATTTCTGTAGCAAAACTCACTGAAATGCAATATGGCTCCAACAGCAAAGGCATCTCAGAAATGTTGAACTCATAAGTCTGTGTAGCCTCAGGCTTGGATGACTACCCTGAACACCGAATGCTGCTTAAAGATAAACATCATGTTCTGTGGAAAGAGGTTAATGAATGTATAGAGTGTAATAACTGCCTGATGTTACCTGTTAATTTAGGAATGCATTACTCTTTCTGGTGGTCTATATGACTATCCACCATATAGTTTTACTATTAACCCCCTGTAAAAAAAGAGACCCTACTGGGAGGGGTGTGGATTCTTCCCAGCTAGCTACCACTGGGAGCAGCTGTCTTGCCCATGTAAATAAGTTTTTTCCTATTAAAGCTCATGGATTTGAATAAGACTATGAGTCAGTTCTTTGGAATCAATCCTGAGTTTAGACTTTTGGGGCTTTTCCCCAACAATTTCTTACAGATTGTTGACCTGGAGTAATTTCTTAAAGCTTTTTGAGTTTCCATTTTTCTGTCCAAATGTCACTCTAAAAAGCATGCTAATGCAGATCTTGTTTAATGAGTTCACTGAGAAAATCTCATCAGCTGCTTCCAGCCTGTCCACAGGGGACTGATTCTGTGGTTTTCTCAAACTTTCTCAATGGGGAGGAACAGAATCTAAAGTAAATACTTCTGAACAAAAGTAAATACTTCTGTTCCCTACCATTACTGAACTTCTACAGGTCTGATTATCAACCTTAAGGCTTGCAAACACCTTAAAATAATTAGTATAAAACACAGTGTTGTGCTATGTTATCATTTATCCATTCATTAATTTATTTTTATAATCAAATATTAACTATTTAACTTTTTGAGAATTTACTATGTGCTAAGCATTCATTCCTGCAGGAGGTACACAGATGGAACATGCAAATTTTGCCCTCTATAACCACATAGCATGATTAAGTAGATAGAATAATAGCAATGGCTAACACTTGCTAAGTGCACATAGTGCAGTGACACAGGCTTCTTTTCAAACAGTGTATCTATCACCTATTAATACTCATAATCCTTTAAAATTATTAATATTTTACTATAGTCTATTTCAAAAATGAAGAAACTAAAGAGAAAAGTTATGTAACTTGCCCAGATCATCACACAACTAGTCAACATTTGAATAGAGGCAACTTGTCCCCAGAGGCTATACTATAAACACTATGCTACAGCAAAAGAATGAGGATAATGACAGTGATTGTGGTAATGTTGATTATGATTATGATGGTGACGATGGTAGTGGTGATGGTGATGATGCTGGATGATAATGATAATTTGGTGGATACTAGTGATGATAATTGTGATGATGAAGGTGAATTGTGACAATGGTGATGATGATAATGATGGTGATGGTGATGTCAACATGAATTTAGAACTTTCAGTATGTATTTTTTTACTCACTAGTAACCCATAATCCTGTATGATGAGTAGTATATCCCCCAGTTTAGATATAAGAAATCTGAGACCCAGAAAAGTTAATAAATTTGATCAAAAGCTATTCAGTCTTTAAGTGAAAGAGCTGAAACTAGAAGAGAAGTCTCTTTCCACTCTCCTAGGTTATGAGAGTACTTCTAATGTGATAGAAGCCACAAGAGAAATAAATGTCAAAGGTTGTGAAACTTCAGAATCGGGGCCTAAGCAGGCAGAGCTCTGGAGGTTCTTACAAGGAGATTGGTATTTACATTGTCAATGGGAAATCTTTAAAAGTTTGAGCAGAAACAAATCAGGTGATCTGAGTTTTATATTAACAGAATTCCTCCAGTTTTGACTCTAGAGTAGCAAGGACAAAAGCAGAGATGTCAGTTAGGAAGCTTCCATAAGAATCCAAACAAAATGCAGTGCTAGTGTAACATGATACCTGGAAGGGTGGTGAGAAGTAGCTGGATGCTGATGATATTTAAATTCTGGATATATTTTCAAGTTGGAGTTATTATTATTACAAAACACCAGATTTTGAGTAACAGAAAAAGAATAATATGGGTTAATTGTAAGCTTTTTCTCTGAGCCACTGGAAGAATGAAATTGCTTTAAGAAAGATCTGTTTCTTTAACATAGGCAAGGAAGGTTCGGGAGGAAGTGGTCTAGAGATATGTTTATTAGGAACTTTGGAGATGGTGGGCTTAAGGTATCTATTAGACCTCCAAGTAGAAATGTGAAAGACAATTAAATATTCAGATTTGGGGTTTAGGAGAGAGGCTCTGAATAGACATATAAATCTCTGAATCATCAGCCAGTAATAGATTGATTCATATAATTAAGGTAGTATCCATTGCAATTATAGAAAAACACTGCTCCTAAGTGACACAGTTGAAACTTAAGCCTCTAAATTTACTGTATTAAATTAATAAAAATGTCTCATTGCTCACAGCAGGGAATGTGGATAGGCTTGTTGAAGGGCTTCATGCAATCATTCAAGGACCTAGGTTAATAGAGGTTTCCAGTTGGTATCATCACCCCAGTAGTATTGAAGAAAAATAAATGGTGCCAATGGGAAATTTTTGAGGAGTACAGATCTCTTCTGTTCATATTCCATTATCAAGAAATAGACTAGTGATCATAATCATTTGTGAGAAGAACTTGGAAATATAGTCTGTGGCTGGGAAGTTTATCCCAAGGAACAATTCTACACTGAGGAAGGGAAGCACTACTCTTTGGCAGTTAGCTGGACAACACTTCTGTAAGGAGCACCAAGACTACCTATGGAGTGAGGGTAGAAGGAGAAAAGAAGAGGTTCAATGACTGAGCCATATGACATGCTAGCATTGTGAGTTAGGGAGCTGATAAAGAATGCATAAAAAGGATTGAGAATAAACATTGAGAAAATGAGAGTAAATTCAGATGTGTGCCTTGTCCAGGAAGTCAAGTAAAGAGTAGCTTATGAACTGGAGAGTAAATAACAATATCAAATGCCAATGATGGATCAAGTAAGTTGAGGGCTAAGGACAAAGGATTTGATTTAGAAACATGGAGGTTTGAGGACCTTAGGAAGGTCCTCAACAATTTTTTAAGATTTTATTTATTTTTATTTTTATACAGAGGAGAAGGGAGGGAGAAAGAGAGGGGAAAAAAAACATCAATGTGTGGTTGCCTCTCATATGACCCCTACTGGAGACCTGGCTCTTGACCCAGGCATGTGCCAGGACTGGATATTGAACTGGTAACCCTTTGGTTTTCAATCCAGCACTCAATCCACTGAGCCACACCAGCCAGAGTGAGAAGAACAATTTTATGTAGAGCTATAGATTTAAAATCCTGACTGGCCAAGAGAGAAGTAGAGCAGAAAAGCTGGAGATAGTGAGTATCAATGTCTATTTCAAGGGATTGTATTATTTGGTGTAATAAATAGAGTAGTATAACCAGAGTGAAACATAGGATCACATAAAGAAAAATTTGCACAGAATGGAGAAATAACAACATATTTACATAATGCTGGGAACAATCCAATTAAAAGGGGAAAATGAATGATTTAGAAGAGAAAAATGGTAATTGCTGAATTATTGTTCTGGTTATATGAGAGAAATGGCATCTAGCATGCTGGTGGAGGGATGAGGCTTGTGTAGAAGAATAATTTATCCAGTTTGTTTAATTGTGTTTTTTGCATGCACATTTTCTTGTGAAGGTGCAGGCATTCCATGGGCAGAGAGCAGATTAATCTGCATCATAGTTCCACTAGGCATATAGGAAAGAGCAAGGCGGTTGAGTGCTTATGTGAGTTGAATGGTACAGTACTAGGCCATGCATTTAAGTTGGGTAGAATCAATGGATAGCATGTGCCATGAGGACAGAGATTGATGCAGTTGGGATATTAGAGGGAGTGAACTAGAGAGATAAGAAGGGGGAAGTGGAGCATGAAATGTTTGAGGTTTGAATTTATGAATTTTATATTTGAATGTATACTTTTGTTTTTGAAAGGGTTGCAAAAGGTTAATGTAGGTAATGTGTAAAATATATAATACATTGATTTATAACTCAACAAATAATTATTCAACTGTACAATTTTAGACTCTGTGATAGATATTTGTAATTGTACAACATGAAGTATTTTAACGAATGAAACTTGCTTTCTCATGGATTAGGATAAATCTTACAGAGTAACTCAAGCTTGAAGAAAGGTCTCACTCCAGAAGCAAATGAACAACCTAGAAGGGACTGACCTTATAAACTCAAATTGATAAACTGATGTAGATCACAAGTAGTTTCTGGACAAAGATCCATCTTTGGATTTCTTTAGAATTCTGTACTTGAGTAAAATGTGCTATTTGTATTAAATAGTAAGTTACGCTTAATAAGAGCATACATATTTTAAGAACTATCCAAATTTTGAGCAAGGTTTAATACCATAATGCACTAAATTCAGTAAAATATTTCCAGATAATTTGCAATGCTTAATTTGAGTTAGAATTTACTCAGCCTGTTTTATTTTTCGAAAAAATCACCTTGACCTTGCTCTAGGGAACTTTTTCCTTCTAGGTCATTAATATTGCTTAGGTAGTTTTGCCAATTCTGGGCTTCTTGGAAATATTATCAGGACTCTTCAATTCATTACTTACAAAATAACTCATGACTTCCTTCCTGATATCAATGCATGATACCTGCATATCACTATCCTCCCCATGAGATGTGTGCCTGCCCCTAGAATGTGAGCTTATGGAGAAGATGACATGGGATTTGGTAGAATTGGACATATAGTCAATCAATGCTCAGCCAGTAGTTGAATGAGTGAAAAAAAAAAGTTAGGGAATGGCTTGATGTGCTGTCTGGTCATCATCTGCTTAATTCTAAAAGTATTCTTTTTCATTCTGTTTGCCATTTTTGCATCTTGCACTTTCATCTAAACTCTCCTTTAGTCTTTTTCATGCTTTTTTATTCTTAAAAAGTATCCATCACTTCTTGGCCTTTTGGCTAAAATCAAGTGTAAAAAATGTATCCAGATAAAGAAAAGGAAATTGAGCCATTTCATATGCAAGTCTTAGCTTAGAATTAACTTTTTCTACTCAGGAGTCTGAGGGATGTCCTCACTCATGGCTTCCCGCTGCAGGGGCAAAACAAATAATTTTTCTTCCACCCTTCTAAGTTATTCTATCTAGACTAATAATCAAATTAAAACCAGAGAAATTCACAGAAGAAAATAAAATGTATTACATATGTACACACAGGTGTTCCACAAAAATATGGGGCCTGCGAACATATTGGGCAGTTAGATCTCCTGTGCCACTTTGAGCTAAGAAGAAGTGGGGTGGGATAACTTGTGGTCTAAGAATTCAAAGGCAAAAAGGCAATTTGTATGGAAATAGAAAAGCCAGTGAATGGTATACAAATGTTTTGCTGGGCCATATTTTTTTTTAACTTTTTTAAAAACTGTTTTTCAAGAACAGTTGTCTCCATTTTCCCCTTACAACTTTCCCCAACCCCAGCCATCCCAACATCCCACCCTTTATCCTACCCTTTCTGGTTTTGTCTATGTGTCCTTTATAGATGTGCCTGAAAACCCTTCCACCTTTTCCCCCCATTATCCCCTCTCACCTCCCCTCTAGTTACTATCAGTTTGTTGTTAACTTCAATGTCTCTGGTTATATTTTGCGTACTTGTTTGTTTTGTTGATTATGTTCCACTTGCAGGTGAGATCCTATGGTATTTGTCTTTCACCATCTGGCTTATTTCGCTTAGCATAATGCTCTCCAGTTCCATCCATGCTGTTGCAGAGGGTAGGAACTCCTTCTTTCTTTCTGCTGCATAGTATTTCATTGTGTAAAGGTACCATCATTTCTTGATCCATTCTTTTACCGATGGGCACTTAGGCTGCTTCCAACACTTGGCTGTTGTCAACTGTGCTGCTGTGAACATTGATGTGCATAGGTTCTTTTGGATTGGTGTTTCAGTGTTCTTAGGGTATAATCCCAGCAGTGGAATTGCTAGGTAAAAAGGCAGTTCCATTTTTAGTTTTCTGAGGAAATTCCATACTGTTTTCCACAGTGGGTGCACCAGTCTGCAGTCCCACCAACAGTGAACTAGGGTTCCCTTTTCCCCACAACCTCTTCAACATTTGTTGTTTGTTGATTTGTTTATGATGGTCATTCTCACCAGTGTGAAGTGGCATCTCATTGTGGGTTTAATTTGCCTTTCTCTGATAGCTAGTGATATTGAGCATCTTATCATATGTATCTGGGCCATCTTTAACTCCTCTCTGGGCCATACAGAGGACTTTGAACAAAAGGCCCTTGCTAAGTTCCTCCCTATCACACTTAGTTCACATTAAACTATAGTTGTCTGTAATGATATCTCTCTTTCTAGAGCAGGTCCTCTGTCTACATTCTTTTAGGCAGTGAGTGGGAAGGTCAAAAGTTTTTGCTGAGTCTTGTGTTTCTTGAAAAAAAAAACTATCTTAAAATAACCACTATCCCAAAAGACTTATTTTGATGTGGCAAACTCTGTTTCCCACCTCTGTAGGTAAAACCAAATGTGTGGTACACCAAAAATGATTAATCCCAGTGTCTACTTCAGGAGGTTTTCGTTAAGAAATTGATGGGTTTTCCACCAACTTTCTTTCTCATATGATTAGCAAAATAATAAAAGTTTACAACATCATCTAGGGTAATTTCTTCAAAGCATCACTACTTAAGTGTCATTAAGTTTGCCCACAGTGCACATCAATAGTTAGACAAATGAAAAAAGTCATCTGGAGGGTAAGCACAGATTCAGGCAGCCACTGTAGTCATTATTCCATGAATCTGCCTGGCTGGTCCTATAGCCAGTACATCACTGGAGAGACGTTTCTCTCTTCTCTCTGCTATATATTTTTAAAACAAATGTAAAGCTTTATTTTGAGATTCAGAATTCATTTTGCAAACATACAATTCTATCTCTGGCACAGAGTGAATGCTTAATTCAAAACAATCTCCTTTTTTGCTCTCTTTTATACTTATTTAATTTAGAATGGAGAATAATTTGATAATGCTAGCTTGTTCTATTAATTGATTTCCCCCTTTACCTTAGGATTCTCTTCACAAATTAAAAAAAAAAACCATCTGACTGATAACATTACTTCCCAATAGTTGAGAATATGGAAAGTGAATAGGAAAGATACAAGTATTTGTATCAGTATAAAAATAACCTCATAAATAATAAAATGTGCTGATTTCTGCATATTTAAACCATCAAGAAAGTATAAATGGTTTTGGCTTATCACAAGAGCTATTTATTAAATATATTTATAAAAAGAGGAATAGGCATCCCATAATTATAAATATCAGTAATTATAAATGGTAAAGGGCTATTTTAATCTTGCATAGATTATTTAACCCTTTTCTTGTCCTTGGAGTGGTAACAATAAAGTTCAGATTTAAGATTGTGGTTGACTAAATTTAAAGGAAACAAAAGGACCCATTTCTGTGAAAACCTCAATGAAATATATAAAAGCAATTACATGCCCCAATTCAGATGCATACCAATGTCTTTGCCTCTCTTGATATATTGTACTTTCTAATGAAGTTTATTGCAAAACTTCCTTCAGAAAATGAAATGTTTTTCATTCAACATTGTTGGGAACTGCTCTGCCTGCTTTCAGGAGTTGTAATTACCCCCCATGGCTAAGGCTGAGTGAATGACCTCCAGAATACAAGCCATGAAGGAGACAAAGCTTGTCCCCTGCCCCCAATGCTTGGTCAGTTAGTCAGAAATGGGTAAGATCCCCTCAGAAGAGGGGCAAACTAAGCCAGACACAATCACTTGGGAGGCCATCATGGAAGGACTTGGGGGGCTGCAACAAAGAGGGAGTGATGGACCCTCGTCCCCCAGCTATTCTGACATAGCCCAAGTCCCCATTTCCATCTGGGAGAAATGCTTCCTGGCTCTAATTCACTGAAGCCTAAAAACCTATGATGGAGAAGGTGGTGCAGCCCCTTGCAGACTAGAGTGGGATCCAGGGTAATCAGGCCTAAGAAAGAATATGTAAAATTCTGTGAAACCTGCTTTGTTTAGAATGCTCTCATTTAAATGATAAGGGTCCAAGCAAGAAGTTTGTTCCTCAAAGTTTTATGTCTCTAGCTATCTGACCCTGACTGAGAATAAGCCCTCATAGTTCTTTGAATGCTATCTATTGTTCGATCCTTACAGGTATTCTTGTGCAAATGGACCCAATAAAAGCCCCTTGAGGAAGGGGCTCTTGGCCCTTCTCCTTTGAGGGATGGGCCATCTTTCCTCCCCAAGAAGATCATGTCTTGGTAGTTTCACTTTCATCTGTGGTGGATGGGGGGACAAATGTTGTGCCCCCACACAACATGTAACCACTATAGCCCTAAAATGAAAGTTATGCTGTTACCTGTCTGTGTGCTGCCTGAATTCCAAGACTGTACACTACTGGTCTCAGGAGCCAGGACTGTGCCAGCAGCATAGTAGGCCCTCACAAATATTTCTGGATGTATCAAACACTTTTATGTTGTCTTAAATATATAACAATTATATTTCAAATTTATTATAACAATGGGAGATTAAAAAATGGACAACCCCAATATAAATAAAGTCAGGACCATAGGAAACCAGGAGAAAGACTTCCTACCACCTCATGGAAGGGTTTCTCTTGAAAAGAAACTTGGAAATTAATGTAGATCCATACTATATATTACTTCAAACTTTATCACTTAACTATTTATATTTTCAATTATTTACATTTTTAATAAAATAGTGTGTATACATTTCCTGTTTATGCCACCATCTCAGGGAGAAAAGATTTTGCTAATTCTGGGTTTAGGAAATTGAAGTAATTCAGATAACATTGTTTGCAAAAGTACCTGACATAGCTTCCACACTAATTGTATTTAAAATATCAAGAAAGTTTTACTCCATAAAACTACTTTAAATTCATATTTTATGATATAGCCTTAATATATTTAATGTTCTTCTATGCAAGAATACACATTTAATTCTATGAAAAATATTATGATACTTTTGAAGAGATAGCTATAATTTAGGCCACCTAACAGGTATATAGTTTTCTACAATAGAAATGATGATGATGATGATGACAATAACACCCATCTATTGTATTGTAAAAGTATATGTTTAATAAAATAGACAAACATACTATAAACTTCTAAAAAAATTCATATATGAAAGGCAGTATCACTTCATCAATATAAATGACTCAGAAATTACTGACACTAGACATGAAATTTTATGTTGCAGTGAGGCTTCCCAAGAATTCAACTGAGCACATAAAATAATCCTTTTATATAAATGTTTCCTTTCCTAAAATAATTGACAAAATATTAGAATTAATTTATCAGTGCTTATTATTGTGCCATTCTTTTGATAAATTCAACATAAATTTTATATTCATTCTTAATACATTTTTGTCTTGAAATTTTCTTTATCAATGTGAATATCTTTTTTTATACTGGAATTAGTTGAGAGAAAAAGTGATATATACAATCAAATATTTGTGCAAATGAATGAATAGCAAAGAAAACACAGTAGGTATCATGGATGTGCATAATAATTATGTGGGCCCTTATGTGGGCATATTTCTATAGTTTCCCAAATCTCAATTTTTTTACTACTTCATTTATGAAATTGAAGTAATAATGTCTACACTTGAAAGCTGCTGTGAAGATTGGTTGTAAAAATATGTGTTTAAGTACCCAGTGCAGATCTGCATAGAGGATATATTATAATATTAAGGGTCCCTAGAGGCCCCTACCAGCACCGAGATGCTCTGTATTGCATTAAGCAATGCCTAATGACTATCTTGATTCATAAAACTCGGGTCCTATACAAATCCCAAAGAATCAATGAAAATATATACTTAGGCTAAGCCTTGGTCTACTTACACAGAGGGTGCAGTTGGAACTGGTGGAAATACAACTTCTTCACAATGTGATTAGTAAGTGGAATTCTTTGTCTTTATGGACCTATGGGAATTACACCGTCAACACATCAAAATTAATTTGTGGTCTTACTTGTATTTTTTAAATGACTTACATAATTATATAAAAATTAAAATGAAATAAAAATAATGGGGGATGAGATAAAAAATGGTAGCAGAGCAGGTGAAAGCTACACTCACTTCTCCCCAGGATCAAATTGGAATTATAACTAAATTATACAAAAGTCATCCTGAAGAACCAACTGAAGACTAGCTGAAGACTAGCTTAGTCATCCTCATATAACTAAGGATGCACAGAAGAAGACACATTGAAACTGCTCCAGACAGGTTGCCAAGGGCCAATCACAAGCAGCATCAGATAACTGATCTATACCTGAGACTCTCCCAAGAAGCCCAAAATTAACACACCCAGTGGCCAGAATGAGACAACATCAGAGCAGAACACAATAAGCTTCACAAACAGCACATTCAAATGGAGATCTTGGCAGGCACCAAACTCCGCTGAGGCAAATTCCTCTTCATGTGGTCAACACTTGCATAGAACCTTGTCTGCCATGCTCAGAATTGAGCCTCACAGTCAGCAGGTTAAGGGTTGATCTCATGCACAAATGAACCAATAATAATCAAGATTAAATTACACTAGAGGCCCCATATAACCCACACAAGGGACACTTCTGGAGTGCCCTGCTGAGGTGATCAAGGAGACTGCACACTCGGTCCAATAGGACATCTACTACAATAAGACTGTGACACAAAGACTGTGAGTAATAGCTGATCTAGCTAATATATAGAAATAAACACAGAGCCAAAATGGGGAGACAGAGACAAAGAAACAAGGTTCAAATGAAAGAACAGAACTCTATAGAAAAAGAGCTAAATGAGATGGAGGCAAGCAATCAGATGTAGAATTCAAAATAATGATCATAAGGATGCTCAAAAAATTTAGTGAGAAATACAACAGTTTCAAAAAGGACATAGAAACCATAAAAGAGAACCACTCAGATGTGAAAATACAATATCTGAAAAGAAGAATATATTTGAGGGAATAAACAGCAGGCTAAATGAAGCAGAGGATAGAATCAGTAATTTGGAAAATAAGGTAGAAAAAAGACCCAACCAGAACAGCAAAAAGAAAAAAGAATTTAAAAAATAAAGATAGTTTAAGGGACATTTGGGATAATATGAAGCACAGCAACATCCACATGATAGAGCTACCAGAAGAAAAAAGAGAGCAAGGGATCAAGATCCTATTTGAAGAAATATTGACCCCAAACTTCCCTAACTTTGTGAATGAAAAAGAAAGGCAAGCCCAGGAAGTTCAACATGGACCCAGAGAGGCCCATACCAAGACACAATAATTCAAATGGCGAAGGTTAAAGACAAAAAAAAATTTAAAAGCAGCTACAGAAATACAGTTAGTTCCCTACAAAGGAACTTTCATAAGACTGTCAGCTGATTTCTCAACAGACACATTTCAGGCCAGAAGAGAATGGCATGAAATTTTCAAAGTAATGAAGTGCAATGACTTACAACAAAGACCACTTTACCCAGCAAAGCTACACTATCATTTAAAACTGGAGAAATAAAGAGCTTCCTAGCTAAGAAAAAAAACTTAAAAACTTTGTTACCACCAAACCAGTATTACAAAAATTGTTCTAGTTCCTGCAAGGAGGAGGAGGGGAGAAAGAGGAGAAGAGGAACACAATTAAAAGAATAAAATGGCAGTAAACACCTATCAATAATCACTTTAAATGTAAATGGCTAAATGCTCCAACCAAATACATATGGATAAGAAAATTATATATATATGCTGTCTATAAGAGACCCATGTCTGAATGAAAGATATACACAGACTAAAAGTAAAGCTATGAAAAATGGTATTTCATGCAAATGAAAATGAAAAAGAAACCTGGGAGAGCAGTATTTATATGTGACAAAATAAACTTTAAAACAGAGGACATAACAAGAAACAAAGAAGGACACTGTATAATGATAAAGGGAGCAATACAACAAGAGGATATAACCCTTGTAAATAGTTATGCACCCCAAATAGGAGCACGTAAATAAGTAAAGCAAATCTTAAAGGATAATAAGGACAAGATTGCTAATAATATAGTCATAATAAGGGGTTTCAACAACCCATAAGCATCAGTGCATAGATTTTCCAACAAAAATAAATAAAGCAAAAGCAACCTTAAATGACAAATTAGAAAAGATGGATTTAATTGATATCTTCAGAGCATTTCACCACAAAACAGCAGAATATACATTATTTTCAAGTGCATATAGAACATTTTCTAAAATAGACTACATATTAGGACACAACACAAGTCTCAGTAAATTAAAAATAATAAAATCATAACTAGCATCTTCTCTGACCATAATGATATGAAACTAGAAATCAATCACAAGGAAAAAAAAAACAGAAAAATACAAAGAGACTTGCAGTACCAAGAGCATGTTACTAAACAATGAATGGATTATCAATAAGATGAAGAAAGAAATCAAAAGGTACCTTGAAATAAGTAAAAATTAGAACAGCCCCAAATCTACAAAACACATAAAAAATTAGCCCTAAGAGGGAAATTCAGAGCATTACAGGCTACCTCAAGATAAGAAAAAGCTCATATAAACAATCTAACTTTGCACTTAAAAGAACTAGAAAAATGAACAATGAGCAAAACCCAAAAGTGAGTAGAAGGAAGGAAATAATAGTGATCAGAGCAGAAATAAATGGAATACAATCTAAAAAACAATACAGAAGATCAATGAACTAAAGAGCTCATTCTTTGGAAAGATAAAATTTAAAAACCCTTAACCAGACTCATCAAGAAAAGAAGAGAGAAAGCCCAAATAGGTAAAACCAGAAATGAAAGAGAATTAACAACTGACATTACAGAAATACAAAGCCTTTAAGAAAATATTACAAACTCTACAAAAATACAAAGGCTTTAAGAAAATATCACAAACTCTGCAGAAATGTAGTAAAATCTCAAACTATATGTCAACAAATTAGACAGTCTAGACAAAATGGATAAATTCCTAAAAACATACAATCTTCCAAAACTAAATCAGGAAGAATCAGAGAATCTGAATAGGCAGATTACACATAGTGAAATTGAAGCAGTAATCAGAGAATTCCCAACAAAGTCCTAAACTGGATGCCTTCACAGGTGAATTTTACCAAAGAACTAACACCTATTCTTCTCAATTCCAAAACAGTCAAGAGAAGGGAAGATTCCCAAGCTCATTTATAAGCCAGCATTATCCTAATTCCAAAACCAGAAAAAGATAATACAAAGAAAGAAAATTATAAGCGAATATCCCTGATGAGCATTGATGCTAAAATCCTCAACAAAATATTAGCAAACCATATCCAGGAATGCATTCAAAACATCATACAACATGATCAAGTGGGATTTATCCCAGGTATAATACCTGCAAATAAATAAACATGATGTACCATATAAACAAAAATGAAAGATAAAAATCACACGATCTTATCAATAGATACAGAGAAAGCATTTGATAAAATACAGCACCCATTTATGATAAAAATAAGTCTCAGCAAAGTGGGAATAGAGGGAACGTACCTAAATGTTATAAGGACCATATATGACAAATCCACAGCCAACATCATGCTCAAAAGAGAAAAACTATAAGTGTTTCCCTTAACATCAAGAACAAGATAGGGATGTCCATTTTCACCACTCTTATTCAACATAGTACAGGAAGTCAGCCACAGCAATTAGACAATAAGACATAAAAGGCATCCAAACTGCAGAGGAAGAAGTAAAACTGTCATCATTTGCAAATGGCATGACCCTGTATGTAGAGAATATAATGATTACAACAAAAAACTACTAAAACTAATAAATGAATCCTGTAAATAGCAAGGTACAAAATAAATACCCCCAAATCAGTTTCATTTTATACATCAATAATGAACTATCAGAAAAAGAAATTAACAAAACAAACACATTCAGAATTGCTTCAAAAGAATACAATTCCTAGGAATAAATTTAATTGAGAATATAAAATGCTTGAACTTAAAAAATTATATGACACTGAAGAAAGAAATTGAAGAAGATACAAATAAGTGAAAGCATATACTATGTTCATGTATAGGAGGAGTTAAAATCTTCAAAATGTCCATACTACCCATAGCAATCTAGAGGGTCAATGTAATTCTTCACAATGTACCAATAACATATATCACAGAACTAGAGCAAATATTTTAAAAATTTATATGGAACCACAAAAGACCTTGAATAGCAACAGTGATTGTGAGAAAAAAGAACAAATGTGGAAGAATCAAACTACATGATATCAAACTACACTAGAAGGACATAGTAATCAAAACAGCATGGTACTGGCATAAAAACAGACATAGAGATCAATGAAACCAAATAGAGAGCCCAGAAATTAACTTTTGACTTTATGGTCAATTAAAATTGGACAAAGGAGGCAAGAACTTACAATAGGGTAATGATAGTCTATTCAATAAATGGTGTTAAGAATATTGGACAGATACATGCAAAATAATGAAACCAGACTACCTTATTATATCATTCACAAGAATAAACTCAAAATAAATTAGAGATTTATGTGTTAGACTCTAAACTATAAAGGTCTTCAATAAGCACATAGGCAGCAAAACCTCAAACATTTTTCATAGCAATTTTTCTGGTATATCTTCTCAGGCAAGGGAAACAAAAGAAAAAATAAATAAATAGAAGTACATAAAAAATGGCACAGCAAAGAAAACCATCAATAAAATGAAAAGACAACTCACTGAATGGGAGAACATATTTGCTGATACATCTGATAAGGAGCCAATATCCAAACTTTATAAAGAACTTACAAAACTCAATACAAAAAAAAAACAATCCAATTAAGAAATAGGCAAAGTATCTGAATAGACAATTCTCCAAAGAGGACACAGAGACAGCCAATGGACATACAAAAAGATCCTCAATGTCACTAATCATCAGAAAAATGTAAATTAAAACCACAATGAGATATCACCTCCTACCTGCCAAAATGGCAACTATTAATAAATCAATAAATAGCCATTCTTGGTAATAGTATATAGTAAAAAGAATCCTTGTCCCTGTTGGTGGGAATGCAGACTGGTGCAGCCACTGTAGAAAATAGTAAAAAGTTAAAAATGACTCCTCCTTATGACCCAGCAATTCCACTTCTGGTAATATACCCAAAGAAACCCAAAACACTCATTTGAAAAAATATATGCACTCATGTGTTCATTGAAACATTTTTACTATAGCCAAGTTTTGGACACAGCCCAAGTGCCCATTACCCAATGGAATACAACTAAGCCATAAAGAAAGAAGTAAATCTTAGCTTTTTTGACTGCATGGGTGGACTTGTAGAGCATTGTGTTAAATGAAATAAGCTAGTCAGAAAAAGACAAATACCACAAGATTTCACTCATATGTGGAATCTAATGAACAAAATCAACTAACAACAAAATAGAGATAGACTTTATATAGATAGAGAGCAGGATGATAGCTTTTGAGGGGTGGGGGAGGATGGAGTAGGGTGGTTGAGGGATTGAGCAAAAAATAAAATAAACTCATGGACAGTAATGTGGTAATTGCTGAGGTGAGGGGAGATGGAGGAGGGTATGGAGGGATAAAAATGGTAATGAACAGAGTATTGACTTGAGGTGGTGAACACACAATACAGTATATAGATGATGTGTTGTAGAATTTTGCACCCAAAACCTGTATAATTTTGTTAACCAGTGTCACCCCAATAGATTCAATAAAAATGGGAAAAATAAAAATAAAATATATTAATAAAAGTAATGGGGGAGGAGAGTAATTGGCCAAAACACCAGTCTATACTGTGTACTCAATCCACCACTTTTCTTTGAATTTATAAGTACATTGGACAATGAGAATGGCAAATCTTATTGGGTATGTAAATAAGACACTATTTTATTTTTACTAGACTTAACTTGGGGCCTATTTAGGTTTAAATTCAGGCCTATTCAGGTTTGAATTCTAGAGTAAATTTATGTCTACACAGATCCTTTTCAGGCTACTTGAGAACTTGAACACAGTCACTAAGCTACAGAATTAATGGTTCAATTATCTAGGAATGCTGTCTAGTACTTAAAGTTAATGGTTAGCAGAAAGGACTTCCAAGAACAATGTATTAGGAGCTTACTCTTTATAGCTGTCAAAGGGGACTGCCTTTGGAAAGTGGGTCTGAGACACTGTTTTCTCACGTGTTCCTGTTTATCAGTTCATCACAGGTATGAACTCTAGGATTCGGGCTTATAACCTAATCACTGGAGCCAAACAAATCACTGAAACTGAAAGGGCTCAGATGCCATGTTATTAATACTTCTCATGGGCTGTGACTGTCCCCACAAGACTAGTTAGTAGAAGAAAGAAAGTGAAATGTCCATATGCCAGTTCTAGGGATAGTACTTTTCACACCTCTCTTTCCACCTTTCTCTGGGTGTCTATCTGGAAAAGAAAGAGACTGGGGAAAAAAAGAGCTAGGTTGTCCTCTTATAGAGAGAAATCACACAAAAACACACACTGCATGTGCACAATTTTTAATTTTTTCATTCCAACAGTTATTTACATTTATAAGTGAATGAGGTCCTAAAAAAGCACGAACTTGCTCAAAGATTAGTGCCATATCCAAGTAAAGAATTCTGACCTTCTGACTCATAGATGGGTGTTTTCCCATCCAGGTTTATAACCCTGGTAGCTTGATGGTCCAGACAGGTTAATACACCTTAAGCATTTCCAGTATCTATCTGGGATTTACTGGAAATTGAATAACTGTGTGGTATAAATAAAGATACTTATGAATAAAACAGATGTAATGAGATTCCATACTGCTAGATTGTTATTATGAAATATATTTTTTGAAGGCAAATGAGATTTAGGAGAAAAGGGTTACTCAGGACTGAAGAGAAACTGAAATAATTTTTCTGATCCCAAGGAATGTAGGAGCAGCCTGGTTATTCTCCTTGTCTACAAAAAAAGAAAGAATTGTGAAAAGTTCTCATTGATTGTCCATGAAAATACAGTCTCACTCAGGAGTTGAAATCAAAACTAGCTAAATCAGAGAGATTTATTTGAAATACAGAGAGAGAGAGAGAGAGACCTGGATTCTCACTGGGAAGAAACATGCAGGGTCTCTACTGACCCGGGCACCTGCTGCCTTCCATGCTCTGCTTTCCAGACTCACACAAGCTTGCCTGCCCTTCTTGGGGAAAACAGGTGCAGAGAGGAGGCTTCAGTGAGGAAGTGTAACATTTTCACATGGTAAACCCTGGGACCAAGGTCAGCTGTAATAGGAATCTCCATAGCGGTTGATAAGGGGAAAACAAAATTAGAAAAGAAATGCCAAACTTGTTTTTCCCCTGTTCTCTACTTACTCATTTAATGATGTCTTCACTATTTCTCAAACCTCTGTTACCTGTCTAATGACAAGTATAAAAATTTTTAATTATATAGATTAATAAATTTTAAAAGAAATGGTTATATTAACTATTATAGTTTTTACTAAGGTAACTGTATAATTCACTTATTTTTCCATTTAGTTTTTATGATGGAGACCTGACTTCCAATGTAACTCTAATAAAGTTAGTTACTCTCTCATTTCTATATGACTCTCTACTGTTATGTAAGGTCTACATAATGAGTTGTATTTAAGTACATTACACATATTTTTAAATTTAATTCCTTCTTCATCAATTTGTATGTTTATGTCTTCTGTCCTCCTCTTTATATTTCTGCAAAAGAAAATCAAGAAATTAAAATTATCCCTTAGGGTAAGCAGGGATTACATGCTATGTGCTTTTTATACGAGTTTTTTTTCCCCCATGGTTTCGACATCCTTCTTCTTCCCCTTTTTCTCCTCATTTATTTCCTCCCCTTTTTCCTTTCATATAAACACATTAAAAATTCACACATACAAACATACACACAAAACTCAGCTTGAAGCCACGTATAGAGAATTAAATGACTCCATCTCAAAATATATTTATATCTACCTCACTCTATCTATCTACCATCTATCTTTATACCTACCAGTCTCCATCCCCATAACTTTTCTGCACTTAAATAATGAAGCATGCTTCCTTTTTTTTTTTTATAACCCAACCCAAATCTAATGTACTCCAGGGTTTTACTGTATTTTTAGCTGGTCAAAAAGTACCCTCTGATTATTCTCAAGTCTTTTATATAATTAACATCATTTGCTATGGTCCTAGGGAGCAGATATCAGAGAATTTAGGCTTGTAACAGTGACAAAAAAAAAACCCTGAAATAAAACTACAAGGAAAAAATGGTATGCCCATTTATCTAAAAATAGTAGTTAAGCTGTGTTTACATGAATAAATTATTTGGTTTATATTAAATCATTTTTAACAACTGTTGGGTATCACTGCCTGAGTATTTGTTAAATTTGGTGTGCAGGCAACCAAAACAAGAAATATTTTGACTCCTTCACCTTGTGTATATTCAATTCAAGGTGAGAGTTAAGTTACTTTTTAAAAACATGCCTACAGTACAATACAGTTCTTACTATTTAAGAACCAGTTCTTATAAACCTGTTCTTAAGAACTGTTGTTTAATTCACAGACATCAAAGAAAGCTGTAGAACCAGTTCCTCTATTAGGCTGTAACAAGAAGACGAGAGCCTGCTTTTATAAATGTTTTATTAGACTATCTAATTGCATCTGTAAGTAGACCTACATTCTTCTAGTTGTACCTGGGTTCCACCTTTTATAACTAAATTGCTCCTATTGAAACAGCCCACCACTTGTTGGTCACAAGATGATTGATCATCATTTATGAATTTAAGGGTATGTTCATGTTTTTCACATTTTAGTGTGTTTCTATCCTGAGATGTGTTTCCATTCTAGGAAATGGGAAACTGCTTCATCAGGTATGGTTGTACCTTGATCCGAAAGACTGGGCTTGAAATGATACCTATTTAAAGATGTTGCCTAACTATAAGCATAACATATAAAATGTTGATGCATACACATTTTTATCAAAAAATTTGAGAGTATCATGCTAAATTAGCAACTTATTCTGCATATAGGATGTGTACCTAGATATTTATACAAAAAGAACAGGGAAAACAAATTAATTGTTTCTGTTGAAGTCCCCTGAAAACAAACATAGACTATCAATAAGAGATTGAGCAATTAAGCATATACTGTTAAGAAAAAAACAATTTGCATCTCTTTACCATTGAGTAAAGAATTAATTATTTTTGAAAAGCATCAAAAATAACTAAAACTCTAATTTCCAATTCATGCTATGAGAATCTTTAAATCATAAATAAGGAGCCAGTTTTGAGCAAAAAAAATAATTAAATATCCTTAAACTTTTTTCTCCATTGTCCTTGTGGAAGACACTGCACTTGGCCAAACTCTTATCTGGATCAAGACGTATGTCTTGCTTTCTGTCTACATGCACCTAAACACAGATGCAAAACAGCACGGCCACTGAGATTTGAGAGGTGATGAACTCACTGTATCCCACCACCACTGGTACCTTAATGCTGCTGGAACAACATCGAGGTTTTCTTCGTTTTCTCTCTGAATTTCAATCGGCTTTTTTCAAGCCTTTTCTACTTTCCTTAAGCATAATACTTCACCTCCTCCCCACACCACTCTACTCTCCTTTAAAAGAAAAAGGAAAGAGACCATCAACAAGGACTCTCTCACATATATCTGATTAACCAGTTATTTGTTTCCAAAACAATTGTCTCATTTTTTTCTCCTTAAGGGGACCTCAATCCCTGTCTAATTTTTTTCCTAATTCAGCTTCAAATATGGCTCTCTTGGTTTCGTCAAGCACGCCACTATACTGCTTATTCTCTTGCTCTTTATTATTCGGTCCCCACCCCTCCAAGCTGCCATCTACACTTCTTCCATAGAGTTTCTCCCTGGGCTTTAGCTGGACATTCATAGTCTTCCTGGCAAGATCCCCTCACTTGTTGGTCCATACTCATCACCATTCTGCCTTCTTCTTGTACTCTTCAGGAGCATTTTCACCCTCTTCCTTGGTGTTCAGATCTGACAGTATCCATGATATGTAAATCTTCCACCAACCCTAAATTCTCGACTAAATTTCAGATTCACATTCACTTCTAACTACAAGAAAATTGCTCACAGATTTTAACAAAAGAAGACAAAAGGACCAAAATGGAGTTGCTTATTGTATACTCAGATCACCAAACTGAGAGTTAATTACTTTCAGCTCTCCCAGAAATGGGATCTTAAGTCAGTCAATTAGGAATAACCTGACCAGTGCTAGTTGGGAAATTTGCCTGAAAGAAGCCTTGCTATCCACTAGAAAAGCAACCTTGCCCTAGTCAATCTACTTATTTGCCCAGCATAACTTATTGTTCCTGCTGCCTTCTGCCTATAAAAGTCTTTCATTTTGTAAACCTCCTCTGAGCTCCTTTCTAGCTGCTATCCTGGATGCTGCCTGATTTAAATTTTTTCTCAAATAAATTCTTAAAATATTTACTGTGTCTCAGTTTATATTTTAACAGTTAATTTAATATTTTTAAAATAAAATTGAGCTATTTGTGCCATCAGTCTACTGTGGCCCTTTCCTTTAACCCTTCTTTCATTAAATGCAAGACAATCTATTTGATAAAGAAACTTTGGCATTATATTTATTTCTTACTCTCCCTTGCATAATACATAAAATCTAACTCCAAGACTTCTCATTGTGATTCCCAGATATCACTGGAATCCATTCACATCTCTCCATTTCTGTTGAATCTATCACTGTTGGTTCTACCATCACCTCTTGCTTCTATGTCACAATAGCCTCCAGTGCCTCCCTTTTCACCACTTCTTCAATCTACCTCCATCCTGTGACCATAGTGATCTTTGCGTTAAAATGTTATGCTCCATATTTGCCGATGATACATTAGACAAAGGTTGAATCTCTAAAATATATAAAGGACTTATATGACTCGCCACCTATCTATAGGAAGATAAAATTCAATTAAAAATGGGCAAAGGGCCTGAATAGACACTTCTCTAAGGAGGTCATATAGATTGCACATAAACATAAGAAAAATGCTCAACATCACTAGGCATCAGAGAGGTACAAATTAAAACCACAATGATATATCACCTCACAGCTGACAAAATGACTATCATAAATAAGTCAACAAACAAGAAGTGCTGGTGAGGATGTGCAGAAAAGGGAACCCTAGTGTACTGTCCGTGGGAACACAAACTGGTGCAGCCACTATGGAAAACTCTGAGGAGTTTACTCAGAAAATTAGTAATGGAACTGCCTTTGAACCTAGTAATTCCACTTCTGGGAATATGTTCTAAAAATTCAAAATCACCAATTTGAAAGAATACATGCAACCATATGTAAATAAAAGCATTATTTACAATAGCCAAGATTTAGAAACAGCTTAAGTGCCCAACAATAGATGAGTGGATTAAAAAAACTGTGGTACATTTATGAAATGGAATACTGCACAGCAGTAAAAAAAGAAGTAATTCTTTACTATTTGCAACAGCATGGTTGGAAATGGAGATCCATGCTCAGTGAAATAAGCCAGTCAGTGAAATTCCATATAATCTCACTTATAAGTGGAATCTAATGAACAAAATAAACTAATAGGCAATATAGAATCAGAGTCATAGAAACATGGAATAGACTGGCAGCTATAGGGGGATGGGAGGAGCGGAAGGGAGGACTGGTTAAAAGATGGTGAATGGATAAATCAAAGAACGTGTGTGCATGACCCCTGGTTATGGACAACAATGTGGGGATTGACTGTGGGAAAGGGGGAAGAGCTGGGAAGAGGGAGCAAAGAAGGAGAATAGGGAGCACTCTAATAGTATAAACAACAAGACATTTTTTTAAAAAAGAGAGAATCTTTAGAAAATTAAAAACAGCAGCAACAACAAAAAACCTTATCCTGGATGGTATGGCTCAGTGAATTGAGCACTGGCCTATAAATCAAAAGGTTATGAGTTCAATTCCTAGACAGGGGACATGCCTGTGTTGCAAGTGTCAATATTTCTCTCCCGCTCTCTCTCTCTAAAAATAAATAAATAAAATCTTTAAAAAAACTTTATGCCCTATCTAACCACTTAAACTTCTAAGTCGCCATGCCCTCCATCACCCCTTGCACATGCTAATGCACTCCTCCACTTTTGCCTTTTTAACTCACATTTATTTATTAGACTAGCTTAGATGTCATTTTCTTCATAAAACCTTTCTTCACACCCCATCTTGGGTAAACTGCCCTTCCAACTGGCTCCTCTAGCATTCTACTGAATTGAAACATTCTACTTAGTTGTCTATATCCTCTTCTGAATTTCAGAAACTCTGCCAGTCTTGTTCACTGCTGTGTTTCTAGAACCTAGTACATGTACTTGACATACAGAAAGTATTTTAAATAATTATTAAATAAATTTATGAATTCATAGGAAGTGAATTGATTTAGGATTCACTGAAGACCACATGGAAATAAATGGGGTTAAAGGAGAGAAATCAAGCCCCCAGCAAGACAGCAAATAAGGACAAAATATGTTATAAGTTATAATGTTGTTTTATCTTTAAAAATTCTTTAAAAATTATAAACTTATGACTTTTACATGTTTGAGACAGATTTTATTAAGTCCCATTCTTTACTCCTCCCTGTATCAATGCCATTGTCAAGTAACTTTGCAAAGGTCTCTAACTGTGAGGAAGTATGTTTCCCACCTCCTAACTCTGCTTTCCATACTGAAACATACTTTTGTCAAAAGATTGATTTGAAAGTAACACTATGTTCTTTGCACCTTTCTGCTGGTCCTTGGGTGCTCCAGCCATGGCCATGAAAAGAGAATGGCTGTGCTAATCCACTGACTCCAAGAGGAGAATGAGAGATCCACGGGGCAGAGCTACTCTAGCCAAGATGCCTCAGCTAAACCAATCCTAGGGCACTGACCTCACTGGCCAGTATCCTTGGTTGCAAAATAAATAGTACTTATTGTTTTATGGCAGTGAGTTTTGAGGTAGTTTTTACACCAAACCTTTGTGGCAATAAGTGCTTGTTATGTGGGTCACTTGAATGTTTTGGTATAGCTATTTCATAGAATGGTACATAAGGGCATTTTGATTTATTTACATGTATTTTAAAATGAAACCTCCTCTAGTCCTCAACAACCCCAAAATTTCTTTCTCATCAAATGTTTTAATGTTTGAGTTTGGGTGAATATTTTTCCTTGATATTTGATATAACTCAATCATAATAATAATATGTTTTTAGCAGATCCTGCACTCTGTCATATATTTTGATCAGTATTATAAACATGCACAAATGCAATGATTTGCATTTCTGTATGAGGCCTTTACCCAGCATTTCAAGATTTCACACATAAATACACAAGATGACCCATTAAATTTTAATCATAGATAAACAATAAGTAATTATTTAGTGTACTATATCTCATTTGTTTATCTGGCATTCAAGTTAAACGGGACACCCTATCCAAAGGAGTAATTTAAGAAAAAATCCTGTGAAACTTTGTATTAAGATCTTTTTAGAACTTTTTAATTCTATCAGGTAATTTCTTTTCCACAGTTTCTTTTTCTGGTTTTAATAGCAGGAAGAGTTGCTCTTCTTTTGTGAAATTCATTTGTTTTTATCTTGGAAAGTCTGTACAGGACTTGACAGGCTTCTCTTTTTCACCTTGATGGCAAAAAGGCTTAGAGCCACATTTTGGGGTCCATATAGGTATAAGAGAGCACATAGGTGCTGTGGTTATACATGGTTTGAGGCTTTTTCTGGCTTCGTTTTCTGGCCTCATCATTAGTTTCCTTTTTTCTGTTGCTTCTACTTTATTACTCTTATCTTCCCAGATTTTGTATCATTTTCCAGATTAAATCCACAATCTTACCAAAAAAAGTTTGTTATGGAGTTTTTGTTTTGAATTATATCTAAAATGATTTTGCACATGTTTGCTTACTTATTGCCATTAGGAGTTTTACAAACATAGGCCTGCTTTGAAGGTGGTCCTACAGAGGAAGCCCCAAACATGACAGTGGAGTGAAAATCAGTGTGTGCTCATTTCTCATTCAGAGAAGATAATATTTTAATTTTTTACCTGAATTTTTGTATACTCTTTGTATTCATGTCTAAAATCATAATTTTGTTCTAATAACACTTGTATGTATATGGCCTTCCTATTCAAATAAACACCCTCTTCTGTTTTTCTCTTTATCCTCTAAGTTATTAGTATGTAGATAATCAATTTTATACCACCTTCTTTATGAGGATAGGTTGACTGCCCATATGGGACACTTTACATGTAGTACCATCTGAAAGTCAAGTTAATTTGGCAGAAAGTTAATTGATTTAGTCAGTGCAAAGGTTGAAATTGAAACACTTAGTTTAGAGATAGGCTCTAAAATTAACTCTTAACTGGCTGATCCCATACGACATAAATGGACTTGGTGACAGTATTCCCATTTAATTTTTTCATAGAATTTAGTTATCTTGCATTTAATGTCTTAAATAGTTGACACCTTAACAGTGTCATCAAAGGCAGCCTCTTTCTTCCATTTCCTTTTCCCTCTGAGTTTTACACCAAGCCACCCAGGAGTCTGGGGGTAGGGGAGACAGACAGGGAGGTAGCCCAATAGCTCCATGCATCAGTACAAAAACAAGAACAATAACTACAGATAAAAAGTAAGAGTAGTTTTGAAGAACTACTCAAAAACACTGACTTTTTTTTCTCTAAATTGTCTTGTAGAGGTTTTAAGCTACCTCAATTAGAATGCCTTGGGTGACTCATGAAAAATCAACACAGAAAATGAAGTATTTAATTTTTGAATGATAAAGCACTAATAAAATTATTTAAGAATGGATTGAACCTTGTGCCTCTGATGGATGGCAATGAAGAGAAGGAATCAGGCAAGCTGCTAAGAAAAATGCTAGGTCAGTCTGCTAAAGGCAGACCAACAACACGACTGTTCCACCATATGCCCTAAATTCATTTACCTTTTCTCTTCTGTTCTAGCTGAGACTGGGAATAGCTCAACTTGACTCATTAAAAGAGCTCCTTTCTGGAGTTTCTATTATTGCACTTTCTGGTTTAATCAAGAGAGGTCACTGTGGCCCTACTACTGGTAATAGTCTGTCCAGGCAGAAAACAATGGGAAAATGCAGTCACTCAGTCTACAACTTTGTATTGGATGGTATCAAACTCTAGGGATAAAGAGGTATATAAAGGAGGTGGTTTGAACAGCACTGAAAAAAGTGGAGAAGTAGAAAAAAAGGGTACAGTTAAATGTGCTAAAACAATGAATATAGGTCAGATCATTAGAAAAAGCCCCAAATGTTCTATTTACTTTTGGCAGGCATTATGTTTAACAGCATTTATGCAGTCTCAAATGTGAAACACTATTGTTTAAAACAGATCTGATGAACTTGCATCATTTTAATCCATTCTATATTTCAAAATACTTTCAGGACATTTTTTCAAACAAGTAAATAAATAGACACAAAGTCCTCATGAATCTCTTTCTTTGAGAAATAAACTAATATATGTTAATATCCATCTTTTATTAATGGAAGTCCCTATAGCAGGTAAGAGTCAAAACCTATCTATTATTCTTCTCTAGAGCATTTAGGGGTTCTCAACATTGGTTGAGAGTCAAGAAATTCCTCATGCCTAGGCCTCATCCCAAACCATTTACATCAGGACCTCTGGAATGGCGAGGGTGACCGCCCTTAGTATCTTTTAAACCTCCCAGGAGAGTCCAATGTGCAGCCAAGATTGAGAGCCACTGCCTTAGGATGTCTTTAAATTGTGTCCCCCAACACCAAAAAAAAGAAAAGAAATGAAATGAAAAAGAGAGAGATTTAATGAATGATTTTTTAAAAGTCTGTTTCATGGAAACTGCTTGAAAAATGGAGGATCATTTGGTTCTAAAAAGAAATGCAGAGCTGTTATTGCAGTTAGTTTTTAGAAAATGGTGAAGTTGAAGCCTGCCAATAGTTATCTGAAGGTTGTATAAAACATTTTATGTGAATATAGTTGGAGCTATTTTTTCAGTGTGGTTAAGTACTTTTGCCTGGTTAAATAAGCAAACAAAGGTGGAACAGGGAAAAAAGCAGAGTTTGATTAGCTTTGTGTTTCCCCGATAAGTGTCCTCCCTTTCTCTAAGTTTGATCAAGGACAGAAACTGCCTCTCCTGCTGCCTGTGCTTCCTTTGTAATTGATAACAGGTACTGATGGTCAGAGAGCCTTTAATGGTCAATATATTCATTGGTTTTCATCAGAAAAATTAGAGTTACATGACTCGATTGTCACCACTCATTTCTTTTTTTTATTGTTGTTCAAGTACAGTTGTCTCTGTTTTTCCCCCACCACTCCCCATTGACACACCCGGGATCCTACCCTCCTTTGGCTTTGCCCATGTGTACTTCTTTCTTTAGTGAAATGAATATGTACTCTTATTTCAATGAGTTTTAAGCTGTGTGAACACTAATTGCATGATGAGAATTGGTATTATCAAAAGACTTTTAAACATTTAGTTTATTAGAATCTGTGGCAATTATTTTAATTCATAAAAATTGCTCAAATATTTCTACTATGCTATATGGACAAACTATGTGAAAAGTATATAAAATGTGTAAGTAAATTGGAAATTATTCAACATTATTTATAGTGAAAGATCTCAAACAAAAAGAATAATGAAGTTTATTTCCTCTATTAAGTTATTTTAAAAATTGGTGTACAGTACTAGTGAAGATATAAATAGCACTGGTATTGAATTTCTCCATTGCTGGAGTCCACAGAAAATGCAAGAAAATGTTGGAAAAATAATTTGCCAATATTTACAAAGGTTTTATAACATTCATACCCCAAGTAATGGCAACCAGGTAATATTAATATAATACACATTTTTATTTATTTATTTTTAATATACATATTTTATTGATTATACCATTACAGTTGTTCTACTCCACCCCTTCATTCCCCTCCACCCGCACACCCCCTCCCCCACCATTCTCCGCACCTTAGTTTATAACCACGTGTCTCAAGTTCTTTAGATTCTGTATTTCCTCTACTATTCTAGCCCTCCCCCCTATTTTCTACCTACTGTCTATGCTATTTTCTGTACCTTCTCCCCCCTTCTCCTTTTCCCACTCCCCTGTTGCTAACCCTCCATGTGTGCTTCATTTCTATGGTTCCACTCCTGANTCATTCCCCTCCACCCGCACACCCCCTCCCCCACCATTCTCCACACCTTAGTTTATAACCACGTGTCTCAAGTTCTTTAGATTCTATATTTCCTCTACTATTCTAGCCCTCCCCCCTATTTTCTACTTACTGTCTATGCTATTTTCTGTACCTTCTCCCCCCTTCTCCTTTTCCCACTCCCCTGTTGCTAACCTTCCATGTGTGCTTCATTTCTATGGTTCCACTCCTGATTTAGCTGTCCTCTTGGTTTGCTTTTGTTTTAGGCGTGGTTGTTAATAACTGTGAGTCTGCTGTCCTTTCACTGTTCATATTTTTCATCTTCTTTTTCTTATATAAGTCCCTTTAACATGTCATATAATAAGGGCTTGGTGATGATGAACTCCTTGAACTTGACCTTATCTGAGGAGCACTTTATCTGTCCTTCCATTCTAAATGAAAGCTTTGCTGGATAAAGCAATCTTGGCTGTAGGTCTTTGGATTTCATGACTTGGGATACTGCTTTCCAGTCCCTTCTTGCTTGTAAGGTCTCTTTTGAGAAATCAGCTGACAGTCTGATGGGTACCCCTTTGTAGGTGACTGCCCCCTTATCTCTTGCTGCTTCTAGAATTCTCTCCTTCATTTTAATCTTGGCTAGTGTAATTATGATGTGCCTTGGTATGTTCCTTCTTGGGTCCAACTTCTTTGGGACTCTCTGAGCTTCCTGGATTTCCTGGAAGTCTATTTCCTTTGCCAGACTGGGGAAGTTCTCCTTTATTATTTGTTCAAATAAGTTTTCCACTCATGGCTGTTTCTTTACCCCTTCTGGTACCCCTATAATTCAGATATTGGAATGTTTAAAGATGTCCTGGAGGTTCCTAAGCTTCTCCTCATTTTTTTTTGAATTCTCATTTCTTCATTATTTTCTGGTTGGATGTTTTGTTCTTCCTTCTGGTCCATTCCATTGATTTGAGTCCCAGTTTCCTTTCCATCACTATTGGTTTCCTGTGCATTTCCCTTCATTTCAATTAGTTTAGCCTTCATATGTTCCTCTAATTTGTGACTATAATCAACCAGTTCTGTGAGCATCCTGATGACCAGTGTTTTGAACTGTGCATATGAGAGGCTGGCTATTTCTTGGTCACTTAGAGTTGTCAGCTCTGGATCTTTGAGTTCTTCTTGAGACATATTTTGGACTGTTGGTGCCTGTTACATATCAGGATTGGAGCCGTAGGTGTTCACCAGAGCAGGGCAACTCAGTCGCTGGGTTATGAGGCTGTACATGGGGGCGGGGTCAAAGAGGAGCAATGGCGGTCTCGTCTGCCACCTCCTGCCGCCATTGCCGCCGCAGCTGCTACCGTCACCAGGGCCCGCACATTTCGTCCCACTGCACTGGAATGTGCCACCGCCGTCAGCCCTCCACCACTGGGTTCGCCCGCTGGGGCCTGCGTAGTCAGTCTCACTGTGCACGAATGTGCGACCGTGGTCAGTCTGCCCCGCACGCCGACTGGGTCTGTGCTGCCTGTGTGCCTGAATTGGGGGATCTTTCCTGCCTGACCCTGCTCCACTGCGGGCTCTGCCCCTCATACTGGTTCTGGTTGAAGGGTTCATTGTTGTCGGACTTCCATATAGTTCAATTTTCTGTTCTTTGGCTGTGTCTTTGTTTACTAAACCTTTGTTGTATTCAAACTTGGTTGTGGGAGAAGGCACAGTGTTTCCACCTATGCCTCCATCTTGGTGGAAGTCTCTATAATACACATTTTTAATATCATGGTTCAATACTATGAGAGAAAAGATAAATTTTAAAAAAGTATAGAACTATTTATAAATACAGAGGAAATCCACAAAAGTAATATATTTTCTTAAAATTAAAGTCAGAAAACAGAGCAAGGGTATACATTTATTTTAATAGCCACAAATAAAAATATTTGAAAAATAATGGAATCTGAATGTCTAATAATACATTATATAAGCAAATACATCTACATATAAGATGTAATTAAGACATGTTCAGTATGATAGGAGTGTAAGACTTATAATTTAAAAACTATATGTGAAGTAACATGGAAAAAAATTGTGCTATGAATGTAATCAAAAATGAATTGACTCAAACCTCAAACTACAAGGATGAGTTACTTAAGATCTGAATAAGGGTGAAAAAGTGAAATGGCATGCAATCTTTGTTATTTGTAGGTGATAATTATTATAGGACTTAAGATGGAGAGACAATAATTCACATTGTAGGATTTAGTAAGGCCTCAGAATGAAGGAGGAAACATCCTAAATGAAATTTGAAAGGACAGTGTCAACAGGCAGATATTTGTATAAAGTACATTCACCAACTATAGAATGCAGATCAAATCAATGGGAGAAATACATGTATATAGAAACTATGTTGGGGAAGTGAAAATATCACTTTGTTAAGAAAAACCTCTTATTCAATCATTCACTCACTCATGTAATCTGTCAATGTCTGTTGAGCAGTAACTCTGACCAGACACTTCCAGATGTACATTACAGTGGTGGTGGGGTGGAGGGTGGGGAATAGCCCCTGCATTCTTGGGGCTCATATTCCAAAGCATAAGACAGAAAAGAAATGTAAGTGCTATGTATTAATTTTGGCTACACTAATATTGGGTGGCTATGCTTCTAAACATTTCTTATTAGATGTAATGACAATAATAATCTTATAAAGGGGAAATTGTGTCTGACCCCTTCTGTTTGGTGAAGGAGCAACAATCTAAACATTAACCTCCAAATTATAATTGCACTCCATAAGTAAATTTCCAACAGAAGAATAATAACAAGTAGATTATACTTCTCTTAGAAGATGCATGTAAACCAATAGTTTTTCATCTATTACACTTGATTTCCCTCCCATTTTTATGCATTAGGATTCTACGTGGACATTGAGATTTAATATAAAATCTCACCTTTCCTATTTGAGAAAAGCCATTTTATTTAATAAAGAAATATTTGCTTGACCCCTCAGTGGATTGAGTGCCAGCCTGAGAACCAAATGGATGCTGGTTCAATTCCTAGTCAGGGCACATGCCTGGGTTATAGGCAGGGTCTCTATTTGAAGGCATGTGAGAAGCAACCACACAATATTTCTCTCCCTCTCTTTCTCTCTCCTCTCCCCTCTCTGTAAATATAAATAAATAAAATAAAGAGAAATATTTGCATGATATTAATAAATGTTTAGCATGCTGTCAGGCCCTGGATACACAGTCAAATAAGTCCTGCTCTCTATCCTCAAAGAGCATGGAGACCAGTAGAGGAGTCCAAAGCTTAGGTAATCAATGTTGACAATAATGTCCTCCAAACCAACTGTGGAAATCAAGGCCAGCTTCCAGAGGAAGGTGTGATTTGAGCAGGTTTTTGAGGATTGAGTAAGAGTTAGTCAGGGTAGTCCTGGGTTGGTGACTCACTTGGTTCGAGGATTGTCCCAATACCCCAAGATTACATGTGTGATCCCCAATCAGGGTACATACAAACAGCAACCAATGAATGGTACAACAAATCAAGGATTTTTTTCTCTTTCTCTCTTTCCTCACTCTCTCTAAAATCAAACAATAAATCTTTTAAATGTAATTTAAAAACAGCCAGTTTAAAAGAAGTAGAATGATGAAAAACATTCAAAATAAAAGGCACAGTGATAATAGAGATCTTAATATATATTAAGCTTTTATACTGAATGCCACACATTTGGCATGCATTGTTCAAATCTTAACATAACCTTATGAAGTAAGTATTACATCTTCATCTCTGTATTGTGGATAAAGAAACTAATACAGGACTTCTGGCCAAGATGTAGGCATAGTAGACACACTGTGCTTCCTTGCACAACCAAAATAAGGACAACAACAATTTAGAAACAAAATGACAACCAGAATGACAGAAAATTGAACTGTATGGAAGTCGGACAACCGGGAGTTAGAACAGACACATTCATCAGACTGGTGGGGGGGGAGGGGCGGAGTCAGAAGGCCAAGCGGAAAGGAGTCATGGCACAAAAAGTGGTGGCACCGGGCGAGCAAGGCACACCAGGCATGCAAGACTGGAGAGGGTGGACCCTGGGCATGTAGGCATTGGCTGACAGACCCCAGAGACAGGGTGGCAACAGGCAGACCCAGCAAGGAGGTGACTGTGAAGTGAGACATGGCACACAAGGAGGCTGGCTGACCAGGCAGTTCCACATTGGCACACAGATAAACTAGGTGAAACTGGAGAGACAGCATAACCCAGGGTCCCAGCACCAGGAAATAAAGCCTCAAAACACTGATTGAAAATACCTGTAGGAGTTGAAGCACAGGGAGAGACTCCCAGCCTCACAGGAGAGTTCATTAGAGAGACCCACAGGGTCCTAGAATGTACAAAAGCCCACCACACGGGAATCAGCACCAGAAGGCCCAATTTGGGGGAAGTGGCAGAGGGGACTAAAATCTGATAGAGAGCAGAGAAAATGCCATTGTTCCCTGTCAGACCCCTCCCCCACATACAGCGTCACAACCCAGTTACTGGATTGCTTCACCCTGGTGAGCACCTAAGACTCTGTCTGCCCCTAATATGTAACAGGTGCAACAACACCAAAAAAAAGGCCTAAATGAAAGAACAGATCAAAGCTCCACAGCAAATATAACTAAGCAACAAAGATATAGCCAACCTATCAGATGCACAGTTCAAAGCACTGGTGATCAGGATGCTCATGAAATTGGGTGAATTTGGCCAAAAATTACATGAAAAAATAAAGGCTAAGCTAAGTGAAATGAAGGAAAATGCACAGGGAACCAATAGTGATGAGAAGAAAACTGGGACTCAAATCAATGGAGTGGACCAAAAGGAAGAAAGAAATGACCAAACAGAAAAGAAAGAAAAAACAAGAATTCCAAAAAAAGAGGAAAGGCTTAGGAACCTCCAGGACATCTTTAAACATTCCAACACCCAAATTATAGGGATACCAGAAGGGGAAGAGGAACAGCGAGTGGAAAAGTTATTTGAACAAATAATAAAGGAGAACTTCCCCAGTCTGGCAAAGGACTTCCAGGAAGTCCAGGAAGCTCAGAGAGTCCCAAAGAAGGTAGACCCAAGGAGGGATATACCAAGACACATCATAATTACATTAGCCAAGATTAAAATGAAGGAGAGAATCCTAGAAGCAGCAAGAGATAAGGGGACAGTCGCCTACAAAGGAGTTTCCATCAGACTGTCAGCTGATTTCTCAAAAGGGACCTTATAGGCAAGAAGGGGCTGGGAAGAAGTATTCCAAGTCATGCAATGCAAGGACCTACATCCAAGATTGCTCTATTCAGCAAAGCTTTCATTTAGAATGGAAGAGCATATAAAGTTCTTCTCAGATAAGGTTAAGTTCGAGGAGTTCATCATCACCAAGCCCTTATTATATGACATGTTAAAGGGACTTATCTAAGAAAAAGAAGATAAAAAATATTAACAGTGAATGGACAGCAAACTCACAACCACACTTAAACAAAAACAAACTAAGGTTGTTACTAACAACCACACCTAAACAAAAGCAAACTAAGAGGACAGCTAGATCAGGAGCAGAACCATAGAAATGGAGATCACATGGAGGGTTAGCAACAGGGGAGTGGAAGGAGGAGAAGGGGGAGAAGGTACAGAGAATAAGTAGCATAGATGGTAGGTAGAAAATAGACAGGGGTAAGGCAACAATAGTATGGGAAATGTAGAAGCTAAAGAACTTAAACACATGGACATGAAGTAAAGGTGGGGGAATGTGGGTGGGAGTGGGTGTGCAGGGTGGAGGGGAATGAAGGGGGGGAAATGGGACAACTGTAATAGCATAATCAACAAAATATATTTTTTTAAAAAGAAGAAACTAATACATAAAGCTGTTAAAAAGTGTGGCTCTAGATACTCATTTTTATCACTAGGGACAATTTAGACTATTCTTCTCATAGTATCAGGCACCTCTCTCCAATGACAATGAATTCTATTCGCTGTACTATTCTGGCTTAATTTTCGTTCATGGATATGTTTCAGCTCCCAACAATACTGGCCATTCTGGAGACCTGTACACCATGCTTCTTCTTCTATCATGCATGCAGTGAGGCTTCATTTTTATCTGTTGATTGAAGAAGAAATGCCTGGTTTTATCAAACCAGAGATTTAAAAAGCAAATAGAGACAAAAAAAAAGGTCCCTTTGGGAAGTCTCCTTCAAATGTTAGAGCTTAGTCTGAGCATACTTAATTTTCCTTAATTATTTCTTTATATATCCAACACACATAAATGTCTTGAGAATGTTCTTAAATCCTTTAACATAATTTATTTGCTAATAATAAGTTGTCTATAAATATGGGTAAAATATACATATTTGTATCTTCCAAAGCTATCTCCTCCAAGTTGTGATAGGTCTTTTTCTTTGAGAGATGAAATCAGACGGTTTTGCCTTTATTCACATTTTTCAATGACTCTAAAGTGAGAAGCTTGCACTAGAACCAGCTGGTTCTATTCTTATGAGAACATAGTAATACTGGGGAATATAGTCTTACAGGGAAATTTTAGACTCTAGTCTATTTATTCTGTCTTATATGAAACATTCTGTGCTATTTTAATCTTACAGTTTCTTTTCTAGACTTTCTGTTTTTCTTGAAGTGTAGTAGCAAGACCCACATGACAATTTTAGGTGGGTCATTTTCTGAAAGATATTAAACTTATGCTGGGAGAACTGAAGCCATAGCAAGCAAGAACTTGTTTTCTGTGTGACCAACACTTGCCCAGAGGACCTAAGTCAAAAGCATGGGTACAATGTATGGTTCATCAAAACTAGCTCCCTAGGGGGAGAGGCAGAGCAGGCAAGGCAAGAAAGAAGAACTAGGGCTGAGCACAGACAAGGGCATGAAAGAGGGTGGGCATTCAAATCAGAATGAGCTAAATAGTCCTGTAGGTTAAATGAAACCCTCTCATTTATCCAGGATCAGATTCTTCGTGTAGTTCTCAAAATGCAGAGAACCCATTCCTGGGCCCAAGCACAGACCTATTGGACCATTTGGGAGTAAAATGGAGGAAGAGTGTACAGAAACCAGTGCTTTGAACAAATTTCCCAAGTGACTCACATGCATAAGAAAGTTTGAGAATGAAGATAAAGCGTTGATATAATAAGTAAGTGTTATTTTACAAGTCGTTGTTCTTCCTCTTAAGAGAACATTTAGTATGCCTATGACATCCAGAAAATAACCTTTTAAAACTTTCACTTGTCCAATTGCTTCTAATGAAAGAACACCCCCCGGCCCCGAGAAGAGACAATTTAGAATTGTGTGGCCAAAAACAAGATGGCACATTTTCATATTATTTTAAACTAAGCTTAAAAACACATTCATACGTGCTTTCAGGGTGGCTTTGTTGTTGTTGTTTGTTCATTTATTTTGTTTTTTTTTCGTTTCAATTTTCTTAGTAGTAGATTGTACTTAAAATGCATGTTTCAAGTCAGTTCAAGTTTAGTTAAAGCACTAGTTCAGACCAGTTTACATTTTGGTTTGGGTTTGAACACAGATCTGAACACATCATATTGCTCTGTAAGAAAGCTGCCCTTTCTTAGATTGGGAGGAAGTCCCTCTTTCCCTCAAAAGCCCTTTCAACCACTTTGGTGCCTGAAATTAATTTTTCTCAAATGAGGCCCAAATGTTAGAGCTCTGAGAGATGTAACACAACAAAACAGAATGTGCTTGTTCTGAACTTCCCTAAGAAGGTATTTTGTTAAAGTAAGAAGAGAGGCCTTGAGGAGGACACAGGCCTGTACAGAAACCAGGGGCTGGATCACTTCAGAGGACCTTCCCCTAGCCATCATTTTCCAGGGATCTGTCCTGTCTTTTACCACTTCCTTAATCCCTAGGAAGTACAGTCATTTGAAGATGATGGTCTGTATCAGAACTAGAGCTACCAGAGGTAACAGAACCATTTGCTTAAAATCTGACCTCTTGTCTAAAAGAAACAGAGGAAATATTATATAACTTTACCCAGATGATAGATCAAACAAGGGAACACTGATTAGTTCATGAAAGCTTTCAGTCACACTATATTTGCCACACAGAAAAAGAAAGGCACTCTATTTTAGCTACCATGTGACTCCTCCCTGAGCTGCCTTAATTAAGGGTCACTCCAGGATTTTCAGAGTTTTCTTTGGTGGCTTCAGAGGGGAAAGATAGGAGGTGGCTTTCAACAAACAGGAACCTCACCCATAAAGCCAATCTCAAATTTCACCCTCAGTTCTTTTGCCAGCCAAAGCATCTGCATAGAGAAGGGAATAGGCCACTGTGCCAGGGAATTTGCCTTTAGGGAAAGGCAAAACCCCATCAAACAAGGACTAACAAAAAACAATCTCAGAAACAAGCCCTCACCCTGGCTTTGAGAGTAGAGCATACTCGAATCTTAATTTCTTATCATTAGAGATAACAAGAGCAAACACTGGGAACTGGATCCCCATGGTGTAAGGGTACAGTATGTACTAGAGCTAAAAGCTGGTGCTCTTCAAATTGTGGTCAGGGTTCCAAAGACTCCCCAAAGGGTTCTCTGATTCTCTCCTAGCCTAAAGCCTGAGAGTGCTTACACATTTGTTCAGTTTTCACTGTCTTCACTTTCTTCTGTCTTCTCACTGTCTTCTCGAGAGATTCTGTCCTCAACTCCCAACTCCCCCAATTCCATCCCCATCCTGAAGGCATTTTTAAGGATGATCTGAAGAAAAGCCAAATGGAAAGTTAAACAGGCAGAAAGTTTAGCAAGAGATTAGTTCTTATTAAATTAGTTCACATTTGGCTGCCCTGCAGGGCAGTATTATACATGGAAAAGCTATTCTGAAATTTACTTTGTAACTACAGTTGCAGATTTCAAACAGTTATTTTTCTAAATTTTAAGATCAATCTATATTTAATTAATTGAACTTATAATTATTAAGAAACTTAAATTTTCTTAAACTGTCCATTGTTATTCATAATTTTATTAAGATGTCTTAAAAAATTATGGGACTATTTTCATTGCTTAGGTATTCATCTTATATTAAAATTATAAAGTTAATCTGTTGCCTCTAGAAGTTTAAAAGCTTAAACAATATATCAATAGATACATAAAGAATCAATTAGGCACAGATTCCTTAATTCAAAAATATTAATACCACAAATTAGATCTCACAAATATTTAGTTTTAGTCTTCCCACCATTGAATATATTTACTTATTAAGGAAATAATTATGACATTTCAAACAATTGGGAATTACTTTTCTATAAAATTTTAGGGGGTGCTTTCTCAACTTGGTGAGTTTCTTAGTGTTCAGAGATTTCAGACAAGATATGGCTATTCCTTGTCTCTGATCTTAATAGGTTGTGCCTGACCCTATTTGTGGTGGCTGAATTAATTTAATAACTCTGTTATTCAAAGGAGGTAATATTGTAATCCCAGAGATAGAATTAACTTTACAGGAACTTGTTATCAGGGAAAGACTCCTGGAAGTTGCGCCAAAATGAGGTCAATAGATTGTGTACTACTTTATTACTTTGGCTCATAAGATATATGACACACATTTAACACCAAAAATCTTTGAATCTAGTGGAATCTTTCACTCATCTTATTTTTTGTTTGTTTTTAAAGCTAAAACAGATGTCTTTTTAATTTATTTTTTCAATTTTATTTTTTCCATCACCATTTATCCTCCTTATACCTTCTTCCACTTCTACCCACTCCATTCCCCCTCCACACAGAAAAAAAATTACAGAAAATGAAGGATAGGAAGAAAAGGCAGAAAAAATATCCAAAGGAATAACTGGCCAAAAATGTTTTAAATGGGGAAAAAAAAAGAACATAGAAATTTAAAAATCTCAGTGAAATTTAATCAGCAAAAAAATAAAAGAAAAAATATATTTAGAAGACACATGATAATAAAAATACTTGAAATTAATGGCAAGGAAAAGTTCTTGAAAAGAGATATACAGAAAAAGGAAATGTATAGAAAAAAGACATTAAATACAGAGGAAAAACAATAAAAGTGTGGCTAACATCATCAGAAATCATGGAGTCCAAAAAACGATTGAATTATATCTTCAAAGTGCTGAAGGGACAAAGTGTCAACCAAGAATTCTATGTCCTTACAAAATGGAGGCAAATGAAGATTTTTTTCCAATTAAATTAAAAGTTAAAAATTTGAGTCCAAGGATCCTAAGTATAAGAAATACTAAACAAGGTTATTCAAGCTAAAAAAAATTAATGCCACATATAACTGTCAATCTATATAAAGAAATATAAAGGACAGAAAATAGTATGTATAGAGTAAATATAAAATAGTTCTTTCATCATCCATTATTTTTTAAAACAACTATTTAAAGCAAAAATAGCAATAGTAATAAAATACTTTGTTTTCTTAAAAAGTAAAACATATGAAAATGATAGCACAAAGGATTGGAAAAGAAATTATACTGTTGTATATACTCAGTGTGTATGTCTGTGTGTGTGGTGTTAATTCAAGATAGAATATCATGTTAAGGATGAGTATAATAATCCTCAGTGAAATCATTTTTTAAAATAACAAACTTTGCCCTGGCTGGGTGGCTTAGTTAGTTGTAGCACTGGCCCATCCACCAAAAGATTTCATGTTTGATTCCCAGTCAGGTTGTGGGTTAAATCCCTTGTTGGAGTGTATATGGAAGGCAACAATTGATGTTTCTCTCTCATTGTTCTCTCTCTTTCTCTCTCTCCCCTCCTTCCACCTCTCTTTCTCAAATCAATAAATCAGTATCCTCAGATGAGAAGTAAAACAAATAGAAAACTCCAATAAAAAGAGGTAATATACAATAATAAATAAAACTGCAACTAACCAAACAAAATGCAGAGGAGAAACGAAGAAAGAATACATGGAACTAAAAAACAAAGTTGTACTCATTAATTATTATATTAACAATATGTTGAGTAAACACCACAGTAAAAGTCAGAGATAACTGATAGAAAAAAAGAAAAGAACCGACTGTATGCTATTTACAAGAATTTTAAATATAAAGACACAAACAGTTTAAAACCACAAGGATAGTTAAAAAATATATACCATTCCATTAGTAAGTATAAGAATGCTGCTGTGTCTATATTACTATCAGAGAAAGTAGACTTCAGGACAGAATGTTAATAGAAATTAATAAGGATATTTCATAATGATAAAGAGTCAATTCCTCAAGAAAACAATAACTGTGAATATGCATACATTTAATAAAAATTCTGCAAAATAAGTGAAGCAAATATTGGTAGTAACCAAGAAATGTAAAAATACATATTCCTAATTCAAGATTTGAGCATTCCTTTCAGTAATAGAATATGGAGAGAAAAACATAATAACATGAAAAATTAAACTATCTCACCTGATCTAATGGACATTTATAAAGCAAAATATATAGCATCTTTAAGTGAATACATACATTTCACTGAGTTTGGTCATATGTTGTACCATAAAAGAGCCTCAATACATTTTAAAATATTGAAATAATTTAGAGTATGTTCTATGACCTCAGTAAAATCAATAATAACAAACTATCTAGACCCCTAAATATTTGAAAATGAAGTTACACACATTTCTAAGTCACATGTAGTAGCGCAAAGGAAAATAACAGGGAAAATCAAATAATACTTTGAATTGAACAATATTGGAAATTTTGTGGGATTTGACTAAAATAGTGCTTAGTGGAAAACTTATAACACTAAATGCTTGTATTAAAAGACTGAATGGTATGGGCTTCTATCTCAAGAAGCCCCCAAAGGCAAACAAAAACTTAAGTAAATAGAAAGGAAATAGTGGCAGTAAGAGAAGAAATGATGATGTAGAAAACATACCCATGATGAAGAAAACCCACAAAGCCAAAAGTTGGGTCATTGAAAAGATTTTAAAAATATGAAAAACTTCTAGCATAATTGATCTCCCCAAAGAAGAAAAACACAAATTACTAAAGGCTAGATATTCTAAAGCCTGTAAAAGCACATGGGTTATATTATGTGAAGTCTCACACTATAAATTTGACAACTTACATGAAATGAAAAAATATTAAAAAACACAAATTAGTAAAATTGATTTAAGAAGCAGAGTATTTAAATGACTTTATCTCTGTTAAAGAAATTGAATTCATTATTTAAAATCCTTACCACATATAAATTGCAGGTTCAAATGATTTCTATAGCTGAATTCCATCAAAAGTTTCAGGGGAAAAAACATCAAACCTACATAAATACTTTTGGAAAATAGAGGAGGAAACACAACTCATCTCATTTTATGAAACCAGTTCAAACCTGATACAGAAACCTGGTAATATCATCATTGGAAAAGAAAATGACAAACCAGTATAATTCATGAACACATATATAATGTAGATGTATCAACCTTCAACAACATATGTGTATGTATAATTCAGAAATATGTTAAAAAATACTATGTGAACAAGTAGGATATTTTTCAGGACTGCAAGAATGGTTCAACATTTTTAAATTAATTAATACAATTTATCAAATTAGCAAAATCAAGAAGAATATGGTTATTTTATTAGGTATAAATAAATCATTCGGTGTAATTCAACCTAGTTGCATGATAAAAAATTTTAAATTCAAAATAGGAAAGACCTTAATCATCTTGATAACACGTCTCTAAAAAAGACCTACATAAAACTCATACTTAATTGTGAATTAATGACCAAAGTTCTCGCTTTCACATCTTTTCAATACTGTACTAGAGGTGCTAGCAAGCACAAATAAAAAATAATAAAAGCTATAAATATTGGAAAGAAACAAACATCTTTATTTGAAGGTAATGCAATTATGTCCATAGAAAATCTTAATACACACACAATCCTAGAATTAATATATCAATTTAACAGGACCATAATATGCAAAGTCAACTTTTAATGTAATTTTATTGTACATGCTGGCAACATAAAATTGAAAAATAAAATTAAAATGTAGTAATTTAAAAGCACACAGCATAATATCAAAATACTAAAATACAGAGTTATAAAGTTAACAAAAGATGTGCAAACATTCACATTAAAAATATAAAATATTACTCAGTTAAATTAAAGAAGATGCAAATGATGAAGAAATATATCTATATTCATTAACTGGAAAACTCATTGTTTTTAAGATGATATTTTTCACCAAAATAAGCAATAGATTTACCTTAATACTTATCAAAATTCCAGTGGAAATTTTATAATGAAAATTACAAGTGTATGTTGAAAGTTAAATGGAAATGTAAAAGGCCAAGGACAGCCATAACTTTCTTTAAAAATTAGAAAAAAAATTTGAGAAATTACATTTCAGATTTCAATTTTACTATAAAAATACAGAAATTAAGACAGTGCTATTGGTAATAGACATACAGCCAATGCAGCAGAAGAGAGTTCCAGGTATAGTAGACTCATACAATTATTGTTGGTGATTTTTGTTTGACCTATGCAAAATCAAGTAGGCCAGTTTGGAATCTGTAAGGCTGGATTTAAAATTCAAAGTTATAAACTTCTAGAAGTCCAGCCAAACTGCAACCACTGGACATTTAGGATGTGAAAATAAGTTATAGTGACAAGCAACAATGTCTTCACATGGATGGGTGGGAAGTAAGGGGCCAAGTAAAGACTGGTTTTCTGAGCTCACTAAACAGAAGATTCCTTCCCTACCTAAGTGTACCACATGTTTCAGTGAAAATGGTTGTATAATTATCCTGGACAAATGAAGTCAATTGAATTTCATTTTAGATTGGAGAATACTTTAAAAACTGACAATATACTACTTGTCAGAATCACTGCAAGTTGAAAGAGGTTTACATTTTGTTTGGAAATAATTATAACAATTAACATGTGTTGAGCAGTTACTATTGACAAGCAATATCTTTAATGCTTTTAAAAAGTATACCTCTTATTTTCCTAACAACTCACATTTTCATCATTATCATCATCTTTGACATAAGAAATGAAGATCACTTACTCAACATTATAAATATAAAAGCTGATATAAAAACCCAAGTAATTGGCCCCAGAGCCCACACTCAAAACCACTAGTTTATATCTGCCTCCCCCAAAAGAAATATTTTGATACCTCTTTTTCTTGGCATTTATTTGCCTACAGTTGATCTCTAAAATAAGACCGAGCAGTCATAAGGTATTTGAAGAAATTTTTTAAAAATTCTGTTCAAATCTGCTGTCCATTCATACATGTATAATTGGTTGTGTGTAATCAGATTTTTTGCAAAATACTCAGCACATGTTCTCTAAACATCACATTGATATCAAAAACACCATTCTCATTTTTCTCCATCCTCCTTTAACAAACACTTCCCCACCCTGTACTCAACCTATACACTTTCCTTGTTACCAGCCCGTGTAGGGACACGTTGCTACCTTTTATAAATGTTTCCTTACTGCTCTTTCTGAGTCATTATTTATCATTATTATTTTTGGTTTCCTTATTCTCCTTTGTATGAGATATCTTAGTTTCAGGAAAACCCATGCTAATTTCCTTATCTTATAACAAACCAAATATTCCCTCAGAACACTTACAAATTCTCATATTTAACTAGCATTGATGGAACAAGGGCTTGCTATATGCAACTCCTTTATCTGAGCATGTTTAAGGTAAAGATGAAAATCATTTTGCTAAATGTGTTGGATAATGTACCAGGAAGAGTTGGTAGCTTCAGTGACAGATTTATTAATGAATCTTGGTGAATTACAGGCATTTGGAGAAATGCTAGGGAAGAAAAACCCAGCCAGAGAAGCAAGGACCCTACAACATCTGGAACCACATCTCCTAGGTGATGACTGAGTGACTTGGTCATTTGTAAAAATAACAAATAGCAATTGAATGCCTACCATGTGACATAGTTTTAAGATCTTTAAGTTTAATTTTTAAAAATCACCACAATCTTATTAATTAGATATTATTATTGTTACTGTTATTATCCATATCTCATAGATAAGAAAACTGAGCCACAGAGAAGTACAGTAACCTGTTCAGGGCCACATAACAGGTAGGGGATAAAACCATACTTTCAATACAAAAATTTTTACTGTGGACTTTGCATTTGTAACACCAAAATCAAGTAGGTAGTCTCAGGCAAGTTTTACTAAAACAATAGCATTTGTTCTACTTCAAAATAATAATATAATAAATAATAGCAAATATAATATATACTTATTATATAATACTAAATATGAGGTATTCCACTGTAAAAAAAATAGTAAAACTTGCACTCATTGGTGTGCCACATGGCAGGCCACATATCAAGTAATCTAGCTAGGTAGTGTTTATTCATTTATTTCTTAATCCAATAAAGAACTATTTGCTGAATATTTTTAGGTTTAGTCTGTCCTAGCTGGAGGTAGCAGATACATCAATGAACATGGTTCTCCTGGGCCTCATGGAGATTACACTATAGATAGGAGAAATGAACATAAATATAAAAATAAGCAAATTAATAGTATACCTGTTTTTTACTACTATCACCATATTATGAATGTTTTTCTTATTGTGAAGATGTAATAATTTTATTTTTTAATCTTTCAGTATATACCTCATCCTTTAAAGAATACTACATTCCTGTACTATGAATTCTACCTTTTATGTCAGGCATAATTCAACCTGTAGCTGTAGCATGAGTAAACTTGAGCTCCTCCAATCAGGTGCATTATTGTGGGGCTTGAGATGGAAGGGAGCAAAGGGAGGAAGTTGGTCCTGCTTACACTCCTATTTACAGATAAGGGTGGTGGCAAGATATCTGTCTTTTGGGCTGGTGAAGTCCAGCCACTGATACAAAAATGGCATCAATGCTAATTGCATTTGAGTCCTGGCACTCAGTGACTACCATTTATGGTGGCAACAGAGGAATGCTACTGCAGTTTGTCATAAGTCCACTTTAGGGTGGGGGGGTAGGGGTTTAAGCATTCTTTGTGCACAGTTGTCCCTAAGCCCATTTGTCTTCTCCCAGTGATGCTAGCAGCTATCGAACATCAAACTAGACAGTGGATTTCGAGACTTGGAACTGAGGTCTTTAACCTGCTCACTAACTGTTCTATAGGGAACAAGCCTTTTTTGAAAGGAGAAGATTTTGCTTCTCTGGCCTGGTTAAAACAGAAAAAAAATATTAGAATGGGAAGGTGGGATCCTGATACTTCATTTCACACAATGCAAGACAATGTCTTGGAAGACAGTGTGGATGTTGTCTTAGGACAGTGGGGAAGGCATGCAAAGTGCTGTACTGTGGTGAACTGCTCCTTCTAATTCCGCCGAAGAAAGACAAGGTTAGGCTTACTATTTTTAAATTCTCTGAATATAGCACAGCAAGAGACAGTCCAATATAAAGGGCAAAATAAGTTTTACACCTCTCATTACTAACAAGCAAGCACAAGGTCTGGTAGACAGGAATCTTTGAATTTTAGAGCTAGCATATTAAAGTAAGGAATATTTCTCTGATCCAATTGTCGAGCCAAACAGAAGGATGCCAAATTTGAGCAGGACACCAAATGACCATGCTGCCAATATGTCTAGAGTGAGCTGAGTTCTGTCAGACCTCCACTGAACCTGAAGGTTAGGTATGCCAAGCAATCAATCAAAAATATTAAATTGTTATATCTGGAATTGTGCATGACAAGGCCTAAGGATACAAGCAAACTGCACAAGCACGTGGCATGCACCCTGCACCTCTAGGTTCTTTCAGTCTAGGGATGGAAATGACTTCCCAACTTTGCTAGCCCAAGGGTGTGTCACCAGCCCTTGTTGATATTTCTAACTTTATCGTCACCTTTCTAAACAGATCCTTAATTACCAATATTTGAAGGTTTTATGATTTCTTGACAGAACCATGATAAATACAAAGAAAAATAACCCATCTCAGATTAGTGACCTCTAGAAACCTCACTGACTTGGATGACCCTTTAATTTTCATCTGATGGATCACCCATTCTCTTACACATGTATGTCCTCCCAAGACATCAATGGTCCTTGCTATTTCCTGGCCAGTTAGACTTATCAGCATATCATCAGTGTGATGGACCAGCATGCCCTGTGGGATAATAAAATAGCCAAAGTCTTTGTACTCTAATTTATGGAATAAAACTGAAGTTGTCATGGTTTAAAACAAAATGGTGAAAGTATAGTACTATCCTTTCCAAGTAAAGGAAAACTGCTGTTGCTATTTCCTGCATATTGGAATTGAGGAGAAATATATTCTAATTACATGGCTGCATACTAAATACAAGGGGTTATTTAAACTGTTTCAGTAAATTTACTAAATCTGAAACAGTAGCTGCAATTTAAGAAACAATATAATGTCTCCTTATAAAGTATTATTACTTTTCTAGGTCTATATTTTAGGTGAGGTTACTAGGAAACAATCTCTAAAACAGATATTTATGTACAGAAAATTTATTAGAGAGTGGTATCAGAAGCAACACCTGTAAGCAAGTCTGGGCACAGAGAGTTGAATTGTAATGTAGTTGCAAAAAAAGCCTCAGTCAATTTCACAGGGTGTTCAGAAGCAAAACCAGTCACATATGTTCTGAAGTAAGCAGGAGTGGGCCTTTTTGTCTCCACATGGATGAGTCACTGCACCCAGTCAGTCTCCAAGGAGGGGCATAAAACTTTACCAAGGCAGCCCTCTTCACCTGAGAGCAATTTCTGGGGAAAAAACTCAGGCCTCAGGAGGCAACACTCTTGAAAGTTGGAAGAACGAATACCAAAATTCTGAAGAAAAATCTAGGTGCTTTACTACAGGATCTGATATAGTTCACTTTTGCATCACTTGAATCCACTTACCTTACATAATAAGGTGATCCTATCTGGAAACATTTATTCCAGGATTCTCAGGGAATCTTTGGAAAGAAAGTTTAGTGGAATAAATTGTGCCCTCCCAACTACTGCATTAGGTCTTGTATCAGTCCCATGTGAGATTTTATTATAATAATTTGTCAAGATTTAGTTTTATTTTTCCTTCTCGATGAAATACTTTTAGAATTCACTTCTATTGTGGTCTCTAGATTGCTGTTGAAACAAATTAGCAAAGCCCTGACACTCATATTATAGGATATTTTTCCTTGAATTAGGGCTTTTACTTTTCTTTCTGGGATGTACTAGTATCTAACCATAATTATGATCCTAGAAGTATTGGGGGGAGGATATGTTGTAGATCTGGACAAGAATTATGATCCCCTGGAGAAGCAGCTCTCACAGGTAATGTCATTGAAATATTTTCATAAAGGGAAAATTTGGTTCATCCTAACAGGAAGACAAGGTCTGCTCCTACTGAAGGGCGCTGAGGGTGCTTTGTAGCTTCTAAGTTATCACAGTCATTTTTCTTCTCAGGTATTGCCATCTCAGATCTCAGGTTTCTACACTTGCCCTGTGCTTAGCATAAGTGACATGGTATAGAGCTGAGCATTAAATCAGAAATGCAACTCTACAACTATTACAATCAGGGCAAACGTTTGTTCACAATATTGGCCCTGGATGTTGAAGGCCACATATACTGCATTTGGAAGTGCTTCTCTGATACATTTATCTGGTGATTCACAAGATTGCCAAATTTGAGAGCAGTGCAATGAAAAGGAATAATTAAGGTTATAATTAAACAGATAATTAAGGCTATAAAACAAGCACCTCTTCTGACAATTATGTTATTGGAGATACAATGCTGCTTAAAATGTCGTGAAAGATTAGAAGCCCTTTAAAGTCTGCAGCAAGTCCCAGTACCAAAATTATAGAGGAAACTACTAAGAGTACGCAAGTAACACTATGTAAATAACCTTCCTTCTTTCAAGAGTGACTGATTTGGGAACACCAGGTGCCTATGCTGTCTGTGTTTTGCCAACATAAACTGGGTTTGGCCGGAACCACCAAGCTAAATAGAACCCAACCTTCAAATACAAGTGTCTTATGTAGTGTGTTGGTTTTTAATTGTTGAATAACAAATTACCACAAATACAGTAGTTTAAAACAAAAACTTATTATCTCATAGTTTCAGAGGTCAGAAGTATGATGATTAATTTTATGTGTGATCTTGACTGGACAATGGGATGCTCAGGTATATGCTTAAATAATATTTCTGGATGTATCTGTGAGGATGTTTCTGAAAGACATTAGCATTTAAATTGGTGGACTGAGCAAGATGGATTTGCCTCCCCCAAATGGGTGGATATTATCCAATCCATTGATGGTTTGGTAAGAATGAAAAGGTTGAATTTTCTCTCTCTGACAGCTTGTTATGAGATATCACTCTTTTCTGCCCTTACACCAGATCTGAAACCATCAGCACTCTTGAGCCTTAGGCCTTTGTACTCAGACTGGAACTACACCACTGCCTTTCCTGAGTATCAAGTTTGCAACAGAAAATTGTGGGGCTTCTTAGCCTCCATAATCATGTCCCAATTCCTTATAATAAATCTCATCACTCATATAGATATAAATATGAATTAATATATATGCATACGAATACCATGGGAGTTCCTTGTGGCCAGTTGGTCCAGCTTTACAGATACCTCTGCCCCATATGCTAGCATGTGTAGGGGATGGACTGCTTTAGTACTACAACTGCAAATGGAGAGGGCCCCGTTTTTAAGGTAGAGGATGGAAATTATCCCAGTGGCTAGAACTTTGACCTGCATATCTTGTCCCTTGGGCTGCAAATATGGACAATTTTCTATATTTTGGTCAGGTGGATAGGGTCTTAGAAGACACAGGGACTTTGAAGACTAGAGGACTGGTGACAAAGGACAAGGAAGTGTAAAGAAAAGAAATGTGTATAAAACCTTCAGGTTGAAAGAATATTCAAATTTCATGTTAATGCTCAGCAAAAATCTACTATGGAAGCTCTCAGTAACTGGATATAGAATAATTCAGAATATCAGCGATCTTTATTTCCTTTATTCTTACTTTGTGATTTTATGAGAAAACGTTCATGAAAACAGAAACTGTGTATAAGCTTAATAACAGGAAATTTTCTTCACTGAAGCTGACTTATCCCAGGCCTGGGGGCTTAAGTTGTTCAGAATGGGGTGTGACTAATCCATACTACTCAGTCTCAGGGGATCACCCAGTTTATAAATTGAACCTCTTTTATTGTGAAGGGTGCAATGATTTGCTCTCACTGGATGGAATTTTATTTTATATTTCTTCATGTGGGTTTGAGTTTTTGTGTAGGTCCTTTAATTTCAGCCTGAAGGACTCCCTTAAATATTATTTGCCAGGCAGGTCTAGTAATGGTGAATTCTACCAATTTTGTTTATCTGAGAACATCTTCTTTTCATTTTTAAAAGTTTTGATGGATATTAAGATTCTTGGTTGAGAGTTTATTCCATTCAAACACACTTTGTACATTTGTTGACTCATGCCTTCAATGCTCAAGAAGCTTAAAAGTCTGTCTTAGCCTCTATTTCCAGCTTGTGAAAGAATTGTAAGATGGCCAGAAGCAACTGGTCCCCTCTCAGGTCTACTGTGCACATGTAAGAGGACTTCTAAATCCCCCAAAACATTGTAGCTATTTAAAGCCCCTTTTAATATCTTATTTCCCAGATCTTCCTTTTAAATTTTTGGCTAATGCTTGTCTGTGACAACTGGTATTTCACAGCCTTGGGCTATGATATTAATCAATTGCTGCTGATTGTTTTCGACAAACAAGCTGTGGATAGAGATTTACTCACTGAGCAAGGCCTCCCTTCCTCTCCACCTCATTCTTCCTTCTCTTCAGTGTCTTGTTTATTCTTGAGCTTTTGCACTTTTATGAATTTTAAAATATTCTTTTAAATGTGAAAGTTTTAAATCTTGATAAATTCCGTATTTAGTATGTTCAGATTCCTACTTAAATTTTATTAAATATATAGATAACTTCAGGGAAAATTAGTATATTTATAGTAAGTCTTCTTATCTTTCCTCTAACTTTGTTAATTTTGTCACAACAATTTTTATAATTTTCTTCAAAATGATTTAGTACACTACTTTTTAGAGGAAAAAATGTCCAGTAATGTCCATTCCAAGTAATGGTATAAATATGAAATAGCAAGAACACTAATATACTTCTAGTGCTGATGCAAATTGATGTACTATTTGGTATTAAATTTTACCATTCACATACTCTATAATTTAGAAATTGTATTTTCCTAGAGAATATTGGAGAGTTTTCATATATGGTAAATAAATTGTGGTGTATCTTTACAATGGAATATTATGCAGAAGTAAAAATTAATGAACTATATATTAATATAATAATATAGAGGAACCTTAGAAACAATATTTAGTAAATAAACATCACTTAAAAAATATTACATATGGCATAATTCCACATTTATAAAGTTTTAAAATGAACAAAATGGAATAATATAGTATATAAGGATGCACACACTTGAAGTAAAACCATAAACATTGAAAAATAAGTGTAAAATTTACAACATTAGTCATCACTGTGGAAAAGCAGGAACTGTGATAAAGAAAGAGTACATTCAATTATATTAAAATTGTTCTAGTTTTAAAAAATAGGTTGTAGACTCATCTTTATTTATTTTACTCTCTTGCTTAATAATTTGGGTTTATGTATTTGTTTACATATATTATTTTATGTATAACTATTATATAGAAAAAATTAAAAGCGTTATTAATTTAATCTTTAAACTTTTCTTAAGTCTGACCAAATCCTACTCAATCTTTATGTAAAGTACTAGTAGATTTCTTTAAAATTTGGTTCTTAACATATAGCTATTACTATTTTCAGTGGTAAATATTGAAATATTTACAGATAAGTTGATGTGATCTCATAAACATGAGAATTTTCATACAATAATCTGGTGGGTGTGATGCCAACGTGCTGTGGATACAGCAGTAATAAAGTTGGCCCTAAATTATTATTTATTGAAACTCATGATGGGTGCAAAGGCATTAATTTTACTCTTATTACTTTGAGTAGATTACAATTTCTGATATTAGAAAGTTTTACTCTTAATCCCAGCACCCACAAAAAAATTAACCAATGACAAAAAAATGTAGATTAACTGAAGAACTTGGAAATTATGTGACCATGAGAGGAAAAGCCTGCCTAGGCAGACAGACCACCAGGCTAGTGATGACTGCTCTGTCATCCTGTGTTGTCCTACACCAAAGAGTTTATTGTTTATTTTATTTTATTTGTTTTTAATCTTGAAAAGTAGAAAAAAACTAATGGAAGTTGCTGGTTCAGTTTTAGCAATGCTGTCAAAAATTAAAGAACTTCCTCTCTTTAAGAAGTATAAGGAAAATTGTCCATATTGCTACCTTTCCTAACTCACACCCAACCCTACCAGGCAGAAGGGCCTGCACATAAACCTCATTTGAAGAGTACCTCAGAACTCCCTGAACCAGTTACATGAAGAAAACATTGTTAGTAACTTAGTTTCTCTCCTTCTCTCTCTTATTGTCTCTCAATCACAGCCCCCTACATTCCTGGATAAATAAAACATAAGGGTAGCCATGGTTTTAACTGAGCCTGATAGATTTTACATGCAACATTGCCTGGGATTTTACATGAATTATTTATTTATTTGTCATATTAATGCTTATATTAATAGAAGAAGTCCTTATAATTTTAGAACAGTTTTTTCAAAAATTGGAAGTAGCTTAAAAGCAAACAGAAAGATAATCTGTGGGGTTAGAAAGAGTTTTAAAGGTATAGCTAAAATGAACTATATACTAAGACTTTTGCCAAAAAAAGTCAGTGATGATGAAATGAAGGTCACTACCAATTTCACTCATGACAACCAAATAGATCAGTGTAGTATGTGGCTTCTTAAAGTGCTAAATCTATTGAAAGAACAGGACAAAGGAGTCAAATGTGAATTTCATGCAAACTTCAGCAGTAGGCTATAATCTGAATCAGGCTAATCCCCTTTAAAAATCAAGCTAACCCCCTTTTCTCCTGCCAGAGAAACAGGAGGTTTGTGCATTGTGGTACTTCCCACCAGTTTTTAGCAAATGGGAATTTTGGTTCACAGCATTAGCATCAAAACAATGTCACTTTCATTTCTATATTAATTTTAATCTTTTCTGAGCACTTTGTTTTAGGCTTTCATAAGACAGCCCACAGAATGGGAGAACATATTCACCAATACATCTGATGAGGGATTAATATCTGAAACTTAAAAAGAATTTATAAAACTGAACATCAGAAAAACAAACAATCCAAATAAAAAATGGGCAAAGGACCTGAATAGATACTTCTCCAAAGAGGACTTATGGATGGCCAATACACATATGAAAATATTCTCAACATCACTAATCATCATAGAAATGCAAATTAAAACCATAATGAAATATCACCTCACACTGTCAGAATGGCCATCGTCAATAAATCAGCAAACAGCAAGTGCTGATGAGGATGTAGAGAAAAGCAAACCCTGGTGCACTGTTGATGGGAATGCAGATTGGAGAAGCCACTGTGAAAAACAGTATGGAGTTACCTCAAAAAATTAAAAATGGAACTACCTTATGACTCAGTGATTCCACTTTTGAGAATTTATGTGAAGAAACCTGAAATACTAATTAAAAGGATGTGAACACTCCTATGTTCATAGCAGTGTTATTTACAATAGCCAAGATTTGGAAGCAGTCTAGGTGCCCATCAGCAAATGAATGGATAAAACAACTGTATTACATTTACACAATGGGGTACTGTACAGCTATAAAAAATAAAAGAAAATTTTACCCTTGCAACATCATGGATGGACCTAGAGAAAATTATGCTAAATGAAATAAGCCAGTCAGGGAAAGATAAATACCATATAATTTCACTCTCATGTGGACTCTGATCAACCAACTAAACTCACAAAATAGACACAGACCCATGGACAAAGAGCAGGTTGACAAGTCTGGTGGGGTATGGTTAGTGGGTGGAGGGATGGAACAAAAAGGGAAAGGGACTCATGGACATGGACAACAGTGTGATGCTTCTGGGGGTGGAGTGGTGGTGGGTGGAGGTGGAGAATGGTTTAAGGGAGATAAATGGAAATGTCCTTGAATTATTTTGTTTCAATCACAACTCTGCAAATTGAGAAAACATAGTATTGCAAATAATTCTTGTCCATAGATAAGCAAATGGATTCTGTCAGAAGGGGAAGACAATTGATTTCTCTTTCCACTATGTTAAAAGCTTGCTTGCATCTATCAGTATAATTTCATTTTAACATTTATGGTTGCCTATAAAATTCTCCTTTGAAAGATTGGATTGGTTTCCTCATTAATTAATGAATTAAATACAATCTTAAATAAGTATTTTATTTTTAACAATTATGATTTTACTTTTATTAAAAAATATCCTTTCACCTGGCTAGTATAGCTCAGTGGATTGAGCAAAGGTTGCTGGTTCAATTTCCATTCAGGGCACACCCCTGGGTTGTGGGCCAGGTCCCCAGTATGGAACACATGAGAAGCAACTACACATTGATGTTTCTCTCCCACTCTTTCTCCCTCCAATCCCCAATCTCTAAAAATAAATAAATAAATAAAATTTAAAATATGCTTTCAATGTATGGCCATACCAACCTGAATCAGCCCAAACTTGCCTGATCTCAGAAGCTAAAAAATATGTTTTCACAGGATATAATCAGTCTGACTCCAGAGCCTACATCTTAATGACAAACTATACTAACACCTTTAGTATGATAATAGGTAAAGTTTATTTTGTGCTAACCATATCACAAACAATCTAACACAGTGATTTTAAACAAGTGTGCCACAAGCTTTTTTAAAATATGCAATACCTGACTATTTAATCAGGGGAACTGACCTCTTTTCTCTTAGCCTGTCAAAATAAATTACAATGGCCAATAATGTCCAATGTGAATAAATCAAAATTTATACCTATTTTTATTAGATCAGCAAAAAATATATAATTTTTGGTGTACCACAGACCTTTACTAATTAGTTTATGTTTGCTATGAGATAAAAAAATGGTTGTAAATTGTTCTAACAGCTTGAAGAGATTAAACAAGCTCTTAACCCTTGTGTTATATTCCCTCCTTAAGTTCTTTCACAGCCACAAGAATTTTCTGCTTGCTCAAGACTAAAGTAGTGCTCTATTCTTCAGAATTTGCTCAACTCTTGACCTCATTCCAGAATCACAACAACTTCAGGTGATAGGTAGAATAGATGTCATTTCCCTCAACTTAGTGATATGGAACTAACTTAAGAGGTCAAAGGGCTCAGCTAACAGCACAAGCACTAAGTAATGGAGCTGGTACTCCAGCCCTAACTTTCTGATTCTGAATTCTTCTTTATTGCTTTGTTGGATCACCAGACAGGTGGTTAACACCCAGTGGGAAGGATTCTACTGCCAGATGACCACATTCTCTGTATCCTAAAGAGAGGTCAGAAGCCCTAGGAGAATTGACCCTGACATGCTCCACCAAGGTTTGATCACTGCTCTGAAACATTCAGATCTTAGAACTTACAAGGACAATCCAACACAGCAGCATTTCCACAGGGCTTTCTCTGTGTCTGGTATTTATAGAGTTTATAGACTACAAGGAAACACTGGGTGGTACCTCAAGCCTTGCAAATAATTTATCAAATGTAGCAGTATTAATTTTCCTGAGTCTATTCAAACCCAGGCAAGATCTAATGGTGTGATATAATCCCAAGCATACCTGAAACTGTCAGGAATTTGTCCTACCTCCTCAAGTCACAACAATACCACAAACCTGCTTGTGAGGTACTCTCCAAATAATTTATTTTCTCTCATTCGACACTGAAAAACTCACCATGGATGCATTTTACTTTTCAAATATTCATTTTCATTCTTTCAGTATTTGTCCAGATATTTTTCACAGAGAGCTGCCTGATGCTCCCTGTGTTGGGGAGTAAAACTGCAGAAATTTCATCTCTATTGTCTCAATTCAGAACTTGGAATTCAGCTCCAGGGGTGTGGGTGGAGCAACCATTGTCTGCTGAAGAGCATTAAATCTGCTGGTTTATACTTCTCTGCTCTGAGTGACTTTCCTGTGGCATTTTTCTGGGTGAAGACCTGTCCTTTTGTCCCACTGTTTCAAAAATATCCCCTTTTAGGAAGACAATACATTGATTCTCTTTTCCTGTTTCTGAATAGTTGTTTTTCTAAGGTCTGCACTTATAACTTTTGGGGCATTACCTTCTCCGTATACACACAACCCCTTTTAAAGATGGCATAGTTAGATACCAGGGCTGCCTCCTGAACCATGTCCAGGACAAGCACAAACTCCAAACAAGGGCAGACTCCACTGGTGAAACAGTACACCAGTGAAACCTACAGTCTGAGTTTCACTTGCTCTTGGTACCCAGAAAAATTCCTGTAAAAAACAAAACAAATCAAACACTGTTGGGCCCTCCTTCCTTTTAAACTGCTCCAGGGTCATGGTGCTAGGTGACCCATTATTCTGAAAGTTTCTGACTCGATAGTATCTCCATGTTTAAAGATAAGATCCAATAGCAATAAAAAATATTGACATTTAAACAAATGAACTGTAGTGAATGTTCTCACTTCATTAAACTTATTGCAAGATGCAGATTCCTGAATCAGTCACTGTTAACCTTAAATATCACTGGAACATTAAGCAAAACAGAAAAAAAACTGTGGCAGTGGTGCCTAAGCAAGACTAAAACTAGCACTTGATTTAGTGAAGGGATTTTAAAAATTCAACTGATGGTGATGCAAAGCACATTCATTTTGTTATATTACTCAGTGTATTATTTCCAGTAGCTATGAGGGTATGAGCTCTAAATGTAAATAAACATACTGCCATTTGTGTGTCCTTGATGAAAACTTGGACGGCTGTGTGTCCTTGGTAAAAGCTTTTCTGAGGCTTGGTTTCTTCATCTGTAATATGTTGGGAACCACTCTGCTTGGTTTCAGGAGTTGTAACAGCCCCCCATGGCTAAGGCTGAGTGAACAACCTCTGGACTTCAAGCCACTAAGGAGACAAAGCTTGTCTTTGGCAGCAACACTGCTTCTGCTTCATTTCCTGTCCCCAACACTTGGTCAGTTAGTCAGAGATGGGTAACACTCCTTAGAGGGGGGGCAGCCTAAGCCAGATACGATCACTTGGGAGCCCATTATGGGAGGACTCAGGGGCCTGCAACAAAGAGGGAGTGATGGACCCTCACCTCCACCCCCCGGCTATTCTGACATAGCCTGAGTCCCCTTTTCTGTCTGGGAGAAGCGCTTCCTGGCTCTAATCCACTTAAGCCTAGATACCTATGACTGGGAAGACAGTGCAGCCCCTGCCAACTAGAGCAGTTTCCGGGCATAAGGAAGAATTCCTAAAGTCCTGTGAAGCCTGCTTTGCTAAGAGTGCTTTCATTCATACAATGAGGGTTTGAGCAGGAAACAAATATGTCTCTCAAAGTTTCTGCAAGCCCCTTACCTGATGGACACTGACTCAGATTAAACCCTCAGATTTCTTTGAAATGTTATCTATTGTTCGATCCTTGCTGCCTGACATTGATTGATGAGCTTTACTTTTATTCCTGTGTATTACAACCTAATACAAGCTGTTGAAGAAGAGGTTCTTGGTCTTTCTCCTCTGAGAGACTGACCACCTCTCCTCCCCAAACAGATCATGTCTTGGTAGTTTCACTTTCATCTGTGGCTGACAGGGGGACTTGTTGGCAAAGTTGCCCCCACAGTAATAATCACTTCATAAGATTGATTACAATTTTTTAAAATATATATGTAAAGTTATAAGTAAAAAGTCAGATGCATAGTATGTTTTCAATTAATGGTACAGTGCTTATCAAGAATTTAAGTTCATCATTATACAGATGCTTCAATAGTCAAAGTCATTTGTTTACCCTATTCCACCCTGTTAGTGGGTTGTGGTTTATATTTTGTTCATAAGTAAATTGCATAGGTCAGTGTTCCAGCACTGCCTGGAAGTGTTGAGATTGCCTGCTTGGAGACCCCATTTGGAAACCAAGAACAAAGTTCTTTGGAAACAACATATAATTGACACAATGAAATATATAGATGATGTATTAAAGAACTGTACACTTAAATCCTATATAATTTTATTAATCAATGCTACCCCAATAAATTTAATAAAACAAATAAATGAAATCAGATACAAAACATTGTATTTGTCTTCAAAAAATATTATTAATGACAGAAATGATCAGTCCTAATCATCATCTACATTTTAGGTCATCCATTGTGTTTATAAAACATATTTTTAAAATCACATCCTCATGTACTGTATTTACTTGTAAATTCTAAAGTAAAGTTCTTTATTATTAGGGTGGAGCTTCTCTGTTTCTCCCCACTGGTTTTTTTAAGTGAGAAAGATAACCATGTGGATTTGAGTCACTTACAAAATTCCAAATTCTTCTCAGGAAGAACGTTGAGATCAGTGGTTATGAACCAGACAAACCTGATTTCTAAGGTCTTCCTTGGAAGCAGGGTGACCTTGGTCCTATTATTTAATCTCTCTAAACCTGACTTTTTTCATTTAAGATGGGATGAGATGGCATTATGTATGTAAAGCATTTTAAATAATGCCTGGCATATAGTAAGCACTATATAAGTATTGCCTATTATTACTGTTCTACTCAAGGCTGATTTCCTAGAACATAGAATATGTGCCTTGATTTCAGGACTCCTCGATTTAATTGGAGATCTGCATTGCTGCACCTGGAAACCAAATAGTGATCACCTTGGTTCAGTTTACAACATGGTTCCAGCTCTGTTGTTGAACAAACTGTAACTTGAAGAAGGCCAGGCAACAGAATTGTTTTAATAACATTTTCTTTGGATTAAACACTCCACTGTACAAAACACCTATAGCTTTTTTTAAAAAAGATTTTATTTATTTATCTTTAGAGGGTAAGGAAAGGAGAGAAGGAGAGAAATATCAATGTATGGTTGCCTCTCGTGGGTCCCCTGCTGGAAATTGGCCTGCAACACAGGCATGTGCCCTGACTGGGAATCGAACCTTGATCCTTTGGTTCGCAGGCCTAAGCTCAATCCACTGAGCTGCACCAGGGAGGGCCAGGCAACTGAAACTCTTATTTCTAATGTGTTACACTTACTTGAGCACCTCTGGCTTGGAAGCTCATTAGAGTCTCAGAAAGAAAAATAATTTATTAATCAAATATTGTGCACAGATGAAACAACATATCTCTTACTAATTAAAGGAGAGACTAGCACCGACGCAGGCATCTCTTTCATTCCCCTTGCTTTATGGCTCCATTAACAATTAACAATGACTGATGTCCTAAAAAGAAGCTCTCTGTCTCCCCCGCCTGGATTTTCTCAGGAGTTAGAAAGAAGATACGAGACAGTTTAGTCAGGAAAAAATTAAATCTGAGAAAACAACCCATCTTATTTGTGGATGCATAAGCATTCAAAAATCTTAGATAAGACCAACACATATTTATCGACTTTATAAAAAATGTATTTTCCTAATGTTAGAAACTTATGAAACATAACTAGAAACTATTTACTCCATGCTGGAAATTCTTGAATACTTATCTCTCTAGTAAATATTCATGTTAAAAGAATTACTGTTTTGGAGGGAAGATCTCCTATAGAAAAGATCTGAAGCTGAGAAATTAAATCCTACTGAAAGTTTCCTCAACAAAAAAATGTCTTAATTCTTCACTAGGCACCTATCAAGATATGCAGAGGCAGGGTTTCTAAGTTTTTTGTCTCTTTGAAAATGTACTATGATTAGAATTTGTCCCCAAACTAGGAGAATATAATGATTTTGAGGGAATGGCACAAAAAATAAACAAGCACTGATTATAAACATGAATCCATATTCAGATTTTACCTCTGGTTTTGCTATTGACTGATGACTGATGAACAGATACATACCAGGTAGAGATATGATCATGTTTTTCAGTGCTCTCTATTGCTGTTACATCCTCTCACCAGGACCCCAGTATCCTCTTATGACAATCAAATAGCCTCTCAGAAAAGTCTCATATTTCTATTATTTATGCCTCATCATATTATCCAATCAATGTATATCTTTTCTCATCTATACATATTTTAGCCTAAATAATTACAACTGTTAATGATCTCTCTCCAACCATAAAATAAACCCTAAGCTACATGTAAGAATTTTATATATATTATCTTATTTAATATTTATTATCATTTTATGATGCAGATAAAATCAATACCTTAAAATATTAATTGGTAAATTTCAGCTTAGGGTTGATAATTAAGTTGCCCAAGATCCTACAGTTCCAAGAGATCTGACTATAGAACCTGAGCTCTGAATTAATTATATTGATTCAAAAATCTAAACTATCTGAGTGGTAGCCATCTAAACAGGTAAGGAAGTCTTGTGAGGGTTTCCTTGCATGCTGAAACCAACACTTTAAGCTTAAGACCTGAGTTCTGCAACACACTTGCCATAGCTGCCATCTGTAATATATCAATGCATCACTGAATTCTGGCAGTAATTCAAGCCCTACCTCCCATGACCCTTTAATTTTCCCAAGAGAAGCACAGAAATATATGACCTCCATGAGCAAGAGAAAAGCATGAAAAAAGCATAATAAAGTGTCCAGAATCTCATCTCAACTTTGCCATAGCAGACCCCTTTCTACAACTAATGGCCAAGGTTTCTCGTTAAGCAGATTGAGTAAAAACAAGGAGGTGCCCATGGCATCATATCAAGGCCAGGAAAGATGAATAAGAAAATTTACCACATCCCAAACACCAGAAAACACATGGAAACCCATAAGGTGGAAAGCCTCTGTATAGGATAAATGCAAGGAAATGCTACTTTTCTCAACTTCAAATTTCACAGAGACACAAAACCAATCAACTTAGCAATATACATAAGCTTGAGGGGGGAAAAGGAGTAAAACAAGCAAAAAAAAACTTACAGAGGAAAATTAAGATTTTTGTGGGGTTTGTGTCTGATATTTCGAGGTTTGAGATAAAAGGGCAAATTCTGCCACTGGCAGAAAAGGTAGAGAAGGTGGACTGCTCAGTGGACCAGGAGCCAGGTCTAGGAGAAGCACTTTTGTGTGATTCCATCTCCTTCCTGAGATGAGTTAGGAAGAAGAACCAGATCTTCCTCAACACTCAAGAGGAAACTTTCTCTTTTGAACTGTGTCTTGCCTGCTGGGGAAAAAAATCATCATGGAAAACTGATACCCTAAAGTACTCCTCAGGTACCTGTTATACCCTCAACTGATCCCCAGAGTAACTAATGAAATGAAGATAATATAACACTGCATTTTGAAACAATCTTAGATGATAAACAAAAGAGGCCATTTCCACCAGTATCTCTCTAAGTCTGTCAGAGCTACCCTTACCCTGCCTTACCTTTTAGGCCAGAGCTCCAGGGCTACTTCCCAGACTTGGGCAGTCCTGGCCAGACAGTGTCTAGGTAAGCAAAGGCCTTAGGAAGAATAACTCCATTATGGCTTTTATTACTTAAAGGAGAAGGTTTCACTCTACTCACTAAATCCTATTACCTCTCTCCAAAATGAAACCAACATCTCAAAGAAAAACAGTAGTTAGACGACTCCCATTAATCCTTAGACCTTGATGGCTACTCTGAGAAGGGGCCTTTACAATTTGGGTTTCTGGTATTATGTGGTATTCCTGTGTCCAGTAAGTGACACAGGAATTCTACACCTCTCAAGAATCAGTTTTGCATTTAGATATGGAAAGATGATTTCTCATGATGTCTCTCAGTCTCTGTATCTTCATTCATAACTTAAGGATAATGACTCACTCTTAGGGTATATAGACTTTTTCTGTGGCTTTGATTGTCGGTTCATTTAAATGAAAAAGACAAAAACAAAAACAAAGATCCCTAGGTTTTATATGTGCTTCCATTCCTTTGCACTGATTATTACTATTTGATAGTATACAGTTTTATTGAAATCCAAATATTTAGACAACTTAGAAGCAGTCTTATATTTCAGATTCAGAAGAAAGACAAATGACTCCTTTGATTGCCATTTCTACCACTGCAGTAGGAACCTGAGTGAATGCCATTCACAAATTATAAATGTGTGGCAAGTCATACATTTTTCAGCAGTCACTGGCGCCCATGGGTTATACTAGAGGACAACCCCATGTCCTTCAAGGGGAAGCAGACCCTGAACTGGCATCAGGTTGTTTCTCAAGACTTCATTTTTCGTCACCTAAAAGATAAGAATGTCTCACATGTTCTCTGATATATTTTCAGCTCTAAAATGTCATCATCACTTCATTTATAGAGAATCTACCATATATAAGGCATTATAACAACAAAAGCTGAAGCAAATAGGAAGTAAATGTGGGAGATAAAAGTCACAACTGATAAATGGATAAAATTAAAAAGGAATAAACTACCCTTCCCATTCTCAGACCATAGAAGTGGACAAACACACACACATGTAAGTATAATTCCCAGATAAGTCCCATAACACATCCAAAGTGGTGTGGGGGCACAAGAAGGAGGAGGATCACATGATCACTTCTAATTAAGAAAATCAAGGCAGGTCTAGGAGCTGGTTTTATTGGATCATGACATTTAAAGATGTATACTATTAAATCAGTTGAGGATGACTAGAGATGCCAAAAGTAGCAACAATAAAGAACATTATGGTTAACTGATTACTATAGATTAGCCATTTGGCACAATAAATAGTATTTAATAAATGTTAAATCTATAGGTGGTCAGAAGAAAGAGAAGAGGAAGAGAAGGAAAAGATAAAGTCATCTAGCAAAGTTGATGAGCTGGAGTGTGAGGTTCAAGGTCAAGTTTGGGGGCAATGAAAATGGAAAATTAAATTGGAAAATAGTTTCAATCCTTAGGAGAAAATATCACACCCTATAAATGCTCATAAATACATGATATTTATTTCATTACTATTTAAAGTCTGTTTATGGCTATTTTGTTTCTAATATTTGTTTTTTAAATAAATATTCCAATTACAAAATAGACAATCCATTGTTTGCAGATTAATTATTTAGTCTGTGTCACATACATCTATTTTTTCTACTGATTAAATGTAGCAATGTTATGACAAATTTTATTTCTCCCCAAACATATAATTATTGAAGAGTGCATATCAAAATCAAAATCAAAAGCATTCTCTTGGGAGGGAGGTTAATTAGCTTGTGAATCCAGCAACTCACCACTTGACCTTGGCAAGATGTCCTCATCTCTAACTTCATGGGATGGGATCAGGATATTTCTAGACTCCTCTTAGGACTACTTTGATTATAAGTTGCACATGCATATTGTTAAGATAAATTACCAATCACATTGTACCTCAATAAAGTAAATGAATCACACACACTTAGAAATACTTAGTGAATAATTTCTGTGGTCATGAATATCTGTCACTCATAGGAAATTATCTACAAAGCGCACCAGCTAAGAACATGGCACAAGCTGAAAGTTAATACTCTTAGCCTTTCAAAAAATTTCCTTGCTTCTCATAGATGTATGTCTAATAGCTTCAAAAAGAAAAGTAAACTCAATAGTTTCCTTTAGAATTCTAAAAATCTTTCTTTCACAACAATAAGAAGATGAACTCTTGAGAAGCACAGAAACAATCTTGTGCACAATAAAACTATTTTCTTTGGAGCAATGGACTATGAGATCTGTGGTGTTCCCTTCTGTGTCCATGCTCAGATGACCATCTGGACCCAGTTGCTGAGGCCTCTTCTCCACTCTCCTCTCCAGATTCATACTCCTCATCTACTGCATGAAACAGTGGTTTGGATTTTAAGGTTGCCATTCTGTCTCCGCCAACATGCTCTTCTGGGCCTCTACTTCTTTGATAAAAAAAGTTGGATGGCTTCCCTCTTCTGTTGGAAATTTTCATTGGGATTATTTCTTTTGTTAGTTGTCTTTCCTGAAGCAACCTTGCTTGAGAGTGTGCAGTGAACATGTCGAAGGAGAGTTCTGAATCACTGCTTTCCTTATCTAGGAAATTATGACAAGAAGAGGTCAGTATAATAAGACCTAAGATCTTAGAGAAGACAACAACTAGATGGTCAGACCTCAGAGTAAAACAGAATCCTTTCTGATATCCCAGCTCAAAAATTCATTTTTCTTATGAGCATAATTATCTCTTCAAATTTGCTACCCCAAAGGAAGGGAGTAGAATGCAGTTGGCCCTTGAACAACATGGGGTTATGGGTACCAATTCTCTGTGTGTTCAAAAACCCATGTATAACTTTGCTGCCTGGAAGCCTTAGAGATAACATAAATAGTTGATTAACACATATTTGTATTTTAGATGTATTTCTAGAAATATACTCTCATAATAAATTAAGAAAGAGAAAAGAAAATGTCACAAAGAACATAAGGAAGAGAAGGACTTCCAGCCAAAATGGAGGCGTAGGTAGATACACTGTGCCTCCTCGCACAACCAAAAGAAGGACAACCATTTAAAAACAAAAAACAACCAGAACTGACAGAAAATCTAACTGTATGGAAGTCAACCACCAAGGAGTTAAAGAAGACACACTCATCCAGACTGTTAGGAGGGGCAGAGACGGGTGCGAGGAGAGGACTGTGCAAGGCAGTGGCTGGAGGACCTGGGTGAGCAAGGCTCTGGCTGGCGCACCCAGCACCAGATTATGGAGCAGGGTAGGCAAGGCTGCAGCTGGCTGGCAAGACTGTGGTGGTGACTGATGGAGCAGGGGATCCCACATTAGCCTCAGATAAACCTGGAGGAATAATTGGGGAACAAGACAGACCTCACAACTTAGAGCTCCGGCACCAGGGAAAAAAAGGCCTCAAACCTCAAATGAAAAACACCTATGGGGGTTGAAGCAGCAGTGGGATAAATTCCCACCCACACAGGAGAGTTCATTGGAGAGACCCACAGGATCCTAGAATGTACAAAAGCCAACCCACCAGAGAATCAGCACCAGAAAGGCCCAATTTGCTTGTGGGAAGCAGAAGTGATTGAAAGCCGGAAGAGAACAGAGCAAGCACCATTGTTACCTCTCAGACCCCTCACCCACAAACAGCATCACAACTAAGCAACCTGGGTTACCCCTCTGGGGTGAACACCTAAGGCTCCACCCCTCACTACATAACAGGCTTGTCAGGACAAAAAAAATGGCCCAAATAAAAAACAGATCAAACCTCCAGAAAAATTACAACTACGTGACAAAGAAGTAGCCAACCTATCAGATACACAGTTCAAAGCACTGGTAATCAGGATGCTCATGGAATTGGTTGAATTTGGTCAAAAATTACATGAAAAAATGAAGGCTATGCTAAGTAAAAAAAGGAAAATGTACAAAGAACCAATAAATGGGAAGAAAACTGGGACTCAAATCAATGGTGTGGACCAGAAAGAAGAAAGGTACATATAACCAGAAAAGAATGAAGGAATAAGAATTAGGAAACTCCAAGACATCTTTAAATGTTCCAACATCCAAATTATAAGGGTACCAGAAGGAGAAGAGGAAGAGCAACAAGTGAAAAACTTATTTGAACAAATAATAAAGGAGAACTTCCCCAGTCTGGCAAAGGAAATAGACTTCCAGGAAGTCCAGGAAGCTCAGAGAGTCCCAAAGAAGGTGGACCCAAGGAGGAACACACCAAGGCACATCATAATTACATTAGCCAAGATTAAAATGAAGGAGAGAATCCTAGAAGCAGCAAGAGATAAGGGGACAGTCGCCTACAAAGGAGTTCCCATCAGACTGTCAGCGGATTTCTCAGAAGAGACCTTACAGGCAAGAAGGGGCTGGAAAGAAGTATTCCAAGTCATGCAATGCAAGGACCTACATTCAAGATAGTCCTATCTAGCAAGGCTTTCATTTAGAATAGAAGGGCATATAAAGTGCTTCTCAGATAAGGTCAAGTTCAAGGAGTTCATTCTCACCAAGCCTTTATTATATGAAATGTTAAAGGGATTTATCTAAGAAAAAGAAGATGAAAAATATGAACAGTAAAATGACAGCAAACTCACAATTATTAAAAACCACACCTAGAACAAAAACAAAGCGAATAACTAGAACAGGAACAGAACCACAGAAATGGAGATCACTTGGAGGGTTAGCAAGAGGGGAGTGGGAGTGGTGAAAGGGGAAAAAGGTACAGAGAATAAGTAGCATAGATGGTAGATAGAAAATAAACAGGGGGAGGGTAAGAGCAGTATAGAAAATGTAGAAGCCAAAGAACTTATATGTATAACCCATGGACCTGAAGTAATGTGGGAAATGTGTTCAGGGCAGAAGACAGTGAAGTTGGAGAAAATGGGACAATGGTAATAGATAATCAATAAAATATATTTTTAAAAGAACATAATGAAGAGAAAATACATTTATAGCACTGTGCTAATATTTATTTTAAAAATCCACATATAATTGGACCCACACAATTCAAACCTGCATTGTTCAGGATCTACTGTAGAAGCTGTATGCACAGTGTTCTAAATAAGTAGAAAAGTATGAAAATGTGTCTATCAAGCTTGTCTCCTCTAGGTAAACAGGGAATGTTTTTTTCAAAGTCAGAATAATTGGTGCTAAGGCACAAAGATGCTTTGTGTTGTCAAAGACCAATGCTAAACTGAAGTTTATATGCTACTGTATATGAAAATGGCTGTTTTTATCTAGGTTTGTTTTTTAATCAATGGTTACCAGAAAGTATTAAATGTGAGTTTCTTCCCTTTTAACCTTGAACTAGCCAGTTTTGGAGAAACAGGGACAGGGTGTGGGCACAGTAGAGCTGTGGTCACCAACATTTTTGGTACCAGGGATTGGTTTCATGGAAAACAATTTTTCCTTGGACTGAGGGTCAGGGGAACAGAAGGTGGAGCTCAGGCAACTTTGCTTGCTAGCCCACTGCTCACCTCCTGCTGTGCAGCCTGGTTCTTAACAGGCCAGGGACTAATACAGGTTTATGACCCAGGGTTTGGGGACCCCTGTAGTACAGAGCTATATATGGCACAACTGTGACTAGATCCTCTCATTTCAAAAGAGGTAAGATGAACAGAGTGTGGCTGGTACACCATGGTGATGATGCTGAGGGTAAAGTCAATTTACTGGGAACTTACAATGTGTCTGTCACTTTGCTAATCATTTCACAACTATTATGCCATTTAGTTCTCATTATAACCCTTTGTGATGAGAAGAGTTATGGTGCTCATTTTATAGGTGAAGGTTTCAAGAGGTAAGTGACTTTCAGAATCATCAATGAAGACAGGACTGAAGTTTGAGCAGAACCTGTGCAGCTGTTCATCCACTCTCGACCAGACCATCACAGTCTCCTCTACATAGGTTATGTGTGAGTCAGGAGAACTGCTTCACGAGAGCAGAAAAATGATTGTCCCTCTTGAGTGATCTTCCACATACCTAAGCCATTCTCAGGACATTGCCTTTTTTTTCCTTCACTGTGCACACATCCTCAAAGGAATATTTTTCACAACCTCCTTAATTCTCATTTCCTCAAAGTTTTAAACTTATACATTTATTTTCCCTTTAAATATTCACCTGAGAATTTAGGTATTTTAAGACCTTTCATTTAAATCTGAAAGCAGGGTTCTTTCTCCCACTTTCTCCTCCTTCCTAAAAAAGCAAAACAAAAAACACAAAACAAAATCCCCAGAGCTAGAACTAATATGCACACAAGTTTATACTTGATAAAATGTGTTTAGGATGTGGGACGTCAGAAAATCTTAAAATACTCTGTTCAATAAGGTTTTTCCAAAATATGACCACATTATCCTGAGAAGGTAGCCTGTGAGCTAAAGGGGCAGAAGGCTGGAATCGATGCTTTGAATAAAGGAAACATTAGTATATTATTTGTCTATTATTTCAAGACTTCTTTTAATTTGTGCTCCACAGTCTGGCCTGGGACCTGCATTCCTCTTAATCTTTTGGTACACTACCTAAGCATTATCTGAGAAAACAATGTCCTGGATGTGTCTTCCCCCAGGAGCTGATCCTTCTTCACACTTCCCCTTTCCCCCTCCTAGTTTCCAACCACTCCTTCTGAGCATATGCCTCCATCAGCAAAGAGTCCTAACCTAACCACTTCCTGATTGTTAAAAGTCGGTTCCATGCACTAGAAAGAGGTTTGGGCCAGTACTTGAAACTCAAGTCTTTAGATCTGTCCACAGTGGGAGAAAGTGGCTCACTGGAAAGCAGAAGGGGGAAGGAGGAAGGAGGAAGAGTGAAGACTGTTCTTTGTCCCACTGACATATCCCAGGTCAGCACCCAGGCAGCACAGTTCCAGAGAGAAATCAGTTCCTGTACCTGCCACCTAACTAAGAACCTTAACTCCTGGACATGCGCCCTATGGCAGAATAAAGGAGAAACGGGGAAAGTGTATCTGCTCAGGGCAAGGCAGAACCTAATACACAGGATGAAAGTGGACTACCTAATACAGACCCAGACCTCCGATGCCACGGCACCCCCACATCCTCCTCATGATTTCGTTTTGTTTCAGTTGTGGTAAAATACACATGACATAAAATTGAATATCTTAAACATGTTTTTTATTTTAATGATATGTATGTGTACAGTTCTGCAGCACTAAGTACATTCACATTGTTGTGCATCACCACTCTCCAGCTACAGAACTTTTCATCTTCCCCAACCCACATGGGTTTTAAGCAGTTTCAGGGCATAGGAGGGGTATCCAGGCAGGACCTCTGTACTTGTAACATCAAGTGAACCCCAAGGGCAAAGAAGAATTGAAAGAGTGTGTAGAGACCCCCAAACCAGCAGGGAGCTCCCAGGCATCTAGAGTGAGGGATGTTCTACCACTGGAGGGCAAAGGGAGAGAGGAAGGAAAGTGCTTTCCAAGTCATAAGCTAGTTAACCAAGGATTGCCTGTTACTAGCTAGTTAACCAGGGACTGCCCATTACTAGACAGAGATGGCTGGACTCCCTAGAGACCCTCTGGCCATTCCCTGAACTTGTCCCCATACTGATGGACTTCAAGGATATAAGTAATTGTGCCCAGATATACTTTGAGAACTATCTGATTCTTCCCATGATTATTTTGATAATTATTTAAAACAATACTTCATTACTTTCTCTTTTAGATTTCTAGGTTTACCACTATTTTCACTCACTTAATGAAATTTAAAATCAGTTGAGTATATTTGAAATAAAAAATAATCAATGGGATGAACATTTTGTTGCATTTCTAGATCAATGCATGTAGAATGGACATTTCTGATGTGTTGTCTTCCTTTCCAGAAACATCTTGTCTACCTATGTCAAGTCTTCTTTGATATCCCTCAATAGTAATAATAATGGCTAATATTTATTGCACACTTACTTGGTTCCAGGTATTGTTCTAAGAGCTTTTTGTGCAATGATTGGCTTAATGCTAGGTCAACACTTTTGTGTGTGGGACATACCAGTACTCTCTTTTTTACAGAGAGGAAATGACAGCATAGAAAAGTAGAGTTTTATCTTTTCTTCATGTAACTTTTAGATATTTTTTCCTGGGATTTTATGATTTTACTGAAAGCATGAGTGAGAAAACTTTTAGGGAATCTATTGAAAAGACAGGATCTTTTGATTTGATAATCTGGTGGATAATGTAAACACTTTTCCAAATGTTAAACAACTCCACCTCTGGAATAAGTTCCACTTTGTAAGGTGTAGTATTCCTCTAATGTTCTGCTGCATTTTTAATAATGTTTTATTTAAGATTTATACATTAATGCTTAGGAGAGTTATTTTCTGTTACCGTAGAAGGTGATACTGATGTTCATTTCATAAGAAATGATTGTGAGACTTTCATGTTTTCTACTCACTCCAACAATACATAGTTTCAGATGATTCATACCAGGAAGAGTTTTAAAAATTAATTTTCTGTCCACTCTCTAACTGGTGTTATTTTGTTAGTTTGCTTTTGTTTGTGAAATAGCTCATTTAAAACACAACATAATACTAGTCACAAAACTGTGATCTGAGAATAGATGACTAGAGCAATGAGACAGAATTGAGTCCAAAACTCTCTCAAAGTGAATGACTTTAGTACAACAAAGACGGCATGTCATCTAAGAGGGAAAAAAATAGTGTTGAAACAGGAAAAAATGCCATTTAAAAGCAATCTCTACATTAATCTACACAAAGATAAATCTCAGATGATTTAAAATTTATATGAGAAAGTAAAATCACTAAAGCTCCAGGTGAAAAATATTAGGCAAATCATTTTCTAATTTTTCTGTAGAAGATCAAGCAGATTTCGTTCATCAGAATCTGAATGGCAAGTATGTCTAAAAGATAAATGTGAAACTTGTGGGAAAATCATTAACCACAAATATGACAATAGACAATGTCCTTATTATATAATGTTCTTCAAATTCAATTTAAGAAAACAAAAAACCAAATGGAAAAAAAATGGTCAAGGCAAAAACAGAAACTTCCCCAAAAGAAATACAGTTGGCTCTAAAATTATGAAAAGGTGTTCAACCAGACTAAAAATACTTATATGAAATTTAAATTGTGTCCTACAGATTACTCAGAAGTTTGAAAATAGTCCAGTGATAGTAAAAGTGTTCAGAAATGACCTTTCTCACAGATTGTGGTATAAGGGTCAATTTAAATATATGTGATTTTTTTTACCTAAAAATTTTATTTCCAGGAAAATGTGCTAAGGAAATAATTGCTTATTTATACAAAAATCAATCACAAGGGATCCAAGTCACTTATTATATATTATTGAAAATTAAAAATACCTTAAATATTTGTCAATAAGTATTTAACTAAATAAGCAACAGGGCATTTATAGAATTGATTCTTAAGTCACTAAAATGATCAAAAGTTTCACGTCTATTGACATGGAAATATGTCCACAACATATTGTTTAGCAAACTAAACAATTTTTTTAAGTTACAAAATAATGATTGTACTGTGATTTAATGTATAATATGATGCTGGTGTGTTTATAATTCTTTTTTTTTTTGTACCTAGTATGGGTAGGAGAGGGATTAGGGTGTTGTAGAAAAAATTATAGAATTCCTACAAAGAATTCTATAGTGATTATATATATATTTTAGGGTTTCAAATACTTCTAATTTTATTTTTATGCTTTCTTTTTATGCTTGTCTATGCTGGTCAATTTTATTTTATATTAAGCATGTTTTTAAATAAATTAATTAATTTTTAGAAATAATTACATTCACTTTTCAAATATCTAATTCCAAAATCCAATGTGTTTATTTGAATTTCCAATTCAAAGTCTTGAAATCTTAGGAAAATTTAAGTTGATAACATATATATATGTGTGTGTATATATATACATATACATGTGTTTGTGTATATATATATATATATATATATATACACACATATATATGTATATATAGAGAGAGAGACAATAAAAGGAAAACATTTCATCAGTAAATATGATGAAATTATTTTAGTAAAATTTAACCAACTTGGCCCTGGCTGGTGTAGCTCAGTGGATTAAGCGCAGGCCTGCGAACCAAAGCATTGCTGGTTTGATTCCCAGTCAGGGCACGTGCCTGAGTTGCAGGCCATATCCCCAGTATGGGGTATGCTAGAGACAACCACACATTGATGTCTCACTCCCTCTATTTCTCCCTCTCTTCCCCATCTCTCTAAAGTAAATGAATAAAATCTTTTTAAAAAATTTAACCAACTTGGAAGAAGTCTGGTAATTTTTAAACCATGGGTGAATTCTGTGGCAAATGTGCCCTTTTTTGTTTGTTTGTTTCTCTATGACAGGGCTCAACAAATTATGACCCTTGGGCTATATTTGGACTGCTGTCTCTTTTTGTATGGCCTATAAACTTAGAATTGCTGTTATATTTTTGAATGGCTGAAAAATGAAAGAATACTTTGTAAGTGAAATGATAATGAAATTTAAATTTCAGTTTCCATCAATAAATATCTGAATTAGATCATTAAAGAAATATTTTATTTTTTCTTTTAGTCATAGAAGTACCTATATAATATTCTTGTTTGTATATTTTGGCCCCCAAACCCTAGAATATATATCATTTGGCCCTTTACAGACAAGAAAAAGAGCAACCAAGCAAGCCAGTTACCTCTGAAATCAGCAGCCCTCCTGCCTCTTCTTGCAGGCTGAGGATTGGTATAGGGAAAAGACAGGTAGCGGATGTTTTTCACACAAGCCTGTAAAAAACAAGTAAAAATTTTAAAAAGCACAGTTCAAGTTCCACATGGCAAGAAAAGTGAAGGACTCAAACCTATACTGTGTAATCTTATTTGGATGACTGGATTTCAGTTACTTTTGTTTAAGAAAACCAAAATGCCTCAGCCTTTAATATGTATTTTATTTCCTTCTCATGTAAAATAGACCATTATAAACTCTCTGAGTTACTCCTGCCTTCTTACTGAAATTAGGGTAGAGAGGAGGAACTACTCCAGACTCAACCTCTAACCGGTAAGACTGGTTTGCTATGGACTAAGATAGAATAGATCAGGTGCACAAGTGATAAGGAAATAAGGCCCAAGCAACTTGGCAAAAACGACTTCCTCCGTGGAAGAGATATAAGCTTTCTAGAGCTAGGGGTCCTGGTCGAAGGAGGTCCCCTTGCATGTTCAGTACCTAGCCACCTTGTTGTCTTGTCTAGACTCACAGTCCAGAGAGTGCAATATAGTTACTTACCCATGCTGGAGAACAGATCCCATGGATTTCCTAAGGCCCTGGACACCAAGAGAGATACCCAAATATGTTGTCCTGCACTCCATTCCTTTTGTATTTGTCTGTCAACAAGGCAGTGATTTTGGTTTTGGTTTTTGTTTTGCTTGTTTAAATATCAGTGGTAGTCACTTGAGAAGGCCCTATACAGAGACTTGCCCAGTTCTCAGGTGTATCCACAGTCCCCACCTCACCGGCTTTCCCCATGGCAGGCTGTGGCCTTTCCTCATGCTCTCCTGGAAGGTGTTCTTGTGGCGGAGCAGGATCTCTTTAGCTTGGTTCTCAATTGTTTCCGGTCTAAGATTGTATTTATTATAGGACAGTGTCTACAGAAAGACAAAATGTCAAATATGAAAGGACATTTCCAGGATAGCTGCCAACCTCGGGGGCCATCAAAATACCATGAGTTACAACCACTACAGCAAAAAGATACCATGAAAGTCATCTGAGCATTTTCTTTAATTAGAGTGGTGCAAGCTGTGACCCCACAAAGAAGGGTCTGTGGCCAAGGCCACCCCCATCAGGACATATTTGTGGTTGGAGCTTATGCCTCCTGGCTCACACAGCAGTGCTTTCCGTCTTACTCTTCCTCTATTATCCCTGCAGCACTTCCCCTACTCAAATACCCACAGACTTGGACTGCCCAATATAAACACTTGTTTACCCCGGGTTGTGTTTTTATATTAAGTCAGTGGTTACTGAATTCAGTGAATCAGGACAATGTCAGAACTATGTTGGGAATTCACAGAAGGTTGCTATTTTTTAGTTTTACCTACTAAAGACACATTTTAAAAGTCAACCAAATACATCATCTCAGATAAAAAGAACAGTCCATATTGAATCAGCTTAGCTTAGTGAAAAATTTCTTCCTTGTTTTTACAAAGACCAGTGAAAACCTATGTTCAACCACAGACCAACATTAGTCCTCAGATGTTTACAAAGTGCTTAACTGGAACTTTTCTCTCTTCTTTTCACTCAGGGTTTACCAGTATATATCCTGTTTTCCATGGGCCAGCAGTTCTCTTGGGTAATAGAATCAGGACTGCAGGCACTATCACTCCTGGTTAATGGATACTTTAACAAGGAGTGAATATTCCTGTTGAATATTCAGTTCAACAGCAAAAAAGCAAATGCTTTATATGCCAAGTGCCATAAAAGACATGAAATCTTTTAAAAATGGAGAAGTTAAAAGTATGATCTTCAAAAGGCTCATACTCAACTGGGGCAGTTATACAAATAAGCACATGCCATTATGAGCTCAGGTAAGTGATAAGATGCTGGGGTTTGTAGGAGTTATGAAGTACAGGCAAAAGGCACTCAACCAGTCAGTTATTTTTGTGTGTTTTAGTGTATACACATCCAATTAAGTACAATTATGGATTTTGTTATCTATTAGCTTAATAATAGTTAATTGATACTCATAAAAGGGCAATTGTCTTAAAGTAGTTCCATAAAGAAGGCATAGTTTGGGGGTCAGGGAAACAAAGGTGAATTAGCAAAGCCAAACTTCTCTTTCAGCTGTTGAGAGATCTTTACCAGACACTATTGCTAAAATAACCGATCTGACAAGAACTTGTCCAGAATAATTGAATTTTGAAATACAGATTTTTATCTACCACCAGTAATGATGGACCTTAACCTAGGTACTTTGTACATTGAGATATTAAAGAATACATATAACACTGTCATAAAAATATTTTAAAAATAAGCATCTACAATACTGAGAAAAACTTTTATAATTTTTCACCAATGTTAAATTTATGCAAAACTGAAGTTAGTGTGTATGTTTACACACATATACATATGTGTATACATATGTGTGTATATATATGTTGCTAGTAGATATTCCCTACATCCTGATTTGAGGAAAGGTTTTACTTTAAGAAAAATTTGGATGCTGCTTTGTTATGACAGGGACCAGAGGAGAGAGGGGAGAGAATTTCAGGGAAAAAGGGAAGGATTCACAAGAACAAGTATAAAGGACACATGGACAGAAACTAAGGTGGGGAATGGGAGGGAGGTGGGGAGCACTGGGGCGGGGGGCTGGGATGGGAGTAAAAGACAGAAAACTGTACTTGAAAAAGAATTAAATTTAAAAAAAAAAGAAAAATTTGGATTTTTTTTTTCATTTTGCCTCATATCACTTCACCCATGTGCTTGTCTAATTTGTGTATATGGAGGGAGCATAGTAGGTCCTATGCACGTAATATATATTTAAGCTTTTTCTCTCCCCTACCTCCCTTTCTGCCTTTCAATGAAGGAGTTGGTAACTGTTTAAAACCTGTATTTCCTACTAAAACGTGAGCTCTTTGGGATAAAGATGTACATTTTAGATATGCATTAAATCTTTGCTAAAGGGAACTAAAGTTAAACAAATTGTTTTTCTCCTTTGAAAATATAAAATTCTGAATGTGTCCTGATCATTAGGGCCACTGCAGGGACTGCCCATCAGTCTTTTGACTTATCCTTAGGATCAAGGCTGAGGCTAGTCTTTTCTTGTAAATTTAGACTTTTCCTCCATCTCCATCCCTACTGCATTCCAAAGCACTTATGATGTGCTTGTCCTATTGATAATCTTCAGAGGTGAGAATCTTCTTCAACTTCCCCACCAGTGAAGATCTTGTACTAGATGTGCTAAGGGATGGTGCCAGAGCCCTTTCAGGTAAACAGACCTGGCAGAACGAGCTCAGTTTCAGGCCAATTACATGTTAGGATTCTCCAGAGTCAAACCCTTCACTCATTCTAACCTTGCTTGGAAGTGACTCCTCACTCTGAAGATGGCCTCTTCTGAAATGTGGACGGTGAGAAATGTCCCAACTGCAGTGTGAGACCTAGTGACCCAGGCTAGTTAACTATAGATGTCACCTTTTGTGATAATCCTCAAAATTGTAGACGGCCCCCTAGAAACAAAGCAGTCAAATAACTGTCTTGGGTGGCAGTTTGAGAGCTGTTTTTCCTTCAAGAAAGCAAGAGTATCATGATGGAGATAAGGAGCCACATGACCTATGCAGAAAACAGAGAAAGAAAAGACAGGAAGAGAGGAAACTGGTAAGTTTCACTCTCTCGAAGTAACAAAAGTGTAGGCAAAAGCCATCCCAGAGGCTTGGAACTATCCTCCACTTATTATTTACGTTCTCCCCTTGTGACTTTCCCATAACCTATTTGCTTATTTGGGGACAACAAGGCAGGGGACTACCACATAGCTTACAAGGAGTAGCCTAGAGGAGAGACCAAAATAGGCACGTGGATAGAAGAAGAAAGGTGGCATCTGGGAAACTGCATAAAAGAGAAAAGAGATAGAATGAGCAGTTAATCTCATTTTAGACTGGATTGGAGACCCAGGATCTCTATCTCCACTTTTGGACCTTTCCTTAAATCCAACCTTCATCAATACAGGGAAAAGGCTAAGTACTAGGCACATTTTGAGCTCTGGCCCTCCCTAAGCTAGCCCACATTGTTTAAACCAGGAAGTTCCTAACTATTTAACTAAAGCAGAACATGATAGTCTTACTGAAACAGTTTCACTTGGAATGATTTGAAAGCTGTTGCATTTCCTGAAAGCATGCTATGATTGCTGCTGACCTATATTCCTTCAGCAGGTGCACAGACTTTCCATGACACATTCCCCATAATCACTGACCTTTTTAAAGCAAGAAGCTGAAACATTTACTTTCACTACATCCTGTAAATATGGAGTCATAGAAAGAGCACTAGGTAGGCAGCTGGAAGATCTGGGTTCTTCTTTTTGTTCCATGACCTTAAACAAGTCAGATAATCAATTCCCCTAACCTTAGCATTTTCTATGTGAAAATGAGGAGCATCAACTAGATGATTTGTTTTGGTCCCATCAAGACTGTAATTTATGATATAGTCACAAAAATCAGAGCCCTCATAAAGAATTCACTTACAACCATACTGAAGAACTGCAAAGTTTGATCAACTCCTCGAACTTAAAAGAAAAAGCAACTCCTAACTAGAGTTCACAGGTTTATGTATCATTGGACTAAATCAAAGTTTCAGAAACACTCACCCACTGATTCAAGAAATGTTCCTACTCTACACTTTGGACCAGACTCCATATCATTTTCCAAAATTGAGAAATAAAATACCTAATACACCTCCTTTTTTAAAAAGCCTTTTACCATCACAGTTTCAGTGCTCTAATAGAAACCATCTCAATTTTCTAAGCTCTATTATAATCAACAGATTGAAACAACTATCTGTGACTGGAAGCCGTCATTTTTTTTTTTTGCAGGGCTAGGACAGCCTGACCCCTGGGGACAGCAACTAGATTCGCATTTCTTTTTATTCCACAGGTGCCAATTTGGAGCAGAAATATAACAATGAACTTTTTGTTCTCCAAACTAAGCAGGAAAAAATTGTTCAGCAAAAAGACTGCTTTAGAGAGGACAATGTGACTAAGACCTGATTCTTGAGAGGTTGATTCCCAGGACAGGCCACAAGGACAAGTAAGATCACTTCTACACACCCTCTGTCGAACTTGGTACATATTGCGCGTCAGAATGTCCCTCATGGCCTCCACATCTTCCTGGGAAAGCTTTTTGACTCCTTGTATCCGTTGGGTTCTGCAAACATCATTGGAGGAAGGCAAGCATTAATGTTCCATCTTGGCAAGAGTGCCTGAAAAGTATCAGAGTACTTGAGGGAGTTCTAAGTTCCAGGCCCCTGTTTTTACATAATCTTTCCTGTTGTTTTGGTAAGCTCCAGTGAAATAGCAGTACATAGTCTTGACTTACATTTTAAAAATATAGTTTCTTTACCTTTAACTTTTATATGAAAAATATTATAGCTCATTTTTAAAAAGGGGCTTACGATGACAACAAATCAGTTTCTTTCCCCTCCATATTTGCTATAAACAAACATGTCTGTAAAATATAATAAAGTCAATTATTAGACAATTAAAGTCAATTATTATTAGTCAAAAATTTTCAAAACTACCATAAAAAGCAAACCAAATGTTTTACTATTAGATTGAACAGAAATAAGGTTACCCAGTCAAAACTGATTCTTTTTTTTTAAGACTGATTCTTAATTAGCTTCATAATTATGGTAGACAAGTGACAAACAGCTCATGGACAATGCTATATCCACATACCACATTTTGACTGGCATTAAGCTAAGTGTACTAAAATTTTATGAGTACCTTTATGAGTACATCTACCTTGGGATTGTTCCTTTAGGGATTTTATCTTCTAGAAAGTTAAAGAACATTCTAAGAAACTAGTATCATATTTTACAAGGAACAGTTTTATAATGAAAAATCCAGCCCAGTTGTGAGACACTAAGAACTCTGTGATATTCTAGAAACAGTTGACTGCTCACTTCTGCATAGACCAGCTCCCCACATTGTCCTTCACCATGAGCTCCCCACAAGCCCCCCCAAAAAGGTTCAAAAACAAAGTCATGCCCAGATTATCAGTCAATACACAATTGTCTTCTGAGGATTTCAAAGTCATAACATTGCTATGTGCAGAATTTGCATTGACAAATATATTTGATTTCAATCATTTCAATTTAGTGGAGGTAATTTCTATTACTATTTTGTGAGTAATATATATTCACCGTAGAACATAAAAATTTAAAAAGGAGAACTAAAGAAAATTAAACCATTTTAACACTATCATCTTCCTTAACATTTTTATATAAATGCTTACAGATTTTTGCTTTTTTTTTCTTCTCTAGCTGTAGCTCTTCTGAATGCATAAGGGCACTGTTGTGCTCAAATCTGTTTGCAAAGGGCTCAGAATGATTTATCAAAGAGATACGTAGTTATTAGTTTCCATACAGGTCACTTTTAAAATATTTTCCCCAAGCATTGGTAGCAAAGTAATCATAAATAGCAAGGACATTTTGTAAGTAATGTACAACTGGTAAAGGATTTTTAAGGACCTGAGTGCTAGATATATTTAGCAATCCTATCTGTGCACTGACTAATACCCTTTCTACATAATCTTTGAAGCCAGAGTTTCCATATCTTAGAGTTATGAATGTCAACACTATTGACATTGTTCCCAACCTTGGTGAACTGAACATTATTATAAGGGCTTTTCGGCTTAACTGGTAAAATGTTCTTCAAAATAAATGTATTCTTCTGATTTAGATACACCCACAAATTCCAACAATTTTAATACATCCCCTTACAATTGTGGAAGCAATCTGTTGCTAAGTAGAAACAATAGCTAATGAAAGAGTTTCATTTTCTGTATGCCTATCAAAAGTAGGAAAACCCATTTGTAAAGGCAATGTTAAAGTTAAACTTCAGATAGCAGGAGACCTAACTTGGCACACTCTTTGGTTGGCAGTCTTTGGTTTACAATTGACCACTTTGGGAAGGATCAAACTTAATTAGAAGTCCATTCAGGCTGCTGGCTGGATGTGTAATACAGGTATCCCAAGGACATCATCTTTCACTAATCCACAGTGAGCAGCTGCAGCTATAAAATCATAAATTGAATCATTAACTTGGCAAGGTGACAGCTGGAGTTTTCTACCTGCCATTTGATTAGCAGGACTATCCTGGAAATAATTATATCATGAGCACAGGAAAGATATAACCTTTAGAAAAATGGAATATTAATAATTTGTTAGTCAAAAAGGTAAAATTATAAAATGAAAGATACTTGAATCTTCATTCATTATCCATAAAAAATATCTGTCACCATAAATAAAAGTCCTATGGTAATTTCATGACTCTTAAAATCAGTCAGAAAAATCTGAATCTAAATGTATCTGAATAAAGGGTTCATATTTCTTCTAACTTCTTTTTCAAAAAAGAGATGCTATGATAGTGTAAAAAGAGGCTTCAGTTACAAACAATATAGATATAAAATCTGTTTGATGTTATGTTAATGCCATAATATTAATTTACAAAACATCAAATACTATACCCCAATTCATTCAGAAGAATCCATTCTCTTTGAATAGCTTTATTCATTAAATCCATAGGAAATGCATAAGGTGACTGAAGGACATGCCCACTGAGTAAACAATGGTGCCCAACTGCTCTTCTGTGACTGTGGTTGCCTAGTGTCTTTTTTCCCCTATTAAATTTATTGGAATTACTTTTTAGGAAGGTCACAAAAATGACCAAAATTTAGAATGAGTGAAGAGTGGCAGAGAAGAAGGCCTGACTTCCCATAACACCATATTCCCTTATGGAATGAAAATGACATCAGTTTTCATTCCAGAGTCTTTGGTATAAAAATGCATGAAAGTTAACTTCCGCCAGTCAATATGTGATCAAATAAAAATTTATTAAAGTATAATAAATGTATGCTTTTTATAAATGACAGATTGAAATTATTTGGGAGTTTTTAAATATAATATTTAAAGCTGTACATTGTAGTTTGCTATGCCTATAAATTTATAAATTTGCATTTAATATATTTTTAATATTAACCAAAAATTTTTAAAGCTTCCACAGTTTTAATCAATCTAAGCCTCTATGCTCTGATGTTTTAAAAGCTTACTACTCACTGGTAAAATGAGAAGCCTCGTATTTAAAATAATAATTCAAATACATACTCTACTTATTCTACAGAGTTATTTTGAGGTTTAAATGAAATAATGCATGGAAAAGTAATAAAATTCCATGGAATCAGCAACATCAGCAATGTATGGAATCAGCAACATCTGCACTGTGCTATAGACAACTTTTGGCGGGAGGTTCTCTTAAAGGTCACAGAGTTTTTAAATCTGAATCTCTTGTAGAACAATTGCTAAACTTCTGAAGAAAAAAATGTATGTGCATTTTTCTGTTTTTATTTCATACAGAATAATAAAAAGTGAGCTGAATACACACTTCTTTTTCCTATTATTGTATGAAGGTTTGTTTATTAAGAAATTAGCTGCTTTGATCTTAGGAGAGGAATTCCCTTTTTGCTTGATGTTCTACATATTTCTGTTGAGATCAAATAAATACAGTTTAACTACTGAACTTGAATTAATGTGTTTAAAAATTCTCCTCTCCACCCCTTTTTGGGCTATAGGTAGGAAAATACTTGTCTCTTACCTATAAGGCTCTCTTACTAATCTTGAATCAGTGTCTTAAAACGGTCTGAAAGTATGATTGACTTGAGAGAATCCTACAACCCCCTCCAAATAAAGCTTGCTTAAAAATTACCTGAGGTCAGAAACTGGGACAACTGTTTATGACCAATGTAATGTAATTCAGAGATTCAAATCATGTTTTAGCACAGAATAGACTTATTCTTATTGGAGATAAGTGATCACACATTCCTAGACCAAATGCTAACATAACTAGTAAACAAACCAATTGAGGAAGTTTCTAATAGTCTAACTTGCCTGAACCTGTTCAGCCCTCCTGCCCTGCATTGAGTTAACTCCCATTCATCCTTCAGTGAGCAGGTCAAATGTCTGGGGAATGGGTGAGTTTTACCTCTTATACCATCACAGCTCCATAGACTTATAGAATTATACATTTATGACCTTTTAAAATTAATATAACCTTTTGTATTAATGTCATGACCCAGCTCAATGAAGACAGGGACAATGTCTGCTTTCACATAGTAGGTGCCCAAAGAATAAGATTGGGCCTGCGCTGAGGCTAGTGCAGTACTTGCCTTTGGTAAGAGGACATCAAAAAACATTGTATGTGGTTCTTACCCCTCCATGAACCCAACCCCTACACCAAAATTAAGTAATCAAGTTAAGTAGGATTTGAATGCAATATTTTAGAAAATAAAGGTCAATGCAAAAAATCCACGATGAATAAAATATTAACATTTAAGTAAAAATAAGTTCAATCTTACTGATTTTTCCTTCTGCTTTAGGCTCTAACATGGCACTGCCAATAAAAATTTGTTAACAAATTTTCTTATAGCCATTTCATGAGCAGCACCAAAATAAACAAATCAACCATAAAACAGTTTCACTAAAAAATAAGGCAAATTGCTCTTTATTTACACTGGGTTGCACTCAGGGACATCACTACCTTAGATTTTTCCTAGGCTGTGGAAGAGAGACAATGGTGTTTCTGATTTATTAGTAAGTAAGCGATGAGAAGAAATACACATTCAAGATTAGTGACAATTTTATTGCTATATATTCTTAGCTCTTCTCTCAACTAGGTTTTCAAACATGAGGACATAATTAAAGCTTATGATCAAGTGTTCTTACTACCTGAATAGAACAGGATGGAAGGGCTAGAGTTCCTTATCCTAAATATATGCTCTGATTAATTTTCTCAATTCATAAATCATTTCTTGGGAAAAAACTGGGCATCCATGGGTGGGGCAGGTATAAATTAATTCATGTGATATTGAAAGGACTCTTGTTAAATGTCAGAGAGTTAAAGCAACTTGGAAAACACCTACCCACATGTTAAGATAATTGGTTTCCAATGCTACAATAGAAGTGCCATGCTTCAAAGGAAATCATCTTGTAATGACAAACTTATACACAGGTCTTACCTCTCCATACATCGGCCTCTACACCAACTCCCTAAGGCCCTTAGCTCCCAGGAAACCATTCCTCTCTCTAATCCTATTGCAAGCTAGTCTCACACAGGCTCAAGACAAATCTCACACTGATCTTTTGGCCTTAAACACAATGACACACACACTTTTCTTTTTAAACAGCCCACCAGCCACCACACCTCTTGCTACCATCACTCATCTCCAAATCCAAGTTAGCACCTCAGAATGCTGACTTGGTTTCTCTTTGTGCAAGAGAGGAAGAGAAATGACTCATGAAAAGAATGCAGTGGTAGAATTAGCAGAATCACACAAACAAGGGTTGAAAGGTGGAGAGTTCTAATCAGAAAGAGAAAGATAAATTCTTGTAAAACATGCTGTAATTTGATAAATTTATTTGCTTCTCCCTCCCAAAGAAAGTAATTTGCAGAAACTAGGTGAAACAGGTTGTGCATGGCTAAACTACTAAATGCCAAGACTTAGATTATTTTTTTAAAGATTTTGTTTATTTATTTATTTTTAGAGAAGGGGAAGGGAGGGAGAAAGAGAGGGAGAGAAACATCAATGTGTTGTTACCTCCCATGAGCCCCCCGCATTGGGGACCTGGTCTGCAACCTAGGCATGTGCCCCAACTGAATCAAACCTGTGACCCTTTGGTTCGCAGGCCAACACTCAATCCACTGAGCCACACCAGCCAGGGCAAGATCATCTTTTTCTTTCTTCAATATTTCTACCTCATACTTGCCTTTTTTCACCCCCAGTATTATCTTTAATTAAGAATTAATGAGTTAGTGCCCTTTGGAATCCTGATGTTGAACATCTAAATCAGTGGTTGCCAGAGGGGAGGGATGTTGGAGAACTGGGTGAAAAAAGTGAAGGGATTAAGAAGTACAAATTACAGTTAAGAATAGTCACAGGGATGTAAAGTACAGCATAGGAAATATAGTCAATAATATTGTAATATCTATGCATGGATCCAGGTAGGTACTTGAAATATTGGGGGATCACTATGTAAATTATATGATAGTCTAACCACTATGCTGTACACCTGAAACTAGTACAGAATAGTAACAAAAGTAAACTATAATTGAAAAACATTTTTAATGAAAATGATCTAGATCAAAGAGCAAATATCACTTACTGATGGGGTATGGAAAATGCTGTAGAACTTAGAATACCAGTTTCTACCATCTCAATAGCTTGTTTTATTTCCAGCCTCTTGTACAAAGAAACAATGCTTGATTTTGGCAGGTTCTTTCGGATTAGAATTTTCCGTAAATATCTATGATCAAACTTCTTAAACCTAAAAATGAAAACCAACATTTGGGAAATGTTTAATCTCTGTACATGATATGTAACTATGTCCTGTTCTTAAAACAAATTACTACTTAACTTTAGTCTGAGAAACATCAGGACAGTGTCTGGAATTCATAGCTGTCAAACATTTTTTTAAATCATGGAATGAATATTTTTTTAAAGAAAGAAAGAATGGCTTAGTGGCCTGAATATAGCGAAAATCAATTACACAAAAGGAAGGGATGAGCTGTAATTAGGACAGAATATATCATAAATAGGGAGCAGGAAAGGCCCAGTCTAGCTCATTTCCAACTGTAAGAGAAAAAACGAGGGGGCTGAAGCTTTTGAACAGGTGTTTCATTCTAACAGCTCCTAACAGTGGCATATGTACCTACAGTGACACTGGCTTATCCAAACAAAACCAGGAAGTTTTAATGGCCCTGTGGTTACAGTAGTTCCCCCCCACCCCTATGCTGCAGATCATTTTCTGCTTTGCCAATTAAGGGTGATTGCAGAACCCATAAACCTTGATAGTCTGAAGGATGGAGAATCTGAATAGGCTAGATGCCAATGCCTGCCAATTATTGTAGTGAACTTCTCACTGACCCATTAGACTGAGCTGCATGGATGTATTGATGCCTTCATCAAAAGTTGGCCATTTGGGTAGAAATTTTCAACACTTCCAATCATTTTACATTCAAGAAGTAATTTGTCTGCCTACTTTACTTGTTGCCATTCCCCTTGCCCTACTTGCCATATGGCTTCCCCTGATAAACCACTGAGTTATTATCTCATGCCCACCATGTCCTGATTGATACAGGCTTTCCCTTTTAGCTTTCCTAGTGACTTCTGAGTCTCCTCCACCCTTCCTCTTCTTTACCTGCCCAATAGAAATGAAGGCTTCTCAGAATCCTGTCCTCACTCAGTGACTTCACCCATGCCCATAGCTTTGGTTGCCAAACACTCCCTGACAACCACAGCCTTAATCTCAAGCCCAATCTTCATTATAGATTATGAAACATAATCTATTGTGTAACTCTAAACATTTGCCTACTGTGTATAAATATAACCATGATATTATTCTCTCCCTAGACTCCTGTCTGGAAATCTCAGTCATTCTTATTTTCCACTGACTTATTTTTATTTTTATTTTTAAAGATTTATTGAAGTATAATTTAAGTGTATGATTCAGTAATTTTTAAATATATATTTTATTGATTATGCTATTACAGTTGTCCCATCATTTTCTCCCTTTTATTTTCCTCCACCCTGTACCCTCCCTCCCATCAGCATTCCCCAACCTTAGTTCATGTCCATAGGTCATGCATATAAGTTTTTTGGCTTCTCCATTTCCCATACTATTCTTAACCTCCCCCTGTCTATTTTGTACCTACCACTTATGCTTCTTATTTACTGTACCTTTTCCCCCATTCTCCTTCCTCCATCTTCCTTCAGATAACCCTCCATTGTGATCTCCATTTCTATGAATCTGTTCCTGTTCTAAATGTTTGCTTAGTTCATTTTTGGTTTTGTATTTTTTTAGGTTTAATTCTTGACAGTTGTGAGTTTGTTCTCATTTTACAGTTCATATTTTTTATCTTAATCTCTTCTTGGATAAGCCACTTTAACATTTCATAAAATAAGGGATTGGTGATGATAAACTCCTTTAACTTAACCTTAGCTGGGAAGCACTATATCTGTGATTCTATTACAAATGAAAGCTTTCCTGGATAGAGCAATTTTAAATGTAGGTTTGGTTTTTTTTTTTTGCTTTCCTGACTTCAAATACTTCTTTCCAGCCCCTTCTTGCCTGCAAGGTTTCTTTTGAGAAATCTGCTGATAGTCTTATGGGAACTCTGTTGTAGGTAACTGTCTCATTTTCTCTTGCTGCTTTTAAAATAATCTCCTTATCTTTAATCTTGGCTAATGTAAGTATGATGTGCCCCAGTGTGTGCTTCCTTAGGTCCAATTTTTTGGGGACTCTCTAAGTGCCCTGGACTTCCTGGAAGCCTATTTCTTTTGCCAAATTAAGGAAGTTTTCCTTCATTATTTGTTCAAATAAATTTTCAATTTCTTGCTCTTCCTCTTCTCCTTCTGGCACCCCTATGATTTGGATGTTGGGACATTTCAAGTTGCCCTGGAGGTTCCTAAGCCTCTCCTCATTATTTTGAATTCTTGTTTCTTCATTCTGTTCTGGTTGAATGTTTCTTTCTTCCTTCTGGTCCAATCCATTGTCTTGAGTCCCAGTTTCCTCCCCATCACCATTGGTTCCCTGTACATTTTCCTTTATTTCACTTTGTATATCCTTCACTTCTTCTTCTATTTTGCAACCATACTTAATCATTTCTGTGAGCATCTTGATTACCAATGTTTCAGGCTGTGCATCTGTTAGACTGGCTATCTCTTCATCACTTAGTTGTGTTTTTTTCTAGAGCTTTGATCTGTTCTTTCATTTGGGCAACAATTTTTTTGTCTCAGTGCCCCTGTTATGTAGTAAGGGGTGGAGCCTTAGGTGCTTGCTGGGGCAGGGCAATTCATGTGGCTACATTGTGGCACTATATGTCGGGGAGGGGTCCAAGAGGGAACAATGCCACTTGCTCTGCTCTCGGTTGGCTTTCAGTCACTTCCTCTGCTATCCACAAGCATATTGGGCACTTCTGGTGCTTATTTCCTAGTGAGTGGTTTTGTGTACTAGTCTAAGACCCTATGGGTCTCACCAATGACCTCTCCTGTGAAGCTGGGAGTTTCTCTCACAGGTTTTTCAGTCAGAAGTTTTGAGGCTTTATTTCCCCATGCTGGAACCCTGGGTCTAGGTCTGTCTTGCTTCACAGTAGTTCCTCTACATGCAAGTGTGGGAACTCCTGCTCCACCAGGTGCTGCCTCTCCCAGTCCTCTAGACACTGCCTTGCCACAGGTCCTCTCCACACCAGCTGCCCATCTCCACCCCTCCTACCGGTATGGGTGAATGTTTCTTCTTTAACTCCTTGGTTGTTGTTGGCAGTTCTGGTTATATTTTGTTTTTAAATTTCTTGTCCTTTTTTGGTTGTGGGAAGAGGCATAGTGTATCCACCTACACCTCCATCCTGGCCAGAAGTTTTCCACATGCTTCTTGTATGAAATGGCTCCCAGACCCTTGCTTTTTCCAGTCCCTTTCCTCTAGATTTTTTCTAGTTTTTGTTCAGCTTCCAATGTAACATTTTGAGGTCCCCCATGCCATAAATATCCTTCCTAAATAGTGAAACCCTCAGTTTCCTTACTTGTCTCGCACTTGGTAGTGGCTCCATTGCCCACACACATCTTCAATTCCAGCCTTCAGGTGATCCATCAGCTGGCAAACCAAACACAAAGGATATGATTGCTAGTGAAACCTTAATGATGAAAGACACACAAGGTAATCTGATACACTTTGGAAAACAAAGGCATCTGTTATTCTCTGGAGCATATCCTCTTTTCTATCACTCCGTTCATATAACTAAAAAGTTATAAATATTTTCATAGTAATTTAACTTTATGATTCAATGACTGTAGAAAAAAGTTCCTTAATAAGGCACATAACTTGCAATGAAAACAGGGTACCTTCCATTTCCTTTGAATATTATATTTCTAGAAATATTTAGGAAATATCTCATTGCTGAAACCATGTAGATATAAAGCCTACTAATTAGCTTACTATTAATTTCATGGCAAAAAAGAGAAAATGCCAGTTTCTCAATTTATACAGCTTCTAAAAATATAATCTACAGATGTTCTATTATAATAACATATAACAACAAAATTTAGCCATATGCCTATTTTTTTGACTTTTTTTTCATGATAGAGGCCAAATATAGTATATTTGACTTATCCAAATTGTTTATAGGAGCTTAGGAAAAGGCACAATCCCATCAAAATTTATAAATTAGGCCCTGGCTGGTGCAGCTCGGGGATTGAGCATGGGCCTGTGAACCACACGATTGTGGTTTGATTCCCAATCAGGGCACATGCCTGGGTTGCAGACCAGTTCCCAGCAGGATACTCACAAGAAGCAACCATACACTGATATTTCTCTCCTTCTCTCCTTCCCTTCCTCTCTAAAGATAAATAAATAAAATCTTTAAAAAATTATAAATTAGTATTCATACAATTTAAAGTTATAATCACTAAAGTTTAAACTAGCTTCCAAACTTTTTGCAGAATATATTAAAATACTAAATTTCTAAAGTAACTAACTGGTACATATTTTACCAATAATTATAACTTTTTTAAAACATAAGAAAGATGTAAATAACCAATTTTTATTGTCTTAGATATATAATTTTTATTTTCTTAGATATATAATTTCTTATTTCTGAAAATAATGAGCAGAGGTTACAGAGACAAAATTTTTAGTTAGGTTAAACGTTACTTATTTTAAAGCACTTACTCCCTGTCCTCATATATTGAGTATTTACAAATGACTTTGAACAGTTTTGGTTTGGGATCATAAAAAGCATCCCAAGAGCATCTACTTTAGGTGATGAAGGGGACTGCACCACTGAATCTGACAGGCCTCGCACCATAGATGGTCACACCACAAAGTCAGGAAGTCAAAACAGATCAACATAAGAAACAAAAAAAAAAGAGTTTTATAAATACTGAGAAGACAAAGAAAGAACTCTCAATCAAAAGGAAAGGAGGAATCCTCAGAAAGACTGCTAAATAAAATAAAGACAAGTCAACTAACAGATACTTGGTTCAGAAAAATGGTTATAAAGAAGCTCAATGAGGGGCTCAAGAAGCCCTGAGAAATACCAAAAACAAGAGGGAAACTATGAGGAACTTACTGCAAACTATATCAGTATAAAAAAGGACATAGAAACAATCAACATGGACAAAGAGGAAATGAAGAGTACAATTTCTAAATTGAACAACACAGTAAGTATAAGGAATCAAAAGAAGGCTACATGAAGCAGAGAATTGAATTCATTGAGCTGGAGGACAATGTAGAAAAAATTCCCCAAAAAGAGCACAAAAACGAAAAAATAAGAAGAATGAAGAGGGGTTCAGGGAAATGCAGGACAACATGAAACAGAATGATATCCGTGTAATAGGGATACCAGAAGGAGAAGAAGAGGAGCAAGGAAGAGAAAACTTGTTTGAAAAAATAATGATGGAAAACTTCCATAATTTGATGAGAGAAAAAGCAACATGAGTCCAGGGAACATAAAGAGTCCCAATTAAGAGTGATCCAAAAAGGCCCACTTCAAGACACATCATAATTAAAATGGCAAAATTCAAAGACAGCAAGAATCTTCAAGGTAGGCAAGAAATCTTCAAGGCAGCAAGAAAGAAACAGGAAGTAACATACAAGGGAGCACCAATAAGGCTAGCAGCTGACCTCTCAACAGAAACATTACAAGCCAGAAGGGAATGGCAAGAAATATTCCAAGTAATGAAAAGCAAAGGCTTGCAAATAAGACTACTCTACCCAGTAAGCCTCGCAATTAAAATGGAAGATGAAATAAAGAGCTTCCCAGACAAAAGAAAGCTAAAAAATACAATTCCACCAAACCAGCATTGCGAGATATGCTAAAGGGACTGATTTAAGAAGAGGAAGAAAAATAGTAAGAGGAACACAGGTACAAAGGGGGTAAAATGGAAGTAAGTAAGTACCAATCAATAATACCCTTAAATATAAATGGATTAAATGCTCCAATAAAAAGACATAGGGTAGCTGAATGAATAAGAAAACATGACCCACACATATGCTACCTTGAAGAGACCCACCTCAGAACAGAGGACCTCCACAGACTAAAAGTGAAGGGTTGGAAAAAAATATTCTTAGCAAACACTCAGAAAAAAAAGCTAAGGTAGCAATACTTTTTAAATATATTTTATGAATTATGCTGTTACAATTGTCCCATTTTCCCTCCTTTATTCCCCTCCACCCTGCACACCCCCTCACACCCACATTTCCCCCCTTTACTTCATGTCCATGGGTTGTACATATAAGTTCTTTCGTTTCTACATTTCCTATACTATGCTTAATCTCCCTCTCCTTTTTTCTACCTACCATTTATGCTACTTGTTCTCTGTATCTTTTCTCCCTGTCTCCCCATCCCACTCCCCCACTGACAACCCACCATATGATCTCCATTTCTTTGATTCTGTTCCTGTTCTAGTTGTTTGCTTAGTTTGCTTTTGTTTTTGTTTTAGGTGTGGTTGTTAATAGCTGTAAGTTTGTTGTCACTTTAGTGTTCATATTTTTTATCTTCTTTTTTCAAGATAAGTCCCTTTAACATTTCATATAATAAAGTCTGGGTGATGATGAACTCCTTTAACTTGATCTTATCTGGTAAGCACTTTATCTGCCCTTTCATTCTAAATGGTAGCTTTGCTGGATAGAGTAATCTTGGATGTAGTCCTTGCCTTTCATGACTTGGAATACTTCCTGCCAGACCTTGTTGCCTGCAAGGTTTCTTTTGAGAAATCAGTTGACAATCTTCTGGACACTCCTGTGTTGGTAACTGTCTCATTTTCTCTTGCTGCTTTTAAGATAATCTCCTTATCTTTAATGTTGGCTAATGTAATAATGATGTGCCTTGGTGTGTTCCTCCTTGTGACTCTCTGAGCTTCCTGGACTTCCTGGAAGTCTATTTCTTTTGCCAGATTAGAGAAGTTTTCCTTCATTATTTGTTTAAATAAATTTTCAATTTCTTTCTCTTCCTCCTCTCATTCTGGCACCCCTATGATTCAGATGTTAAAATGCTTAAAGATAAACTGAAGGTTCCTAAGCCTCTCCTCATTTTTTTAATTTTTGTTTTTTCATTCTGTTATGGTTGAATGTTTCTTTCTTCCTTTTTTTGGTCCAAACCATTGATGTGAGTACCAGTTTCCTTCCTGTCACTGTTGGTTCCCTGAAGATTTTCTTTTATTTCACTTAGCACAGCCTCCATACCATATGCAACCGATTCTGTGAGAATCTTGGTTACCAGTGTTTTGAACTGTGCATCTGATAGGTAGGCTATCTCTTCATTGCTCGGTTGTATTTTTTTCTGGAGGTTTGATCTGTTATTTCTTTTGGGCCATTTTCTCGTCTTTTTTTTTTTTTTGTCTCAGTGTGCCTGTTATTAAGTAAAGGGTGGAGCCTTAAGTTTTCCTAGGGTGGGGCAACACAGGTCACAGTTGTGACTCTATGTGGTTGAGGGGTCTGAGAGGGAACAGTGCTGCTTGTTCTGCTGATTTAAGTCACTTCCCCCACTACCCACAATCTATCTGGGCCTTTCTGATACCTGTGTGCGTGTGTTTGTGTATGTTCTAGGACCCTTTGGGTCTCTCTAACAAAGTCTCCTGTGGCACTGAGAGTTTCTCCTGCTGCCACAACACCCAGATATTTTTCAGTCAGAGGTTTTGAAGCTTAATTTTTTTGCACTGGAACCCTGGGCTGTTTGGTTTCTCTCAGTCCCCAGCTGTTCCTCCCAGTTTATCTGCATGTGAATGTGGGACTGCCCAGTCCACAAGCTGCCACCTTACTGTGAGTCCTCTCCAGCCAGCTGCTCATCACCCCACCTCCTACTGGTCCAGATAAATGTTTTTCCTTTAACTCCTTGATTGTCAGACTTCCATACAGTTTGATTTTCTGTCAGTTCTGGTTGTTTTTAAATTTGTTGTCCTTCTTTTGGTTGTGTGAGGAGGCACAATGTGTCTACCTATGCCTCCACCTTGCCCTAAAGTCTGGTAGAAATACTCACATGGAACGAAATAGGACACTTCATAATACTCAAGGGAAGAATCCATCAAGAGGAATAAATATTGTAAACATATATGCAAACAAAAATATTAGGAAAATCTTGGAGCATTTCAAGAAAGATATAGACAGCAAAACATTTATAGTTGGGGACTTTAACACACCCCTGTCAACAATGGATACATCTTCCAAAGAAAATATCAGCAAGGATATTGTGAAAGTGAATGACACGGTAAATCAAATAGGCTTAATGGATATGTAGAGAAAGAACTTTTCATCCCGTAGAAGCAAAATGTACATTCTTTTCAAATGCACATGGAACATTTTCAAAGATAAAACACATGAGAGGACACAAAACAAGCTTCAACAAATTCAAGAAAATTGAAATCATATCAAGCATTTTCTCCAACCACAAAAGCTTGAAGCTAAAAACCAACCTCAAGGGAAAAACTAAAAAATACTCAAATTCATGAAGATTGCTGTTAAACAATGAATGGGTTAAAAATGAGACCAAGAAAGAAATAAAATGTTTCTGGAAATAAATGAAAATGAACATGCAACAATACAAAACATATGGGACACAGTAAAGGTAGTCTAGACAGGGTAGTTTATAGCAATACAGGCCCACCTAAAAAAAAAAAAAAATAGAAGCATTTCAAATGAACAACCTAACCCTACATCTACAAGAACTGAAGAAACAACAACAAACAAAACCCAGAGTGAGTAAAATGAAAGAAATTATCAAGATCAGTGTGGAATTAAATGACATAGACAATAAAAGAATAGTTTAAAGAATTAAAAAATCAAGGAGCTGATTCTTTGTAAAGATAAACAAAAATGACAGATCTTCAAACAGACTCACCAGTGAAAAAAAAGTACCCAAATAAATAAAATCAGAAATGAAACATGAGAAATTAGAACTGATACCACAGAAATAAAAAGGATTGTAACAAATTACTATGAACAATACGCTATGAAATTTGCAAACCTAGGTGAAATGGACAAATTTCTGGAAAAATATAATCTTCCAAAACTCAATGAGGAAGAAGCAGAATGCCTAAACAGACCAATAACAGTTGGTGAATTTGAAGAAGTAATGAAAAAACTCCTATCACACAAAAGCCCTGGATTGAACAGTTTCACAGAAGAATTTACAGAATAGTTAAGATGGAGCTAGCCCCCATCTTTCTCAGACTATTCCAAAAACTCCAAGAAGAGAGACAGCTACCAAACTCTTTTCATGAGTCCAGCATCATCCTAATCCCAAAACCAGAGAAAGACACAAAAAATAGAGAAAACTATAGTTTAGCATTGCTGATGAATGTACATGCTAAAATCCTCAACAAAATATTGGCAATCTGCATCCAGCAATACATCAAAAAGATCATACACCTAGATCACATGAAACTAGTCCTGGGGATGCAAGATGGTATAATATTCACAAGTCAATAAATGTAATACATCGCATAAACAAAAGAAAAGGCAAAAATCACATGATCATATCAATAGATGCAAAAAAAGTATTTCATAATGTACAGCACCCATTTATGATAAAAGCACTCAGCAAAGTTGGAGTTGAGGGAGCACACCTCAACATAATAGTGGCCATATATGAGAAACCTACAGCCAACATGAGACTCAATGGGCAAAAACTAAAAGCTTTCCCCTTAAGATGAGGAACAAGACAAGGATGTCTACTCTCCCCAATTCTATTCAACATAGTATTGGAAATCCTAGCCACAGCAATCAGAGAATAAGAAATAAGAGGCATCCAAACTGGAAAGGAAGAAGTAAAACTGTCATTGTTGGCAGATGACATGATAGCGTACATAGAAATTCCTATAAACTCCACCCCAAAACTACTCGACCTAACATGTGAATTTGGCAAAGCAGCCAGATGCAAAGTTAATATTCAGAAATTGAAGGCATTTTTGTACACCAACAATGAAATATCAGAAAAAGGAATCAGGGGAAAAATTCCATTTGCTATAACAACACAAATTGTACCTAGGAATAAACTTAACCAAGGAGGTAAAAAAACCTGTACTCAGAAAATTTATAAAACACTGAAGAAAGAAATTAGGAAAGACACAAATAAATGGAAGCATATACCCTGTTCATGAATGAAAATACTTAACATCATCAAAATATCCATACTACCAAAAGCAATTTATAGGTTCAGTGCAATACCTATTAAAGTACCAATGGTGTATTTCACAGGTAGAGAACATTTCAAAAATTTATATCAAACTATAAACAACTCTGAATAGCCACTGCAATTTTGAGAATGAAGAACAAGTAGGAAGGACCACCATACCTGACTTTAAACTATATAACAAGGCCATGGTAATCAAAACAGTCTGATATTGGCATAAGAACAGACATATAGATCAGTGGAACAGAATACAAGCCCAGAAATAAATTCAAGTCTCTATGGTCAACTAATATTTGACAAATGGGGCAGAAGCATAAAATGGAGTAAAAATAGCCTTTTCAACAAATAGTGTTGGAAGATCTGGACAGCTACATGAAAAAAAACGATACTCGACCACCAACTTACAACATACACAAAAATAAACCTAAGATGGATTAAAGACTTAAATACAACTCATGATACCATAAAAGCCCTAGAGGAGAAATAGGCAGGAAAATCTCAGGTATTCCATGCAGCATTTTTTCACTAATATGTCCCCTAGAATAAGAGACATAAAAAAAAGAATAAGCAAATGGGACCTCATCAAAATACAAAGCTTATGCATGGCTAAGAAAAACATCAGCAAAATGAATAGAGAGTCAACCATATAGGAAAATATATTTGCCAGTGATATCTTAGACAAGGATTTGATTTCCAAAATGCATAAAGAAATCACACAACTCCACTCCAGGAAGACTAACAATCCAATTAAAAAGTGGGCAAGTATAAAGGACACATGGACAATAACTAAGGAGGGGGGCAGAAATGGGAGGGAGATGGGGAGCACTGCGGGGGGGCAGGTAAGACAGAAAACTGTACTTGAACAAGAATTAAATAATTTTTTTAAAAGTGGGCAAAGGACCAGAACAGACACTTCCCAAGAAGGACATACAAAGGGCTCACAGATGTATGATACTATTCTCAACATCACTAGCCATCAGAGAGATAAAAAATTAAAACCACAATGAGATACCACTTCACAGTGGTCAGAATCGCCATCATAAATGAATCAACAAACAATAAATGCTGGGGAGGTTGTGGAGAAAAGGGAACCCTAGTACACTGTTGGTGGGAATGCAGTGTGGAGCAGCCACTGTGGAAAACAGCATGGAATTTCCTAAAAGTACTACAAATGGAATTCCTTTTGACCCAGCAATTCCACTGCTCGAATTCTACACTAATTCTAAAGAACCTACACACCCCAATGTTCATAGCAACACAATTCATAATGCCCAAGTGCTGGAAGCAACCTAGATGCCCGTCAGTAAATTAGTGGATCAAAAAGCTGTGGTACATTTACACAAGGCAATACTATGAAGCAGGAAGAAAAAAGGAGCTCCTGTCTTTCATGATAGCAAGGATAGAATTGAAGAGCATTATGCTAAGTGAAGTAAGTCAGGTGGTGAAAGACAAATACCATATGGTCTGACCTATAAGTGGAACCTAATCAACAAAACATCCAAGCAAGAAAAAATAACCAGAAACATTGAAATAAAGAACAAACTGACAAAAACTAGAGGGGAGAAGGAAGGGAGATAAAGGGGAAAGAAGGGAAAGGGTTATCAAGCAACACGTATAAAGGACTCATGGACAAAGCCAAAGAGGGGAAGACTGAGGGTTGGTTTGGCAGGGTAAAGTGGTGGTGGGAAAATGGAGACAATTCTGTTTGAACAACAATAAAAATAAACTTTTAAAAAGAGATGAACAAACTGAGATAGAGATTTAAAAAGAAAAAGAAAAATTTTGGCTCGGGTGTCCTGGAATTTACTTACTTTATTTTCTCAGGTAACTTTGGCTATGAAATTCAGTGCTGATTTTGAATGATTTTAGCAGTTTCTCCAGCTTTAGAATCATGAATTCTCAGGGATTAAGAAACCTAAAAATTGTAAGTCAAACATCCCCTCAAATCTTCAATCTTCTATACCTATGTCAAGTGTTCTCAATTATTACTTGCCCACATCCATTTCAGCTTTGGATGTGCTATAGAAAAAAACAAGTCAGAGTGTTCTTCATTAACTGAGCTGAAGTCTGTCTCCCTATATCTTCCATACATTAGTTCTCATTCTATTCCCTGGAGCCATACAGAATAACTTCCCTCAATATTGTGTTGAATGTATTGAATTTAAATAAAATGAACAGGTAGAAACCATGCTCAATTTCATTCTGATCTTTGTCAGACTTGCATATTTTCACTGAAAACTGCTGCTAGATCTTGTCTGTAGAAGTAGTAGAAGCCTTTACCCCTTTCTAATTAAAAGTTCAATAAAAGCAGAAGATCCCATGTTACATTTGAACTCTGATTTTAGAACATAGTAGAAAGACTCTCAATGTTAGTTACAGTAGTAGTTTCTTGAGGGGTCAAATTATCTAGGTTAGTCTCCAGTTATTATTCATACTAATCTAGTTATTGCAGTTAAGACATTTTTAGATATGATTAAAGTTCAGAATCAGTTATTTTAAGTAAGGGAGACTATTCTAGATACTTTGGGTGGGCTTGATTTGATCAGTTGAAAAGTCTAGAGTGGAGCTGGGGTCTCTATGTGTGCACAGTGGCTGTAGCTCATGCCTAATAGTCTCAATCCACCTTCTTAATTACTTAATCTCCAGATTGTCAACTTCCCTCCCGGTTCCCTTAACAGGTAAGCCAATTTCTTGCAACAAAGCTATTAATATATATTTCCTACTGACTTTGCTTTCTTTCTCAGAAACACTGACAGCTTAGACCAAACGGGAGAGAGAGAAGGCATAATAAAATAAGGCTTTTAGATCCCCAAAATTCTACAAGCAAGAAAAAGCTGATCACACTAATGAGCTTCAAACATGCCACCTTTCATGAAAAAGTAAGTATGACTCAGAGCAGGGAGTTTAGAACCAAGAAGTTGGTGCAGAGGACCACAGAAGATTGTTCTTAGGCCTTGAAACCAAATAGTTTTCTTAGGTAAACTGAGAAGTGTGCTTGGGATAGATGACTTCTTTTTTCCTTCCATTTTCCCTTCCCTCTTAAAAACAAGTATCTGTAGCTGTTATCTCATGACTTCCTACCAGTAAATTTTGGAAAGTGATAACTTATTTCTTGAGTATCACATGTTCAGAACTGGAGAGGATTTTTGTCTCAGAATGGATTATACCCAGGACCTTATCCATACCTGATTTAGATCACTGAGACGGTAAGGTAATATTTGGACTTTTTGAACAGTTATGATTTAGATGAGATTTTTGGTCTCTGAGTTGATACTATAATGAGTTGACACTTCTGGGATGTTGGGGATAGAGTTAAAGTATTTTGAATGTGGAACAGACATGTATCTTTGAGGGGTAGAGGGCAGACTGTGGTAGAGGCAGAATACTGGTCTACAAAGATAGCCATGCTGTAATCCCCAGAACATGTAAATATGTTAATTTATATGCAAAGATGAATTAAGACAGCCAATGGACTTAGGCTTGCTAATCAGCTGACTTTCAGATACTTGTCTTAAATTATCCACCTGGGCTCAAAAGAATCACACAGGTCTTTAAAATGGAAGAGGAAGGCAGAAGAATCAGTATCAAAGTGATGCAGCTCAAGAAAGAACTGACCAGCCAGTGGATGAAAGGTGGATGAAAGGTGTCCAGGAGCCAAGGAATACCAGAAGTTTCCAGAAACTGGAAGAGGCAAGGAAATAGATTCCTTCTTAAAACCTCCAGACAGTAATACAGCCTTACAACATCTTAATTTTAGTCCAGAGACACATTTTGAAGTTCTGACTTCTAGAAATACAAGGTAATAACTTGATGTTTTTTTTTAAACCACCAAGTTTGTAGTAACTTCCTACAGCAGCAATAGGGAACTAGTGCAGTATTCCTGGTGGAACTGGAAAGAGGCTATGTCTAGGGATATAAGCCTCATCAAAGCCTAAATGACTCCCATAGGTGGCAAATGGGCAACTCTTTATTAATTTATTAATTATGAAAAAGAGATAACTTACACGAATGTGAAGCTCTTCATTTATGGATTCTTTTTTATTGGTTTTTTTAACATCCAGATACCTGACCAGAGGGCCAATTGTGATTCCCTAGATTATAAATAACAAAATAAAAGGCTTTGTTGTAGTTAAGATTGCCATTATAGAAAACAAATCTATTAACAAAATTATTAGAAATTCCCATTTTATGTCTTTGTTTTGTACCAGCTTTTACTAGATAAATGCTTCAGTGTTTACTTCTTTTTAATTCTTTTAAATTCTGCAATAAAAATAGGCATTTTGTCTATATTTTAAAGCAAGAGTTTCATTTCATCCCTTAAAATAACCCCTCATCAGTTTGTTAAAAGGTAGCTTGAGCTAAAATAAAAATTTGTGCTACTCAGTACTAATTGGAAACTTATTTTTATCAAGACACAGTAGAGCAGTTTTAATTCACCTGTTACCCAGGAATATTTTGATTAATATATTTTACTGATTAAAAGCCAATATACTTTAGAGTTTGAAGGATGACCACAAGCACGATCTGCGAATATTTGAGAATTTAGTTTGAGTATATTATCTAATTCTTCAAAATAATAAATAGAGGTTATAAAAATGGAAAATTATATCTGGAAATAAAATATACTTTTTGTCAGTATAGTAATTTAATTCATAATTTTTAACTAATCTACTTCCAAATATGAAAGAAATCTACCAACCTGAATAAATACAGTAAAATATATAACTACTAGAGTAGCTGTAATAAACACTTTCTTCCTAGGAAATAGAGACAGAGGAAGCAAAAATGCAAGTGAAAAACTTCCAGCTCCTCGAACGCCACTGTAGAAAACTATACACTGGTCCTTGATGGAGAAGGGGAAAGTCCGAAACTGGTTACTGACATAGAAGAGAGCAAAGACACCTAGAAAGGGAGAAATATGTATTAGAGGAGAGGGTCATGAACTAGTAGAGATACAATGCTAATGAACCAGTTTGTACACCTGTGCCTTGAAAACTTGGCACTCAAATTTCATCACAACCATGATCTCCTGTCCCAGACAGTAGCACTTCAGATTGGTAGCTTTCTAAAATCCTCTGTGTGTGTGTGTGTGTGTGTGTGTCTGTGTGTGTGTATTTTAAGTAGTAAAATCTTGATACTTTTTTATATGAGAAATGGCATATATTTTCTAATCTAACTCATAATTTTTGATCTGCCTCTTAAAACACATTAAAGCAACAATATTGCCTGAAGAATAAAAACATTTGTTATCACTCATGTTCTCATTCAGTAACCAAAGAAGGTGTGTAATTTTCAACATAAAAGGGGCCCTCTTGGGGACTGTGCTCTCTGCAGGGTGAACAAATATGATGTGGCTGATCTGGTTCTTCTTGAGAGTCAATGCAAATAAAAAAGGATTTTGGCAAGAATTCAACAGGAGGCCTTCTTGCTATCAGTACGTGGAGGGTAAAGGACAAGAGAGCTTGTTTAAAAGACAGAAATACACTCTTCTACACTACTTTTCCATCCCCAACTGGCTTGCCTGACCTCAGGCAAGGCTTTAAATTTTGTCATGCCTGACTGGTGTGGCTCAGTGGATTTGAATGCCAGCCTGCAAACCAAAGGGTCTCTGGTTCGGTTTCCAGTCAGGGCACATGCCTAGATTGCAGGCCATGTCCCCAGCATGGGTCACATGAGAGACAACCACACACTGATATTTCTCCTCTTCTCTTTCTCCCTCCCTTCCCCTCTTTCTAAAAATAAATAAATAAAATCCTTTAAAATTTTTTGTCATGTATCCAAAGCCTTCCTCTGCTTAATAGAAATAATGATAGTATTTCCATCAGAATGTCAATATAAGGTTGACATTAATTTCATAACTACAAATAATTATAAAGTAGGCCCTTATATGTTACATGTGTTTATCAGTGTGAATTATTATTAGCTATAATGAGTCAGGCTAGAATGGGAATAGGTTGGGAGTGCGAGAGCTGGTTTCTGACACTGCACTCTGTCTCTCACTGTGATGTGGTCCAGTCAGCCATGCTTGTGGTGACTGTTCCCATAAGTCCCTCAGGTAGAAGATGATGAAGATAGTCTGGGTGGTCACCAAAGCTCAACAGTGTGGAAAGAGCCATAATATTAATTCTTTCGTAGATGGTATCTATTCTTGTTGGCTGGGCTGAATCTCTGACATTAGTTTTACTCACTCTTTGGATTCCTATAGTGTTAGAACTGAAAAGGATCTTAGAAATTTGTCCGCACTCACCATTTTGTGGTTGAGAACAAGTATTTTGACTAGTTAAATGTCTGTCCAAGGTTGAATAGCTAGTTAGTAATAGTGCCAGGATTTGATGTGAGATTATAAATTTCTATCACAGTTTTCTTAAATCTTATTTCCCCTTGAGACCCAACAGTTATATTCAAGTTTTATATTTTAATATTTCTTATTTTTCCTAGATCCTAAAACCCATCCTAAATTAATTTGAAATTGATATGCTCAGTAAGTTCTCTGCCATTTTCCCTAAATTCTCCTTGAATAATTGTCTTGTCAATATTGATCAAAGTCATTTAAAATGCTTCAAATATTAGTCAAATCACTTAAAAACATAATTATTTCTATTAAAAAGGCAACATATATATTGTAGTTCAGTACTTAATTTTTTCTAGAAACATAAAATAGGATAAATCATCAGGCATTAGTCAAGACATCTCAGTTTTTAAATTAGTCATTTTATAGGGGTGATGCCAGTTACATTAGAGAGTCAGCTTTACTAATTAATGCTAAGCACTTCTTAAAAATAAAGATTCACCTTCTGGTCCTTGATTTCTATGCATCACACTCAATGCTCAACTGAAACCACCTATATTATTCAGGAAAATGTTTTCTAAAGTACTTGCCTTACATAGAATACAATTTGTGACATCTCACTTTTCCTGTAACAAAAGTGTAAATGCCCACAGTTTATCATCTATATCTGATTTCAGGTGCAAAAGGGGACAAGATAGCACCAGAAGTGAAGAGCAAGGGAGAAATTCAGTTATATTTAAATGTGTAGATGTGAAAATTCTCTCTTCAATTAAAAAAAATAACACTTTCTCAGGAATAGAACTTGATCAGCCACTAATAACTGTGAACTGATTGAGAGACTTAACAGAACATTCCTCTTCACTAGAAGGTGCCATACTCCCCTAACCAGTAAAACCAGTTATTATAACCTCACAGCTTATGCTTGTACACAGAAGAAAGGAGTAAGACAAAATTTAAAAAGCAGTATGCAAGAACTCTTGGGGGCCCTGCTGTCCTTACTGATGGCTCTCCAGATCTGGCAAAAGGCCAGGGTGAAGCAGACAAAGGCCCAGTTCCACTCATGGTTCTTCCCAATTGTAGACACGCCCATGAAGATGAAAATCAGTGTCTCACTGACACTGCTCAGCATCTTCATGAAATACTTGATAGTCGTGTAGGATGGCTGGGACACATTTTCTTCTACATACTTTTTCATGGTCACTGCACAGGCTGTGATTCTGCAAAAGAAGCTGAGTCTCAGAGAGAAGCTTATGATTTTGCTTCTCCTACAAAAGCCACCCTTCTGGTGATGCCACAGATACAAAGTCCCATTTTTATCCAGAGAGAACATTTTCACAACGCTCTGGCTGCATCTTTCCTACAGATTTTGTTTCTGCCTCTTCTCCCTCCCCAAGGGGTTTGTGCAAGATGCGTGAGCATGGTGGGGAAGTTGAGTGTGATGGTGAAGGAGGGCACTAAGCCTTTCCCACAACAAAACAGCAGGCAGTTCATGAACAAAGTGGTAGCTCAACTGCTTCTATCTTGCCCTCCCTTGTGAAGAGCTTTGTTGATCTTCCTCTTACTCTTTACATCACTCTGCCTTTTAAACCAAAATAAATCCATTGTATCACCTAGAAGTAATTCAGCAAGGTCCCTTATTTTCTTTGCCTCAGCAATATTTCTTGCAATAATTTAGTAAGCAAATTTTCATTTAAAATATTTCTGGTCTAGACCTACTTAGAAAGTGGGTGGGTAGAGAAAGAACTTTGCCTTGTCTTAGTAGCTTTGATCATTTGTAAGGTGGAAAAAATAGTGAGTGTTTAGATTTTACATTATTATAATTAATTAAAACACTTATCACTGTACAATAAAATTAACTATTCCTGCCTGAGTAGCTGAGTATAAAAACAACGTCAGAGAAAATAACATAACCTGATATAATAAGCCAAGTGAGAAGCCTCATTCCAAGATCCATACAAGAATAAACATTGAAATCTATTTTAATTAAGAAAAAAAGAAAGCTGGATTTCTAGTCTTATCCCTTCTATCTAGTTTCATTCTACCTGCAGAGTGCTAGGCTGCGATGAGGTCTGAAGGAAGCAGCAGAGGCAGACCTTCATGGCGTGCTTCTCCTCGACTTCAAGATAATGAATTTTTCAAAGAAAGGAAAAATTACTGACATTAGACTTTAACCTTGAACTCCCTTAGATTTTCTCCACAGACAGTTTTCTGGTCATTCTAAAATGATCTTCTACTTGCTATGCTCTCCACAGCCAAATCAGAAAAAGAGAACAAATACAAATGGTAGAAAGAGCGTTTGTTTGGCAAAGGACCTGAATCAGATTTTACAAATGTTTAAGAAACCTAAATCCTGCAATTCTTTTGAAAATTAACATCAATAGTCAAGATTTTTCCAGATGCTGGTCCATAAAATGTGATCCTAAATTCTCTTTTATTGATACTAGTTGGTCCTTGGTTTGTACTCACGCCAGAATGCCGGAGAGATAGAGGGTCTCAGCAGCTAAATAAGACAAATAGCTGAACATGAAGACGATGAGTGGTTCAATTGCAGAGATATTCTGTGTGAAACGTGTGATAAATGCAGAAACGAATCCAAAAATAATGCCGAAAAATATTCCCCCAACTCCCACAATAATGAATCGGGCACATCCAGCCAAAATATCAACAGTCTCTATGTTTTCAAACTTATGCATCTTCGTGAAGGAAAGTAATATATTGTATAAGACCTGGACAAAAAAAAACCAGAAACATGAATTAGAAATGAGAAATACTTTATACACAGATTCTTAATTTGGGGTCTACTTAAGTAATATACAATAAATGACATTATAATTAAAATTAACACAGCTGCCTAATTTTTCAACTAATTTAAATTTATTGTTTTTCCAAATAGGTATCAAATTCACAGCTTTCAATCACCGAGCACCTACTGTTTACTCATCTCTTGCTAAACTCTCTGTGTCATTTTTAACTTACTTCCTCTCAGTCCCATATCCACCATTCAATATGGATTTTATAATAATAAAATTCCTATATGTATTTTTCCTTTAACGTGACCTCCATGCTAAGCTCTCTCAGCAGTGGGACATTGTAGGAGAAAGAGGTTTCCTGAAACTTTGGCATGGCCTGGGAGGAGTCAGCCATGTGGGAGTAACATTGTCTCTCTGCAACTGTCCATCTTAAGCCTGGTGATACATGGGGGGAATAAACCCCAGCATCGCCCGTGTGCAAAATGCCTATAGTCCAGGGGTCCACCTGAACAGCTCTCCCTCTACAAGTCCTCACTTTGCAAACTGCTCCCCTTTGCCCACTCCTGAGACCAGGATTCCACTGCCCCTCTGGTGCCCCACTGATTGCTCCCTGCTTGTCTGATGGAGGGTGGTCTGTTGTTTGTCCAGTAACTCCAAACCAGCTCCTGTACAGTGGCCATCCACACCTTCTCCAGTGAGATCTAAACCCCTTCTAAGTTTGTCCGTTTTGCAGGCCATCCCTCAGCCCTAGGTTACCATAGAGAGTTCCTTATATCTTATAGTTATTTCTCTATAATAGTTCATATTTTTAAAAAATTTTCATTGAATTTATTGGTGTGGAATTGGTTAATAAAATTATATAGTTTTCAAGTGTACCAATTCCATAATACATCATTTGTATATTATATTGTGTGTTCACCACCCAAAGTCAAGTCTCTTTCAATCACCATTTATCCCCTCTTTACCCTCTTCTACCTCTGTCCACCACTACTCTCTTCCTTTCCCTCTGTTAATTACCATACTGTTGTCTGTGTCTATGAGGGTTGTTGGTTTTTCTTTTCCTATCCCTTCACTTTTTTTACCCAACTTCTGAACGCCCCTCAATTCTCACAGCTGTCAGTTTGTCCTCTGTGTCTGTGAGTCTGGTTCTATTTTGTTTACTAGTTTATTTTGTTCATTATATTCCACATGTGCTGGTGGGGTCCAATCAGGAAAAAGAAACCACTGTTTAACCGACTTGTGGTTTCTCTTTCCTGATTGGACTCTGCTGGCTGTACTTTCCATATACATCTTCTCACTGACTGCCCACCCCCCAACAAAAAAAAAAAACAGTAGCCCGTGTAATGCACACTTCTAATGTTCCTACTATTTCTCTACTTATTTCAACATTTCTATGACGTTGCAGTGATCTGCTTAGTACTAATTCATGTCATTTGGCAAGCTCAGAACTTAAACTGAACTTCTGCAAAGTAGCAGGTAATGAGACACAGTAAAGAGGTGCAGTGAGATCTCTGCAGAAAATGAAAAGCTTTGAGAATAACAGTCCTTAAAGAGTCCTGGGAAATCAAACACTTATTAACCTTTGTTTCCTGTTAAGAGAAATGAAAAAAATCAGATGAACAGAAGCTAAAACTCAAAAAAATGGGGTCAATAATTTTTCTGTTTATGCATCAGCCATCTTTTACAAAACTGGTATAACTGGTATAGTCTCTTATTTAAGTAAAATTAAGCCATATTTTTAGAAAATCTTGGCTACGTAATAGAAAATTGTGATTTCTGGATTCAAAATTAATCCAAAAGAAACTTAATGGCTGTATCCCAAATCAATGAGCTTTCTTAGTCCAATTTCACCTTTGACCTGACCTCAGAGCAACCCATTCATGGGTCTCAGAAGCCCTGGGGTTGCACCTTTGCAGTTGTGCTCACATTCCAATTATTTAAGCCAAGATGAGGAGACAGACACTTCTGCAAGAGCCTGAAAAGGCAGGCCTGAATGCATTCAAGTGAGGCCTTGGAGTTCATTTGACTCTCAAATTCGGAGAAAACTCAGAGAATTCCATTGAGACTCAGAGATTTTCATGTTGTTTTCACAAACAAAATCTCTTTGCATAGCTCTCCAGATCATAAGTAGTTATCCAGTCTGTTCCAAAGGCCTGGAAAAGTCATTCAGGAAAGTCCTGATGCTAGGTGCCAAGGTGCCCTGCCTGGAAGATACTATAGCAGTTTAAGAAGCTCAAACAGTGTATCTAATTAAAAATACCACATTTATAGGCACAATTCATATTGACTACATAGAAAACAATTCTTATCTTTCAAATTACCAGGCTGTGGATGTCATTATAGTTGTAAAATGTTTTCTTTGTACTTATTTTAAATCACAATAATGTGCGTGTATTTTCAATGCTACATCTCAAACAAGTCCACAGCACTAATGGAAACCAACTTAGATTTCCGCTGTTCAAAGTGGATGTGTGATATTATGATATAAGGGGTGTGTGTGTGTGTGTGTGTGTGTGTGTAAATATATATATGGGGTAGAGAAAAGTAAGTACAACTGTAAATCTACTTTTGCCACACCTGTCTATATTTTTTATCTTTGTTTCCTGACACAGATAGAAGTGCAGTTCACTTCTTATTACTGGCTTTTTAGAAAGGATTCAAGTCCGGAACATCCTGAGAAGCACAGGGCAAGGTATGAAGGGAAGGGACACAGAGCTTCTGTGCCCTCTCCAGTCACACCACCCTCCCAGCACCCTTCCAGCACCTTAAGAACCTTGTGATGGGGTGAAAGGAGCATCTTTTGCTATTCATAATGAACACTTTTAAACCATATTTCTGTTTATGCTAATGAGGGGACTGGCTGGCCCAAGATAGCTTCAGGATGAGGACTAATTGCCAGAGGGACCAAATACATTATTAGGAAGTTGTAACTTTTAATCCCATCTTCCCCCTGCTCCTCCCCTGACTTCCAGGGAGAAGAAATGAGGTGAAGATTGAGTTCAATAACCAGTGGCCAATAATTTAATCAATTATGCCTATGTAATAAATTTTCTATAAAAAACCTAAAAGACTGATTTCAGAAAACTTCCAGGTTAGTGCTGGGAGGGTGGTATGACTGGAGAGGGCACAGAAGCTCTGTGCCCCTTCCCCCCATACCTTGCCCTGTGCATCTCAGGCTGTTCCTGAGTTGAATCCTTTATAAAAAAAAAAAAAACAGTAATAGGCCCTGGCTGGTGTAGCTCAGTGGATTGAGTGCGGGCCTGTGAACCAAAGGATCATGGTTCGGTTCCCAGTCAGGGCACATGCCTGGGTTGCAGGCCAGTTCCCAGCAGGGGACACATGAGAGGCAACCATACATTGATATTTTTCTCCCTCTCTCCTTCCCTTCCCCTCTAAAGATAAATAAATATTTTTTTAAAAAAACAGTAATAGGAAGTGAACTGAGTTCTGAGTTTCTGAGTTCTGTTAGCTATTTTAGCAAATTATCAACCAGAGGTGGGTGCTGTGGGAACCACTCATTTTATAGCTGGTCAGTTAGAAGTATGGGTGGCATGGATGTATGATTTGTGTCTGAAGTAGAGGCAGTCTTGTGCAACTGAAATCTTATTTCAGTTGCGACATCTGTGCTACTTCCAGGTAGTTATTATCACAATTGGATTGAATTAGAGGACATTAAATTGGTTTATGGAGATTGGAGAATTGGTTGTTATGGAGGAAAATACCCACACATTTGGTGTCAGAAATGGTATTGTAAACAAAACACAGTTTAGAGGTACTTCTCTCAGGAAATTGTCCTTTTGTGTTACCTTTAACAGGTATATCAAGTCTCCCAAGGTAATAATAATGGCAACCCTTTAACAGGTAGCACTGTAGAAATTTGTAAAGCTTTTCAATAAGACGTATAATGACTAAGGATACCAGCCTACAAACCAAGACTTAGCAGAGTTGATTTAAATGTGATGATTTTTTTTCTTGATCAATTTCATTGATGAATAATTTACATATGCTAAGCTGCATTTAAAATGAATAAATACTGACCATTGTACCCACCTTCAAAATCACCATCACAGTCAAGCTCTAGAGCAATTTTATGAACCCTGAACAGTTCTTCTATTCCTTTCTCAAACCCTTACATCAGAAAGCCACTGATCTATTGTTGTTACTATAGATTAATTTGTATTTTATATAATTGAATAATAAAGTATGTGATCTTTTGTGTCTGGCTTCTTTAACTGAGTATAATATTTTGGGGACTTACCCATATTGTGACAGATATTAGTGATTCATGCTTTTTGTCAATGAATAATATTCCATTATATGGCTATAGCACATTGTTTATCCATTCACATCTTGAAGGATATTTGTTCTCTGCTTCCCTCCACCATCTAGTTTCAACTATTGAGATATTGCTGCTATAAACATCCATAAGTCTTTAATATTGACTCATGTTTTCATTTCTCTTTGATATATACCTTTGAGTAGAACTGCTAAGTAATATGACAGATACCAGCTAAAATTTTAAGAAACTGCTCTCTTAGTACATTCAGATGCTATAGCAGGATATCATTAACTAGGTGGGCTATAAACAACAGAAATTTATTTCTCACAGTTCTAAAAGTTGATGAGTCCAAGATCAAGTCACCCATAGATTCAGTGTACTCTGAAAAGCTCATTTCCTGCTTCTTAGACAACTGTCTTCTCACTGAGTCCTCACATTGCAAAATGAGCAAGGGAGCTCATTGTGGTCTCTTTTATTAGAGCACTATAATCCATCCATGATGGCTCCAATCACATGATCATGATCCAATTACCTTCCAAAGGCTCCACTCCAAAGTACTATCAGGTTGGGGATTAGGTATCAATACACAAATTTTGGGGGACACAAACAGACAGTCCATACCAACTGCCAGATTGCTTTCCAAAGTTGTTGTATCATTTTCCATTCCCACCAGAAATGCATAAGACTTTCAGTTGTACCTTATCCTGGTCAACACTTTATGTTGTCAGTCTTTTTCATTCTAGTCACTCTAAGAGTGTGTAGGGATATTTCATTGTAACTTTAATCTGCATTTCCCTGATTACTAAAGATGTTGAGCATATATTCATGTGATTATTGGTCACTTGTATACCATCTTTTATGTTCAAATCTTTTACCCATTTTTGAGTTGTTTATGTTTTTATTATTGAGCTATAATTTTTTATATCTTGGATGTACATATTTTGTAAGATATACACATAGTGAGCACTTTCTTTCATTTTAGCTGGCTTTGTTTGTTAGTTTACTTATTTAATAGTCTATTTTGACCCTGGCTGGTGTAGCTCAGTGAAACAGGCATCATTCCACAGATCAAAAGGTTGCCAGTTCAATTCCCAGTCAAGACACATGCCTGGGATGTGGGCCAAGTCCCTGATTGAGGGTGTAGAAGAGGAAACTGATTGGTATTTCTCTTGAACATCTATGTTTCTCCCCTCTCTTTCTCTTTCCCTTCCCCTCTTTCTAATAATAAACAAAATATTTTTAAAATAGTGTATTTTGAAGGGCAATTTTTTCTACTTTTAAAAACCAGTGTGCTACCTTTTATTTTTCGATGTTTGTGATTTTTCTGTCTTTTGCCTTCTCCAAAATTTGTTGTAAATTTTTCATAAGTATCTTTTATCAGATTTTGCTGGAAGTTTCTTTTATCAGATTTTGCTGGAAGTTTTTATCATAAATGGATATTGAATGTTGTCAAATGGTTTTCTGCATCTATTGACACAATCAATTATTTTCTTTACATTGTGAATTACATTGAAAGATTTTGTTTTAATGTTAAAGAAACTTATGCTCCTAAGATGTACCTTACATGATAATGATTTATTATCTTTGTTAATAATTAATATAATATGGTGTTGGGAGATCTGGACAAGTATATGCAAAAAAAGTGAAACAAAACCACCAACTTACACCACATACTAAAATTTATTCAAGATGGATAAAAGACCTAAATATAAGTCATGACACCATAAAAGTCCTACAGGAAAACATAGGCAGGAAAATTTCAGATATCCCACACAGCAACATTTTTGCCAATATATGTCCTAGGAAAGAGGAAAGACAGCAAAAAATAAACAAATGGAAGTACATCACACTAAAAAGCTTCTGCATAGCTACAGAAACCATCATCAAAATGAAAAAAGAACTGTTCATATGGGAAAACATATTTGCCAATGATGTCTCAGACAAAGGTTTGATCTCCAAAATATATAAAGAACTCACATGACTCAGCATCAAAGGACAAAAAAGCAATTAAAAAATAGGCAAAGGACCTCAATAGACACTTCTCCAAAGAGGACATATGGGTGGTCCATAGGCATTTGAGAGAATGCTCAATATCACTAGCCATCAGAAAGATGCAAATTAAAAGCACAATCAAAAGACAAATACCATATGATCTCACCCATAAGAGGAACCTAATGAACATAACAAACAGGCAGCATAGAACCAGAGGCATGAAAAAAAGGAACAGACAGTAACCAGTAGGGAGGGTGAAGGGGAATAATAGTGGAAAGAAGGGGAAGGGATTAGTTAAAAAGCCCGTATGAATGACCCACAGACATGGGCCATGGTGTGGGGATTGACTGTGGGAGTAGGGTGGTGGGCTGGGCAGAGCAGAACAAAGGGAGAAAATTGGGACAACTGTAATAGAACAACAATAAAATATTTAATGAAAAAAGTCTCTAATTTCTTTTGTAACTTTTTATTTGATTCATGAAGTTTTTAGCAGTGTGTTGTTTATTTTTCAAATATTGGAATTTTCTTAGATATCTTAATGTCATTTATTTTAATTCAATTTTGTTGTGGTGAAAGAACATAGTTTTATCACCAGGCTTCTAAATTTATCAAGGTTTTTTTATGGTAAAATATATGGTCATTTTTGATGATGAACATACCAATATGCACTTGAAAGGAATGTATGTTTGATAGTTGTTAGGCACAGTATTCTATAAATGTCAGTTAGGACAGAGTGGTATTTGATAGTGTTCAGATCCTTGAGGTCTTGCTGATATTTTGCCTACTTGCTTTATCGTTTTCTAAGATTAGGCTATTAAAACCCTTCTGATTGTGGAATTGTCATTTTATTTCTTTAAATTTGTCAGTTTTTTTCATATATTCAGTGGCTCTATCCTAGGTACATACACGTACATAATTATTAGGTATCCTTAATGAACTGACTTTTTTGTCGTTATGAAACACCCCTTTTTACCTTTGCAATTTTAACTGATATTAATATAATTACACCGGCATTCTTATACTTACTGTTTGCCTGGTGGATATTTTTGTATCCACTTACTTTCAACTTATCTGCATCTTCACACTTGTTGTGTTTCTTTTTAAAAAAATTTTTATCGTTGTTCAATTATAATTGTCCTCATTTTCCTCCATTACTCTCCCCTGCCCACCCAGCCCCCTCTGCCACATTCAATTCTCTACCCATCTCGTTTATCCTTGTCAGTGGGACCCTCATACTTATTCCCGGACTTGACCCTTTCCCTTCTATCCCCTGTTATCTCCATCCCCAACCCCTCTGGTCACTGTCAGTTTGTTTTTATTTCCATGTCTCTGGTTTTATTTTGCTCACTTCTTTGTTTTGTTGATTAGGTTCCACTTATAAGTGAAATCATATGGTATTTGTCTTTCGCTGCTTGGCTTATTTCATTTAGCATAATACTCTTTAGTTCCATCCATGCTCTCACAAAGGGTAGGAGCTCCTTCTTTCTTTCTGTTCCATAGTATTCCATTGAGTAAATGTACCACAGGTTTTGATCCACTCCTTTACTGATGGTCACTTAGGCTCCTTCCAGCACTTGGCTATCGTAAATAATGCTGCTATGAACATTGGGGTACAAGGTTCTTTTGAATTGATATTTCAGGATTCTTAGGGTATAAACCTAGCAGTGGAATCACTGGGTCAAAAGGCAGCTCTATATTTAGTTTTTTGCGAAAATTCCATACTGTTTTCAACAGTGGCTGCACCAGTCACCGGTCTGCAATCCCACCAACAGTGCACTAGGGCTCCCTTTTCTCCATAAACTCACCAGCACTTGTTGTTTGTTGATTTGTTAATGATGGTCATTCTGACTGGTATAAAGCAGTATCTCGCTGTACTTTTAATTTCCATCTCTTTGATGGTTAGTGATGTTGAGCATCCATTCATATATCTATGGGCTTTCTGTATGTCCTCCTTGGAGAGAGAAGAGTCTGTTCGGGTCTTTTGCCCATTTTTTAAATTGCATTGTTTGTCTTACTGGTGTGGAGTTGTGTGAGTGCTTTATATATTTTGGAAATCAAACTCTTGTCTGAAATATCATTGGCAAATATGTTTTCCCATATGGTTGGTTCCCTTTTCATTTTGCCGATGTTTTCTTTAGCCATGCAGAAGCTTTTCAATTTGATGTAGTCCCATTTGTTTCTTCTTTCTTTATATCCCCTGCTCTAGGGTACATATCTGTGAAAATATTGCTGCATTGAATATCTGAAATTTTCCTGCCTATTTTTTCCTCTAGGACTTTTTGGTGTCATGATTTGTATTTAAATTTTTAATCCATTGATGTGTTTCTTGTATACAGAATATATTTGGGTCTTGTTTTATATCAGTGCTAGGAATCTCTGGCTTTTAACTGAAACATTTAGCCTATTAACATTTAGTATAATTATTGTTATAATTGAATTTAGATATATTATTTATTACTTGCTTTTCCTTTCTGTTTTTTCTTTCTTAAATTTGTTTTGATTGTTTGAATACATTTTAGAATTATATCTTTTCTGTACTACCTCTTTGCATTTTGTTCACTAGTATATTACAATATAACATTCTGAACTTTTTACAGGATACTTTGGGTAAACATATCACTTTACATGAAGTAAAGAAAACCTATAACTATGGAGTTGAAAAAGATTTTGCTTACTCCTAAGGATTTTTTGGCTGGTCTAATAATTAAATAAACATGAAATAGGTAAAGGAAAACAGCCAAATTTAATTGCACATATATGTATGGGAACCCCAAGTATGGGAAAGTCAGAGACCCCACATACTTAAAAAAGTTTCAGGGACAGAAAGGGAAAATAAGGTTATTTATGACATTCTGAGCTAAGGATCACTTTGGGGTTTCAGAAGGAAGGAAATTCACTGTAGGACAGTAAGAGCAGAGAGATACTCAGTAATTTGAACACAGACCTACACTACAAGATAGGTTACAAGAAGTTATTTTTAGTGCTAACTCTTATTATGGGCAAAGCCCTTAATTTAAATGTTTTAGAGGAGAGGTGAAAATTTCTCATGCCTTCAGGGCTTGATTGCCTTCAGCTCAAAAAATGTGAATGCTAAAGTGATACATTTTGAGGAGGCCTCTTCTGAACCCCCATATAACCAGGTATGTCCATTAAATGTACTGATTTTGACCATCCTTAAGAGCCAAAGGGATAAAGTTAGTTGCCTTCAAAATATTAAATTTCCTAGATTCTTTGACATTAATAACTGAGGCCTTAGTATTAATTTACTGCATATTCTGTAACTACCAACCCTCCTATACACATAACCATACTTCCCACCCTGCTCAGGGATCCTTGTAAGAGGAACTTCTATGGCATAGCATCTGAGGAAGGGTTAGCCTCATGTGGCTCCATTACTTTCAACATGAGATCTCCCATTCAAGAATAAAAGTAGACATACGCTGAAAAACCCTGTCTATAGACTGGGGACTATGAAATATCCCGAGGTAAAACCTTCTGCCTAGGTGTGAGCTATAGCAACTATGTTTTCTAAGAAGTACAGAAAATTTATTATGTGTTGATTAACAGGGAAATACTATGAGGCAGATGTAGAGGTGATGAGGGGCCACATGGAATTATGAGTTATTATGATACCAGAACTGTGAATAATAAAAACTGAGGAGTAGGGGAAAGACAATTGCATAAATTATGTGGAAGTTAATTGGAAAAGGAAAGACATGTAAAGATCTATAAAAAGAAGCAGATTCTGAACAACTGACTAACTTTCATCCATGATGAGCTCTGCAGTGATGATGTAATAGCTATTAGCGCTGTTCACCCTTTTTTTTTTTTCTTTCTTAAGCACCTGGTCGGACTGTACTTCCAGCCTCTACCAGGTGAGTATGTCTGGCCAAGATATGAGTCTCAGTGAGTTCTGAGCAGAGTGGTGTATGTAATTTGTGGGATAGGGCACTGGCTTGCCAAGGAAAGAGTCCACCAAACTTCTCTTTCCCTCAGGCATAGAGGCCACTAATGCTCAATATGATAGCTGCTCTATAGGCCCAGGATCCTGAGTAACCATGGTGAATACAGCACCTTGCTGGTCAGCAAAAAAACAAGTGGTTTAGCCCTGGCTGGTGTAGCTCAGTGGATTGAGCACGGGCCTGTGAACCAGACAATCATGGTTCGATTCCCAGTCAGGGCACATGCCTGGGTTGCACGCCAGTTCCCAGCAGAGGCCAGTTCCCAGCAGGGGATGCACGATAAGCAACCATACATTGATGTTTCTCTTCCTCTCTCCTTTCCTTCTCCTCTAAAGATAAATAAATAAAATATTTAAAAAATAAAGTTAAATCTCCAAAAAAAAAGTGGTTTAAAACAAAAAATACCCCTTTGTTGTTTTAGGTTTGAGGAATGTTTATTAACCCAGTACTGCTTGGTTCATCTGGATTATCAAAAAGATCTATGAAGTCTTGCTTCTGAAATCCTTAAAACTAGCTTGTTTCTAGTTACAGCCTTTGTGAGGCTTCTTTGTAAAGCATTTCCTATTCCTGGGCTCTTGAGGGGCCTTTTATGGGGTGAATTGTGTGCTCCCAAAATTCATATGTTGAAGTCTTAGCCTCCAATACTGCAGAATGTGAGTGGATTTGGAGATAGTGTAAAGAGGTAATTAAGTTAAAATTAGATCATAATGGTGGGACCCTAACCAATAAGACTGTGTCCTTATAAGAAAAGGAAGAAATACCAAAAGTTCACCCAGCAAGAAGGCAGCCAGGTGAAAGCCAAGAGGAGAGGTCTCACCAGAAACCAACCCTTTTGGCACCTTGATTTTAAACTGTTAGCGTCCAGAACTGTGAGAAATGCATTGCTGTTATTGAAGTCACCCATTATGTAGCATTTTAAATGGAAGCCCTAGTAGACTAAAAATGGATCTATATCTTCCTGATTGCCTTGTGAATCTTTTAATTAGTGCTCATTACTTGAGCTTGCCATGAACTCAGCTAAAAAATAAGTAAATATTGAGTCTACACACATGTAAAGAGCATTGAAAGTTCAGAGTTACAACAGAGTAAAGTAAAATAATCTTCACTGTATGTCAGATACTGTAAAGATATAAAGAATATCATTAAGAACTGTATTGATCAATCTTACACATGAAATTAAATAATGAATCCAGTTAATTTTATATTTTGTGTGAAGGGGCACTGGCACATTAAATGCAGTTGTAGAGCAATTCCTTGACAACTATTTGCTCTGCCCATTAAAGAAAATTACCTTAGAAACCAGCAATTACCCTGTGTACACTGCAAAATAATATAAAAGCAGAGAAGGGGGTAAAGCTTTTAAAGCTTTTAAAGGAAGGAAATAGAATATCTGCAACCTAGAACAAAAGGTTAATTACACATGGGACTTTTCAGCTCTCCCCTGAACATTTTTTTATTAGAACCTCAGAGAACAGAATCTAGGAAGATGAACTAAACAGACATGAGAAAATTTAATAAAGATGTGATGTGTCAGTGGCTGAAATTTATTGTCTTAGGGGAAAGGCAAAGGCATTCCTTTTATTAACTCATTTTCAATTTAAAAAGTTGGAAAATTTTTCTCAGCTTGAGGAATGGTAGGGTGGATGAATGCCCTATTTCATAGTTGTAATTACCACCTATTTCTCAATGACTGCTAAATATGCACCTCTATTCTATCTTTCTCCCAGCCTCTAGACTCACGTTTCTAAAACTATTGGAAAAATTCTCTTCAATGGCCTATAGATTTCAAATTCAGCAGCTTAAAACTAACCTAACAATAATTGCCTACTCCCTCAACACTGGTTCTTTACTCATGATGTCAAGTCTTTCCCCTTCACACCAACCTGGAAAGATAGCCCATAGGACTATCTTTCATTATTCATGTTAGAACATCTATGAACAGGAGAGGCTATTTAACCTTGATACATTTTTAATTATAGAAGCATAGAGCATTTGTCACCAGTAGACTCAAGTTCACTGATGACTAGCTTAGTGATTAGCTTCTTTTGAGATGGTAACTCTGGCACAGAGAAGAGAGAATTTTCCAAAAGAAAGTAGTTCGCAGTAATATTTTTATGAGTGAATAAATGAAGAATAAACAAGTGATAGACTTTGGCTCAGGTTCAGTCAAACTGAACTAAACTTTATTTTTATCATAAAAAAGTTAGATTTCATAATCTCTCAGTTTCCTCCCATGCTGTTAGTTTAATACTCACTAATGACCAAAACTGATCCTGGATGGTAAGGAATGACACACAGATAACCACGGCCCGAAGCCAGAATGAATGGCTTTATCTTTGACACATAACCTGAAGGAAATGTTGCAGAGGGGAACTGTGTAACAGGTTCTGCTGGATACTGTTCATTTTATATCATCATTGAGGAAACTATTGTCAACCAGCTCTTTCCAAACAGCCAGGTTATGGAACTTTCCACATAATTTGAGCATATTTTTTCCATAGCAAGGCCCACCACACCCATCACACCCTTAAGAATGTATGCACACATGTGGTTGGTGGGGGGGGGGGGAACTGTTGAAGACCACTGAACTAGGAAGCACTTGGCTGTGTTTGCAGTTCTTGGTTTTTCTTCCACATCAATAATTTCTATTAATGTATTATGTGATTTCCTAGGAAATCTCTATGGCTTGAAAGGGCTATATGAAAATATAGAAGAATAAGTTCTTCTGTGGTTGTAGGATGTGAAGAATACATAGATGGAAAGAGACAAGTGTCCTAAGCTGTAGCTCCTCAAAGATGGAAATGATGCCTACTTACCTCTGCATGGCTGTGCTCATTTTGATTATTCCCTAAAGCTTTAGGAGAGTTTGCTTTTCTAAGTTTTGTTTTTTTCAAATTCATTTCCATAGATGCTCCCCCTTACTTACTGAATAAGGGATGACTGGATACCAGAAAGATTTTGTCCTTTTTCCTGACACTTGCAATCTTTCACCATCACAAATTTCCTCAGAGCATAGGCTGGTTGAAAACTGATTTGTATAATTCAAACTTCAGTCATTCTGTTTCATCAACCAGAAAAATATGAACCAAACACATGTTTATTAATCAAATTTGAGGAATTCCAATGGCATAATTGTTGATGTGTCCCTTTCTGACTCTCATTGCCCCACCATGCTTCTGAGTTATTAACATGCACTTGAGCAACAGATCTATAGGGTTCATAGGATTCTGCAGCTCAGACCCTAGACATGCAGGAGGTAAATGTGTCATGAAACTGAAGAAGTTTAGGAGTCAAATGCCGCCTCCTCTAGAAAGGTGAGCCTTCATTGCCTCCAACACCCTTGTTTGTGGGTACGTATTGACACTGGCTGCCCTCTGGCCCTCTCTTCTCCCAGCTCCTCCCATCTTCCCAAACTGGTCCAGTGTCATCACAAGCTATTTGTGTGTGCTGTATCTGATGATACACACACATATACACACTCATACCCATACATTCATTACAATCCCCCTTCCAGCCACAGACTCGTATAGCCACCACCATATGTCATTGTTAATGGCAGTTGTGGGCAGAGGAAAAGTCACCAGACAAACCTCCAAAAGTTCTGTATGAGTACACACGTCGGAAGAAAAATGCCTGGGTCCTGGGCTGGGTGGGCACCAGATATCTGTCTGACCCCACAGTGAGTCAGAAGCAGCCCAGGGGAGACGTCTTGTAGCTCTGGTGCTCTTGTGGGGCCTTTACCTGCAGCTAACCCAGCAAGGCTGCATGTCCCTGTTTGTCTGAGTTTTAGGCCTTATCCCTAGTTCTTCTCAGATGGATGCCAACTAGACTGCTGTCTTCTGTGAAACTTCCGCTCACACACAAGAAGGGCAACCTGCTCTGTGCCAAGCACCTATGTGTCTTATTTCATACTTTCCTCAAAACCACTCTTTGAGGTTAGATTAACCATTAGAAACTGAAGCACAAAAGGTTCTTGCTCAAGATCACACAGCTTATAGGTCCAAGTCCCCCTTATACACTGAGCTCCCTATATTCTTGGCCAGAAGAAACCGTTTAATTGTAAAGGTTTCTGGAGCCTCTAACCTTCTACCCTAGGAGCCTGAATAAAATGAAAAGAAGATTGAAGAAGACAAGAAATAGCTGCATACCATTCTCCCTTCAAGAGTCTGGTCAAGTTTGTACACAGCTCTTCTCAAGAAAAGGCTGAGACTGTGAAGTCCAGACATATAGACAAGAGAATTATTTAGGACTTAGAGCTCTGTGGCTCAGAGGGGCTCACAGTAGGTAGACTTCAACTACGGTAGACTTAGATTAATAATACCAGACACTTAAATCTGTGCCCATTCTGTGCCAGGTGCTATTTTAAATGCTTTATGTATAAAAACTCACTTTAACCTTCATATAATCAAATCCCCATTCCAAAGAAAGGAAACTGAGGCCCAGAGGAGTTAAGTAAATTCCCTAAAGCCACACAGCTTGTGGGTTATGGAGCCAGAATATGAGCTGCAGCTGCTCTGTCTATGCTCTTGGACATACCCCACTGCCTCTTGAATTGGAAGCTACTAGAGATAGGACCCCTTTAGAGCAGGAAAAAATAAACCACAGAAAATTTTGAATAAAAATGCATCCTTAAATGAACTTACTTAATCATTTTGGGGTCAAAGGCAGCTTTCTTGGCAAGTTGCTCCCTATTGTCCCAGCTTAGTTTGAACTTGTTATCTTGTCCTCACAAGGAGCAGTCGGCGGTGGGGATCCATGACTGTCTCTCCATCCAGGAATGGCCTATGTGCCAGGACAGCACCAGTGTGGACATGTGCTCCACAGAGGAGTGAGAAGAAAGGGCACCACACTTTTCTGTCCCCCTATGCCTGGTCCTGCTTTCATCCCACCCCTGGCATTAGGTTCAAGGAACAATTCCCATGTTCAGTGGTGGCACTGTCTCAGAAGGAAAACATCCCAGTTTCTCACAGCTTCTCTGATGAATCCAGATTCAAATGAAGTATCACTCTTGAGGGTAGGGATGAAAGGCAGTGGGAGCCTTTGCCAGTTTCCATTACTTTGTGTTTCGTTCATTTGTTCGCTCTTTATGTAGCATTCATTGCCACACTATAGGATTACTTAGCACCTCTTGCAATGAATGCCCAGTGCTACACATTGGGCCCTATGGTGATGGCAGGAGCTGCTAAGAGAGAAATCATGAGGCTTAACAGGCAACTAGGTAGCAAAGTTAGGCTAAGAAAGGGATGGAAAGATGAGAAGAGGGCAAAAAATTATAGTATAATGGATTGGAAAATTTAGGATCTAATGCCAGCAACAAGAATACATCATAGAAAGGTGAATTAAATGAAAGGTGAAGTCTCTGCTAGGAAACTGTTGCTATCAATTGCTGTCTGGGAAAAGCAGTGGGAAGACAGCTCCTCTGTATTTCTCTAGGATCTGGAGCTGCATGGGAAAAATTACATTCTATAAATAAGAAATTTCTCTAACAGTCTGTGTCTTTTTAATAAAAACAAGAGTGGGGAGACTTCAGCATGTGGAGAGTTGATAATGTACCTGAGGAGTCCCAAGGACCAAAATGGGCCAGTATAGAAATGTAAACCCTGATGCCCAGGTCCAGGGGGTCTCTGCTCTTAACCATTACTTACTGTTTCTTCATAAAATGAGGACAAAAATCCCAAGCACATTAGGTCATTAGGAAGCTCAAATAGGAAACGTACATAAAAAACATCCATCCATGTGATTAGCCCAAGGTCTGTGCTCCGAAATTTTAGTTTGCACCCCTCCATAATTCTCTCATTCATTCCATTCCTGAAGAATGGGCTGCAGCAGCAGCAAGATGCCAAATGAGAATATCAGGGAGGGAGAGAAAACCAGAGAAAAAGAAATTGGGAAGGGGAGAGGGAGAGGTGACAATAAGGAGTAGCAGCTAGAAGCAGAGAGTCACTGGAGCCAGGATGCCAGGGTTCAGATCTCAGCCCTGGCCCATCCTGGTCTCTTGGATCTCAGATGAGTGGGAGGCGGGGGAGTGAGGAGGGATGGGGGTCATAGAAAGTTTGTTGCCATTGCCTTGTTGTTTAGTCAGCAAAGTGATCCAGGAAAACCAAGAAGGAGTATTAAAACAACTTGTCCACAATAAAGGACACAGTTCCATATTTAATAGAAAATGCCTATTAAGAGAAAGCCAACCACCATGCCATATCCATGAGCTGATGTGATAGAAAGATAATAGCCAGCTTACATAGAATACTCACTACATTCTGGACACTCACTGTCTCAGTGTATTAAGAGCTTAAAATGAATTTTCTAGAGACACTATAAGCTAAGTAATGTTGAAGCAGGAAGTAGTTAGGAAGGAGGAAACTCCAGAGGTACCCGAGGGCTTAGATAAAGGTCACTGATAAAGGAGAGAGAACCTGTTCTAATACCGGTTGTTCTTGCTTTCTGGAAAAGCGCTGAATCATGGTGAATCATAAATGCACTTACACAGAAGATGTTACGTGACCCCTGCTTCATTATAATAGAATTATAATAAATTGTGGGACTCCCTTTCCTGGTGTCCAATCAAGGAAAAGCATGGGAGACCACATGCGAAGTAGCTTTAAAGTAATGTTACCACTTGTAACATTGCGCGTAATAAAACCCCGTCAGTACTAGCCAGGAAATATCCCCCCAATAACAATAGAATCCCTCTAGCCTCTGAGGTCAGACTCTGCTCAGAGTTGGCCCACTCCCATGTTCTGTGGAGTGTGCTATCGCTTAATAAATCTACTCTCTCTCTTTCTGCTATAAACTCTCTGTGTAGTCAGTTCAATTCTTTGCCCGCAATCACCAAGAAGTTGGTTACCTGTGCCCACCTGTGACAATATCATTATTTTGATTTTACAGAAATGAAGCACAGAGACAATCAGAATCTTCCCAAGCCAGTTAGCTTTGATTTATAGAAAGAACACTGACTTCACTACTAACTGGAAATGAGCCCAGTCTCCCTATCGGGGCAACGTGAGTACTTTGCCATCCTCCCCAGCTTCATAAATTGAAATTCAGAAAGGAGATTATTGGAACAAGACAGACCAGAGTACCCATGCTCAGTCTATCTTCAGCTAGAAAGTATGTCCTCATTCAGTTTACAGTGTTTGAACTTACTTTGCTTTGCTTTCTCTGTGAAATATGGATATTAATTCATTCTTTGTAGTGAAATGTAAGGATTTAATAAAATAATAAATGTAAAGGTAACCCTACAGAAAGCCAGGAACAGTAGTAGCACCTTTCTTCTCCCTGTGATTTTGGTCATGAGATTCACCTGGAGATACTAGTAATCATTTTAAAGCTATTTGGGTTTTCTGTCTACTCCTTTTGCCCACCATTAAGAGTATGTTCTGGTGACAAGAGTCATGATTTAAATTGTTAAGCAAGAAAGAAAAGGAAATAAGACAAGAAACCTGCAGAATCAGATATATTAATACTGTGACAGTACTGGAGGAGTTCCTTCTTCGCAGTGAGAAGGCCACTCTTTAGTTGATGACCATCTGTGGAGTTGTCACATGTAACCCACAAATCACAGGTCACTTTCTAAATGACTCAGACTTTCTACTGAAAGAGCATGCTTGTAACTGCTGCCCTTGAGAACATTCCTTCTTCAATGAAAGGGTGAGTTCAAGGCCTTTAGCTCAAAATACAACTGAACTGCATTAAATACCAGTTGCTTTCAAACTACTTTCTAAATCTGGCCCTGGGGCTTCTCTGGTTTCACATAGGAATGCAGAAGTCCCTCAGCACACTTAATGCTCACTGTGCTACGGGTAACCACAAAGTGACTAAAGAGTGATGTGTGGGCAACTCTGCTGGAGCCAACACAATAGATGCTCCTCCCACTGGAGGTCAGAGCAGTGCCCTCAGCAGATACTTTGGTCATTTGATAATTATAATTTTATTTTGAAATTATCATTTAAAAAATTGTCCAAGTGGTAGCAATTAAACTTTGGGAAAGTCAGACAAATGTTGCTAGAAAACAAACAAACAAAAAAACCCCAGCCAAGCAGCAATTGGTTTTACATATAAAACCTAGGTAAAAATCCAGGGTAAGTTTAGGTTCTCAAGTTCAGGGCAGCACCAAAGAGGCAGCAGAGTCAAATGTTTTTATGGGTAATTAATAAAGACTATTTTTCTGCAAAAATTTTCACATCATGGAGTTCTCAATTAAGAAATAGTGTGTCACCCTGGCCAGGTGACTCAGTTGGTTGGAGCATCGTCCTGTACACCAAAAGGTTGCAGGTTTAATCCCTGGTCAGAGCACATACAAAAGCTGCAGATTTCATCCCCAGTTGGAGCATATATCAGAGGCAACCAATCAATCTCTCTTGCTCTCTCAAATCAATAAATGTATCCTCAGGTGAAGATTTAATTAAGTAAAAAGAAATACTGTATTCTGTGAAAACTAAAGATTTAGTATTAAGACAGTTATCTCTAGACTTCTCTAATAATTTATGAAAGAGAGTTTGAATAATTATCTCAAAATGAGCAGCCAACAGGTGGCTTATTATCACAGATGATCACTCTCAGTGGCATTACCAGTTTCAGTAAACAAGTCCTCCCAGAGAACTCAAATATAAGTGAAATAAGATTATGTCTGGGAGATTAACTATGAAGTGAATATGTTATACCTCAGAGAAGTCATTGAAGGAGGTAAAATAGATTCCCAGCCAAGAACACTTACTCCACTGTAACAAAGTAAAAAAATTGAAATATCTAAGGAAACAATGAGCAGGGGGAAAGGGACCTCAGAGACTAATCTAGCCCAGTCTGAGGAGAGATGTACAGCCCTTGTGGTAGAGGTATCTTCATTTTAGATCAAGATGCACTGACTTCTCTCAGCCTAAATGCAAAACAAAACAAAAACAGTAGTTATCAAATACCAGCAATCATCTGAGAAACACAGATCATCTTGTTGGAAACAAGTTTCCCTCCTAAAGAATCTGGGTCAGTAGGTCTCAGATGGGTTTGAACATCTGAGGAGTCATCAAGCCCACTAGGGCCTTGTTGAGGCATAGGGCTCAAGGGACACACTCTGAAAAACTAAACATATGAATCCTCTGGCAGTCTGGAATCCATGTTCCCCTGGCAACATTCTGACAACTTGGTTTTTGGTGATTTTCACCCAGAGGGAAAGTGTGTGCAGGTCTGGACTCTAGCATCTTGTCCATGAGCTAAAGATTCTTATTATGCAAAAATAAATTGATTTCTCAGTACACATACCAGCCTCCTTCATTTAGTCAATATACCCCAGGAATATTGGATTATTTTTCAAGAGCTTTTATTCCCTCTACACTGTTTATTTTTGCATAAAGTCCTCACCATAGAATATGATTTGCCTGGTGAATTTACATTATTAATTGTAAAAGGGGAAAAATAGAAAACATAATGGTTGCATGTCTTTTGGCCAGGAACAGTCTCCAAAAGCAAAGGAAGAAAAGTAGAGACAATAAAAGGGTGCTTTAGTTAGGTTTCACTATAAAAATTTAAAATTTGTATGGAATAATAGATACCATAATCTAAAAAATATAAGTGACATAATGGGAGAAAATACTTGATTTTTATCCAAATTTAGAATTTTAAAATGTGGATAATTGAGTGAGTTCCTACAAACCAATTAAAAATAAAAATAAGTCATTCCTAAGAAAAATTTATGAGGCTCAATATTTGCCTGAAATAACTGGAACATACTTATAAAAAAGTATATGTAGTTTAGATGAAATTCAAATTTAACTGGGTTTCCTGTGTATTTTTAAGCCTGGTACCCATAAAGGAACACAAACTTTCAATTTACAACATGAGAAACATTAATGATCCATGATCATTGAAAAGATGTTTGATATCACCATGCAGATTAAAACAAACATGAGCAATCCTTTTTTTGTTCATTGAATTGGAAAATATTAAGAAAACAACATCCTATTTATTGAAGCAGTATCAAGAAACATGCACTCAATACACTATCTGTGGAAATGTAAGCCCACAAAGACTTCCTAGGAAATATTTGCAGCCATGGTATAAAACCTTAAATTAAGGTCCAATATTATCTTCTACTTTGATATTTGGTAAAATGAGGAGGGTCTTGAGTGGGCTAATTGCAAGTTCTCTCCCCAATCTGACCCCATGGATAAGGTCCCCTAGCCAAACAACCTCCTTATGAAGGAGACCAGGCACAATTCTTGGTCATCCCTGTGTAGTGGGTTTCAGTCCCCTGCCAGCCTGTGGGCTTATTCAAACAAACCAATCTCATCATCCCGTGGGACCCAGGAGGTACCCCATCCTCTCAATATTAGACAGCCCGCTTTTCACACCCCTAATTATTCACTCAGTTCTTGAGTGTGCCCCCATGTGGTCTTGCGTGGTGTGGAGTGTCCTCTTCCCAGGCTTTGACTGGCAAACAGTTATTAATCTCAATTGTCCAGTATCACATGTCGCTCCTTAGTCCTGGAGTAGAGATTCCTCCCTCATCAACTGGATGAAAAAATAGCTATTAAAATATCACCATCTTTCCAATTTTAAATGTGCCTACTTTTTAACCAAGAAACTTCATTCCCTATAAACTGTAGAAACAAAAATATACATTGTGACATTGTTTTTAAAAGCAAAAAGTTGGCAACAGCCTGAATATTTATCTATAGGGAAATGGTTAAATAAGTTATAGTTAAACTATAGAATACTATGCAGCAGTTGAAAAGGCTTAGAGAGAATTCCAAGACCCGTTACTTCTAAGCAATATGTGTAATATAATCTCACCCAATTTATGTATGATAACATATCTATATGCATATTGTATTGTCTCTTTCATAGAGGATGAGAAGAGAGGAACTAGGCAGAGGCTTTTGTAGTCTTTTGTTGTATAATTTTGCACAGTTTGAGTCTTTTACAGTGAAAATGCATTCTAGTTTTACTTATGTAATGTGATATAAATTTTAAAATAAGAAAAGTATATCTCTATATCTATATCTATATCTATATCTATATAATTTCAGACTAACTGTGAAGGTTTGTAGTAATGTAATGAACCTGAGCAATGGGACCGCTAGTCTAGAATATTCCAGCACCCCCATTCACAGACATCTTCTGGGCCCTGATGCTATGTGAGTTAGCCTTTAAGTCCCTCTCAGGCTTCTCTCCGGAAGAACTTCTAAGTAAAAAGTCCTCTTTCACATTTTCCATATGAATCATGCAAACACAACTGGTACATAGCTAACACATTTTTACAAATCCTCTGTCATCTCTCCCCCTAATCCTATCTTTTATTTAACGTCATCATCTAATGAATCATGTTAAAAAAATTAATAGTCCCTGGCTGGTATAGCTAAGTAGATTGAGTGTGGGCCTGTGAAGCAAATGGTCATGGGTTTGATTCCCAGTCAGAGCACACACCTGGGTCACTTGCAGGCCAGGTCCCCAGTAGGGTGCGGGCAAGAGACAACCACACATTGATGTTTCTCTCCCTGTCTTTCTCCTTTCCTCCCCTTTTTCTAAAAATAAATAAATAAAATATTTATAAAAATTAATAAACATATGAAGGAAATGAGGGTGCAGTCCTGTGAAGGAGAGATAATAAACACATAAGCTATTGCTTGTCTAGTTGTGGAGACTCAGAAGAGCCTTTAGAAACAGTTTATGTTTGCTAAGTGAAAAATATATAACTGAATATAACTGTGGAGCAATTTGCTCTCTCTGCTTTTTTGCACTTTAAAGAAACTAGTTGAGTATTGAATTACAAGCTGTGTTGGGAGCAATTATCTTAAGGAAAATCACCTACACTTGGGCCATACTGCATTGACTAAAGCCAACCACTGTCCTGCTGCAGCTCAGTCTTGCTCAGCCTTATCCATTAACCCTGAGAACAGACTACTGTTGCCAGCTTAATCAGTCCTCTCCCTGGGGACGTGTCATTGACATCTCACCACACTAATGCCGTCATTGAGAAGAGCCTCCCCGAAGATCATCATGTATAGTGCCTCATTCACTCGTGCCTCCTCAAACACAGCCAGCACAGCCACTGGATCCACAGCCGAGATCAGGCTGCCAAACAGCAGGTTCTGAAGCAGGTTGATGTCACTGAGGCCAAAAGCCTTGATCTGGCAGATAAGGTAGAGGGAGAGGCCAATGCCAAAGGCATTGATTAGGGCGCCCAGGCCTGCCCACCAGAGGATGGAGCCGATGTTCTCAAAGAAGGGCCGGGTGGGCAGGAAGTAACCGCCTTCCAGGACGATGGGTGGAAGGAGATACAAGAAGTAGATGCTCGAATCCATGACTGGAGGTGATTTGTGGTTAGTGCCAAAAATGATGGCACCCACCAGAGCCCCAACAATGATGAGAAGGCAGCTTTCTGGCATGAGGCCTGGCAGTCTGTGGTAGAGGTGGAAGCCTGAGTAGGGAAGAAAACCACATTTAGCTGTCTGTTAACAATACCCTTCTGTCCACTATGATACCAGGAGAGGGTGCACAAGAGTTTTTTTAAAGTCAAGCAGATGGAATCTTGGGCAAGCTGGCTGTCCTCTCTGAACACCAGCTCCTACATGTAGCAAGAACTGAGAGTGCTATAAAGGCTTTACCCAAGAACAAGTACTTAACATGCTAGCACAGGCCACAGAATCAGTGTTCCCAGCCAGCCCTCCTCCTCCTTCCTGCTGTCCCCATTTTACAGTATCTGAGGCACTTGGGTGAAGAGGGTGGGGCTGTCAGCTTTCATGCAAAACTCACATTTAAAGCTCATACAGAGTTTTTCATCATCACCTAAACCTCAGCTTGTTCCAAACTTACCTTACCTCACTTCCATCTCCACCAAACAAAAATAAAAAGTCCTTTATTTTGTTTCCCTTAGTTAATCAATGACATTGCCATCCAGACAATCACTTAGGGAGACATAAAGTCACATTCTCATGAACATTCTTTTAATCACCTTTGTTCCTTTATGCAATCAGCTCCCCATTTCATGAGTAATATCTCTCACTAGCTGCCCCTAAAGTCCATCCCCTCCTCTCCAATTCTACAGGTACCACTTTTACTTAGGACTCTCCATTTCTTCTCCTAATTATTGCATTGTCTTCTTGATATCCTGTCTTACCCTCAGCCCCAACAGTTCACACCACATCTTGCTGCCAGCTGACTTTCTTACACATATATCTGATGGTCTAATTTCCCACCTTTGACTGTGAAGGTACACAGTGCTTCCCATGAATTTTAAACCGAGAATATTTCTTAAGGATCCCTGCTAATCAACCTGCTGGGAGGTACTGTGAGGTGGAGAACCAAACACGTTTTCTACAATTCCAACTGTTGATGAAATTTTAGAAACATGATATTAACAAATAAGAAACACAAAAACAATACAATGGATAAGTATACAATAAAATGCCAGCAAATATGAAAAGCTGTCAGAATACATCAGGTCTCCCTAGGGCTCTCTCCAAGTCAATATCCCTCTCCTGTTCTATTTTTATGAATCCTACATTATAGCCAACCACACACTTTTTCACCCTGAAGACCTCCTTTCTTATCTTCATATGCTATCACTGATGCCTGAACTGTTTTTTGTTACTGATTCCTGCTCAATCTTCGAAGTTAAGCTTTTCCTGATCTTTCCCAAAAAGACATAATATGTCTTCCTCTGAATGATTATAACATCTTATTTGTACCCGTGTAACAATAATGATCTCTCTCTTTACCATTTTTTGTGCATGAATTTGTCCCCCACTAAATCTTAAACTTCTCGAGCTCAAGCAGAATGATAGATATCTTTATATCTCCCAAAGCATAACAGCCACTTTATTTGCTGAAAGAACTTATAAGTGTATATAAATGAATGAATAAAAAGGTTAAATATTCATCACATAAGACTTTACATGGGAAGTAGAAGTGGAACAGGTTGTTGGAGAATGATTATGACTTACATGGTTAGACAACAAAATAGGAGACATTTTAGGTGGGGAGAACTCCAGAGAAAAATAGAGACAGGATGGTCCACATGGATATGTTTGATATTCATTGAGGAGATCCACCTGGTGAGAGTGCATTTTGAATTGCAAGAGTATTGGAAGGAGAGTTAGAACACGATTTTTAAGCCAAACAATAAGGGCCTTGGATTCAAATGCAAGAAGTGTAGGACTTCTCCCATAGACCACAGAGAGCCATTGAATGTCTCCTTAGGAATTTTCTAGGTTCAGCCATCCATAGAACATATGGATTTCCCTACCACAGCTTTGAATTTCTCCATGCACTATAGAAGGCAGGTTAATTAATACAATGGCATATTATTAGTATCAAGAGACATTGCTACAAACCACAGACCTAGCCCACTGGCTTCAAGATCTTAAACCTCCTTCTTCTAGAGTCCTGCACTCTCTATTTTTAAATAAGAACTTTCTCCTTCTCTTCCTTCCTCCTCCCTCTTTTACATCTTCATCTTGTAGAGCTTATTTTAACCACATGGAACTTTTTAAAATGTAAAAGAAGTGGAAGATAATATAGTGTAATTTTATCAGGCCCTGTGCCTCCCCATAGTCCCTACTTGCCTAGGCAAGTCTAGGTCCTGCTCCCCAGAATCTAGTTTCCTGAAATGAATCCAACATGTACTTGCCTTAAGCTAAGTTTCACCTTAGCTTAAGGTGCAACTTTAACACAGCAATAGAAATAGAGGCCTCATGCCTACTTACAAGTAAAGCACAGTAAAGAATAATGATATCTGTGCTTCATATTTCACAACTATTCTCCCCTTTTGTGATGGCCAGTAGAATCCAGTTGCTTTGAGACATTATAATTCCAATGCCTGAAACTTAAATGGCCACAAATAGCCAAGTCCTACTATGAGTCAAAGACAGCCTTCCTTTTCATTCTGCCTAATGATTCAGGAACAACCTTCTATAAAGGTACAAGAAATGAAACCGAAATAAAAGATAAACAAAAAAGCCTGATGTGACTCTGTACTATCTTTGTTCCCAAATATTATTCTTTCACAACATGGATAGTTGGGTGTTTTAAAATGATTGGAGAGAGTTGTGATGTTTTTCTGTCAGAGTGCCTAACTAGGCAGTGCTAGATTCACCGGTCTTCCCCATTAAACTAAGTCCCTTGAGGCCAGGGACCATGGTCATTGCCACATATTTTATGGGTACTCAGTAAATGTAGCTTGATAGAATGACTGAGTACAAGAATGAATAATAATAATCAGTATTAATCGCATTTTGATTTAAGTTTCATAATATAATATCTAAAAAAACTATAAGCATTTCTTGTCTTAAAGTTTTTATGTCTTCCCCCACCCCCAGGTGAATGAGCCACCATATATAAAACTACAAGCCCAGTACCTGGCACCTAGTATACACTCAATAAACATGACCTTCTTTTCATGTACAGTGTAAAAATAATCTTAATTCCTAAAGACCAGCAAAAATGAAATAGTACTTGAGTACACATGATCCATCTGATAATCTACTTATTTTCTTTTTCTAAAGTATGGTGGGTTACATCAACATGAAAATCAAGAACATTTAAACCACTACAACATGCTAAACTTTTAGACATAGTGAGTCTGGGTACGTGTGATACCTCTAAAGAATGATCTATGTTTATGCTAATATAAAACCAAGATAAAATATATCTTTTCTGCATTGAGATGTTTATTGACATAGAACATAAGCTTCTTTTCTATTAGAAAATCCATATTTGCACCGAAGAAAAGTCTTAAAAATAATTTCACTGATAAAAAACTAAGACCTAGAAAGACAAAATGACTAGCTAGGCAGTGGTAGATCCAGTTCCTGACCCCAAGAAGAGCTGTACCCATTACTGTGAAGAGGAAAAAGAGGTCAGGTCAGGGAGAATCTCTAGCATTGTTTACAAAGGAAAACAAAAGATCTACATAAGATCACTTTGAATGGTTTCAGTGTCCATGTGGTTGGCTGAAGAGTGTTAGACCCTTAGCTCTGAACTAACAATATTAACCCTTGAGAAAGCCACTGTACTTGATCACTTCTTAGAAATAATATGAGGTCCTCTGAATAATTTAATCATTTGACAAGTCACACAAGAGTTCTTCGAGTTAACAATTTCCATTTAATCTTTATACTTTAAGGTCAAAATGAATAGCAGTTATGAGGGAGTCAGTGCCTCAACACCCATGGGGAGTCAGATGAATAGGCAAAGCCCCTAGGACTGATGCCAAGCAACTAACTGCCAGATCTCATGGCTCAGCCCACACTTCACACCCATCCTAGAGGTAAATTAGAAATGAGTACCATGGATTGTAGTAAAGCAATTTATTTACTCAACTATCAAATGATAGTTGAGGCAAATGATACGTTATACATGATAATCGAGACAATTATATAAATTTTTCACTTTCAAATAAGCTGGTTTTAAGGAGACAAGGGGGTGGACTTAGGAATTAGATGGTTACAGAATGTAAACCATCACATTGGTTTTTGGCACAAAGAACCTTGATTACAATCTAATCCATTAACCTGACTTGACTTTATTTCACAAAGAAAAGCAAAGGTGCCCCACTGGATTCACTTGGTTCAGTTGTAAATCAATATCTTACTACTGACACATATCATCTTCTGGGCCCCATATCCCATCAACTGAGAGATATAGCGTCTCCTGGGATTGTCTTGTTTCTTGCTTTCTCTCAATTTGCAAGGAGCACACACCACTGTTAAATAATCAACAATGGGAGCCATTTATGAAGCCCCTGGCCAAGAATAATGGAAGAATATTTCCAGAAGAATCACTATGTGGTTCCTGAAATTCCCAATGGCCATCAGTCTGAGGTCTACATGCTTTACCCTATAGGATTTTTTAAAGCACAGAATCCTGAGATTTTTGCATGTCAAATAATGTCACATGGTTGTCATCCTGAAATAATAAAAAATTTTAAAAAATACCCAGGACACAAAAGAATGCCTTTAAATTTAAAAACACAATTCTGAAGCATTAAATGGATTTATAAAAAGCTATAAGACTTTTCCTTTGTCGAGGAACATAATTTTTGATGTAACATCAGTTAACAGTTACAATCCACTTAGCTGCACAACTACAAGGCATTTTTACATACAATATCTCAGATGGAAAACAACTTGCACAAGCTGGTGTTTGAAGACTTACCTATTTTTGCAAGGGATGCTAGAAGTATCCAGAGGGTGATCTCATAAGGAATTTGCACGTAGTCATAATCCAATGTAAAAACACTTATCTTCTCATTTAGCTCTGTGCTGACAGCAGCAAACCGAATATCAGAGGAATTTGTGGATTTGTTCAAATCAGAAGTTGCTTCAGAACTCTTGAGGACCACTATCCACAGCAACCAATTCCAACGGCAAAAAGGCACAAACACCTGAAAACCCATGCTGTGAGCTTCTTCTGCCCTGTGTGCCACACCTCTGAAGTGAGTAGGTTTCTGGAGAGACTCAAGCTTCACTTGGTCAAAAGTAATACACATACAGTCCATAGGTCATCCCAATAAGAGTCTGAGTGTGTCATTGAGTTGTGAGTGTAGAGGTTTTCAAATATTCTTTAAAAGATTCATGTTCAGGCAACTCAGCTTCTGGCTCAAATGCAATCATTCGGTAGATTTGTTAAAGTCCAGGGAACTATCGGTGGGGCCTTTACCTGATTGTGATTTGAAGAGAGAAAGATTATGAAGGAGAAAAATATTTCTTCATTCAAAGCTGTCTCCTCACTTCACTGCACACTGGTTTGGCCTTGTAAGTGAAAATTACGGCACCACTAAGGTGCTCATTTCAGGTATCATTGGAGTCCTTTTAGCCAGGAAGGGAATCCTCCCCTCTCTACCAGATCCCGGGAAAGTACCACCTGTCTTGCACCAGCTGTTTCTCTCCTCCCCCTGCTCTCTCACTTTTTCTGAATGCCAAGGCTGCAGGTAACTCTTGAACCACACTTAATTATTTGCTCTGATTTGACTTTCCCAGAGTGTTCTCTGAGAGGGGTTACACTGCTGACACCTAGTGGGCAGCCATAATAGGACACCTTGGCATGTTTAATAACAAAACACTATGTATCTCACCTAAAACCATGGCACTTTTGAGAGTAAAGAAAATCAAATAATATATGGCAGACCACAGGTGTAGACCAGAAATTTCCTGGTACCCCACATCACATAGTCTCTATTAATGAAGAAGGTGGAGGAGGAGGAGGAGATATAACACATTACTGGACTCTTTGAGCAATAATTCAAAGACAGAATGAAGTTCCAGTTATTTGCAAACTTTACACAATATTTAAAAAATAATAAGCAGAACAAGCTCCATAAATACCTGTAAAAACCCAGTTTTGAAAAGCTCCATGGCACATTCAAAATTTTCTGTTTAAAGAATTTTTTTATTAAGGTCTATTTGTTCCAAAGAAGCAGTACAAAAGAGCTTATAAAAGCATATTGAGATGGATTCTACGGTTCTACTCCTAGGTATACATATGGTCAGGTGACCTTGGCCAACTACTTACTTTTCAAAGTGACCTTACATGAAGAGGGGGAAGATAATAGCTACCTCATCCAGTGACTAAGAGTATCAATAAAACAGGCATACTACTTGGCACTTACTAAATATTAGTTTTTATTATTTTATGTTGGAAACTTACCTGCCTGGTTTCAGAAGCTATAACTCCACCCCCCTCCCCCACAATGGCTAAGGTTGAGTGATTGACCTTCACTCACTCAATAAGCCACTAAGGAGACAAAGCTTATCTCCCTGGCAAGGGTACTGCCTCTGCCTCTTTTACTTCACCCTGCCTGGCCCCCAGTGCTTGATTGGTCAGCCAATGACAGGTAAGATTCCATAAGGGTGGGATGACCTAAAACAGGCACAATCATGGGGAGGACTCAGGGAAGGACTTGGGGGCTACAGAAAAGGGGTGATGGACCCTTGCTCTTTGGCTTTGACATAGCTTGAGTCCTCATTCTGTCTGCAAGAAGTCTTCTAAAGAGATTAGGGGACTTCTCCTGTCTGACTTAAGCCTGAAACAATGTCGGTGGTGGGTGTTGCCCTGTGCTGGAACAGGCAGGTTCCCTAGGGCAATCAGGCCTGAGAAAGAATATGTAAAATCCTGTGAAGCCCGCTTTGTTTAGAATGCTCTCAATTAAATGATAAGGGTTCAAGAAGGAAGTGAGTTTGCTCCCCAAAGTTTTATGGCCATTAGCTACCTTACCCTGACTCAAAATAGGCCCTCATAGTTCTTTGTATGTTATCTATTGTCTGATCCGTACTGCCTGATAATGATTAATGAACTTTACATATACACCCTATATTCCTATGCAAACTGAATCTAATAAAAGCCTCTTGGGGCAAGGGTCTGGGTGCTCTCCTCTGGAGATGGTGGCTCAGGCTCTTTGAGGCTTGCTTTCTCCTTGAGAGAGAAGTCGCACCATCCCTTTTCCTCCGCAGGGCTCAGTAGTCCATATGAATTTATTTTGTCTCATCCATAATGCCACTGACACTGTGGGCTGGTGTCCACATCAATTTTAATCACATTTCTTATTCTATATGAGAAATAAAGACTATTGCAATGACAAGTAGTGTTCAATAGAAAATGAGAATTATTATTCACCTTCACTCTCTCAGCATCACTTTATGTCAAACTGCAGGATGATTTATAAATTTTTCTCAGTCAATATTAGTAAGTGTAAATAGTTCTCCTTCAACAAATTTGACAAAGATTATTAGAGAGTGAAGCAGGAATAATTAGGGAGGACTAGCATCTACCTGCAATTTTTAGCAAGATAATAAAATTAAAGCTCATATATGGATTAGGCAAAGCCTCCTCTCATATGCATCAAAACCACAACAAATGAAAGAAAAAGTCAATGAGTTGGACCTTATTAAATTTAAAACTTTTTTTAAAAGATTTTATTTATTTATTTATCTTTAGAGGGGGAGGAGAGAGGAAGAGAAACATCAATGTATGGTTGCCTTTCATGCATCCCCTGCTGGGAGTTGGCCTGTAGGGAACCGACCTGCAACCCAGGCATGTGCCCTGACTGGGAATTGAACTGTGATCTTCTGGTTCGCAGGCCTGTGCTCAATCCACTGAGCCACACCAGCCAGGGCAAATTTAAAAACTTTTTGATCCAAACTATATTATTAAGGAAGTGAAAAAAGAAATAAAAACCCTCAGAATGAAAAAAAATATTTGTAAATCACATATCTGATAAGGGATTTGTGTATTGGATATACAAAGAACTCTTACTACTCAATAATCAAAAGATAAATAGCACAATTAAAAATGGGCAAAAATATCTAAAAACATATTTCTCAAAAAAATACACCAAAAAAACCATCATTAGTCATTAGAGAGATGCAAATCAAAACTGCAGTGAGGTATCACATCACACTTGCAAGAATGCTAAAGCAGCAAACAAAACAAAAATATAGGTAATAAGAAATATTATCAATAATGATAGAATATAATCCAAAGCTTCCAGCCAAGATGGAGGGGTAGGTAGATATGCTTCAAATCCTCACAAAACCAAAAGAAGAATAGCAACTAATTTAAAAACAAACAAACAAACAAACAAAAAAACAACCATAACTGCTAGAAAAATCAAACTGTATGGAAGTCTGACAACCAAGAATTAAAGAAACATTCATTCAAATTGGTAGGGGGGTGGGCAGAGAAGGGAGGATGAGGAAGCCAGTATGTGCAACAAGACAATAGCTGGCAGATTAGGATATCACACATTCTCGTGCAAATAAGCTGGGAAGAACAACTGGGGAGCAAGACAGACTGAAACCCAGTGTTCTAGCAATGGAAACTAAAACTTCAAAACCTCTGGCTATAAAAACCAGTGGGGGTTGCAGCAGCAAGTGAATCTCCCAGTCTTACAGGAGAATCTATTGAAGAGTTCCATGGGATCTTAGAACATACACAAACCTTGGAATCAGCACCTGAAAAGGCACAGCCTGCTTTGTAGGAAACAGGGGCAAGTGACTGAAAAGTGAGGAAAGAGCCCAGCAAAACAGCATTGTTCCCTCTCCGACCCCTCTCCCACATACAGTGTCACAACCAAACAAAGCGAGTTGCCCCCCACCCCTGGCAAATACCTAAGGGTCTGCCCCTTAGACTGTAACAGGTCCACTGAGACAAAACAATATGGCTCAAATGAAAGAACATATAAAAATTCCAGAAAAAGAACTAAGTTATGAAGAGATAACCAACATCTCAGATGCAGAGTTGAAAACACTGGTAATCAGGGTGCTCATAGAAATGATTGCGTGTGGTCCAAAAACAGAGGAAGAAGTGATGGTTATGCAGGTGAAATAAAAAATACTATACAGGAAACCAACAGCAATGGGAAGGAAACCAGGGCTTAAATTAATGTTTTGGAACGAAAGGAAGAAATAAACATTCAACCAGAACAGAATGAAGAAAAAAGAATTCAGAAAAATGAGGAGAGGCTCAGGAATCACTGGGACAACTTTAAATGTTCCAATATTTGAATCATAGGGATGCCAGAAGGCGAATAGGAATACCAAGAAATTTAATACCTATTTGAAAAATAACAAAGAAAAACTTCTCCAATCTGGTGAAGGAACTACACATGAAAGTCCAGCAAGCTCAGAGAGACCCACAGAAGTCAGATCCAAGGAGAAACATACCAAGACATTTCATAATTAAATTATCCAAGATTAAATCTAAGGAGAAAATCTTAATAGCAGCAAAAGAAAAGGAGACAGTTATCTACAAAGGAGTTCCCATAAGACTATCAGCAGATTTCTCAAAAGAAAACTTACAGGCAAGAAGGGGTTGGAAAGAAGTTTTTAAAGTCATGAAAAGCAAGGACTTACAACTTAGATTACTCTATCCAGCAAAACTATCATTTAAAATGGAAGGGCAGATAAGGTGCTTCTCAGATAAGGTCATGTTAAAGGAGTTCATCATCACCACTCCCTTATTATATGAAATGTTAAAGGGACTTATCTAAGAAAAAGAAAAATATCAAAACTATGAACAGTAAAATGACAGCAAATTCACAACTCCCAACAACTGAACCTAAAAAAAAAAAAAAAAAAAACAAGCTAAGCAAATAACTAGAACAGGAACAAAATCATAGAAGTGGTAATCACATGGAGGATTATCAGTGGGGAAAGTTGGGAGGCAAATGGGGGAAAAAAGATACAGGGAATAGGAAGCAAAATTGGTAGGCACAAAATAGACAGGGGGAAGTTAAGAATAGTTTAGAAAATGGAGAAGCCAAAGAACTTTTATGGACATGACATAGAACCCATGTACATGAACTAAAGGGGGTATGTTGGAGGGAGGGGGTGCAGGGTAGGGGGGATGAAGGGGAGAAAAATGGGACAACTGTAATAGCATAATCAATCAAGTATTCTTAAAATAATGGCAAGAATATAGTGAGATTCTAAAATGTTAGTGGAAATCTAAAATGGAACAGTTTGGCTGTTTCTTCAAATGTTAAACAAAGAATTACACACAAACCAGCAATTCCACTCCTAGATATATACAGACTCAACATAAATGAAAACATATTCACTTACAAACTTGTACGTATTTTTAGCAGAATCATTCCTAACAGCCAGAAAAGTGAAAACAATCCAAATGCCCATTACTTTTTCATTGAACAAATAGAACGTGAAATATCTATACATGAAAGGAAGTGCTGATATGTGCCACAATGTGAATGGACTTGAAAAAAATGTGGTGAGTTATGCTCAGTGAAAGAAGTCACAGAAGACCACATATTATAAGACTTTATTTAGATTACATGTTCAGCATAGCAAATCTGTAGTGACAGAAAGTAAATGAGTTGTCTAGATCTGGAGGATGGGGAAAGTGAGGGGAAGAGGTAGAGAGTGACTATGACTATGAGGTTTTCTTTGGGTTAATGAAATATTCTAAATTCATGGTTGTGATTGCATGATTCTGTGAGCATACTAAAACCACTGAATTTTGCACTTTAAATAGGTGAATTGTATGGCATTTAAATGGATGAATCATATGGCATCATATGTTAATAAAGCTGTTTAAAAACCAAGACATGATCCCTGGCTGGTGTGGCTCAACGTATTGAGTGCCAGCCTGTGAACAAAAAGATTTCCAGGCAGGGCATATGCCTGGGCTGTGGGTCAAGTCCGCAGTAGGGGGCATTCAAGAAGCAACCCACATTGATGTTTCTCTCCCACTCTATCTCTCTCCTTACCCCTCTGTCTAAAAATAAACTAATCAATTTTAAAAAATTAAGAAGTGAGTCAGGACAGGGAGCAAGTTGGTTATGACTCAACCATATCTTCACAAGAAATTATAATTGGTTGTTTGGTTACATAGGATATCTTTTAGAAAGCCAAGTGAAATCACCATGCTTTAGAAGGTTGATGAGAAGAAAGATAAAGGGTTCTTCCCATCTCTTATCTCTTATTGGTCTATCCATGTTTGCCTCACAGGACACTGACTCCCTTATACTTCCAGATACATTAACAAGATACCTCCCAAGAAGCCAGATCTCACATCTTACACTGCAGAGCTTCATATTGGCCTGAAAGTAGAAAAAAGAGCCACAGCCTTCTTAGGTCCAGCAGCCTGCAAGAGCCACTGATAATCCTGGAGTAGAAGACAGTAAAGAAACTACAATTCATCATGAAATAATTGTTTAAAAGCCAGAGCCAGAGATGTAGAGGAAAATAATAAATTAACTTGGAAGGCCCCGAGTACACTATAGCCCAGAAGGCCAGAATTGGAGAATGAGCTATAGGCTTTGCATGAAAAATTACTTCAGTGCACATGGAGAAGTCCTGAGCATTCTAGCTTCCTAGGACTGTTGTCCATCTCCTGGGGAAGCCATGTTCCAACAATAGATACTCATAAATTGGCTCTTGAATATCTGCCTAAGAAGACCAATCTGTTGTGGAAGAAGCAAGGTTATAGCAGCCAGAGCATGTGGTCAAAGCCCATGCAGATGAAGCCATGTGAATCCTGGGGCCAAGAGAGGTGGTGGTACACAAAGAAGTTCTAGAAAAAAAACCTGTCTTTCTCTTTGATCCATTTGTCAGCACAATTCAAGTGGCCTGCAGGTTCTAACCAGCAGGTTATTACATCTCCAGCTCCACTTATTCAAACGACTTACATTTCCTGGGAGAAGCCTTACTCTCTCTTTTCAAACCTGAATAATTGTAAATGCAGCTTCTTTTGAGTGGAATAGCTTGATTCTATCTATCACTGCCCTTGATCTGAGTAATGCATCCTGGTTCTTTGGGACTCTGGAAAGAAACATTTAATTTTCTTCCATTTGGAAGAAGATTTCTCCTTGGACTTAATGTAAACTGTCTCCCCCAACCAGATATCAAAGCAGGGGCTATCATGACTATTTTTGAGTTTGCCATGACCAGCACAGTGCCTGGCACAAAGTGATTGCCCTGAATTTACAGGTGTTGAAATGAAAAGTTTTACCACCAGCCTCAGTTTTTCCACAGTCTGATTTCCTCAATAAGGACATTAAATTCCTTCTTCAAAGTCTCACAGGAAACCCATTTTTTTTTTCCTAAAGGTCAAAAATCAGGAAGACAAGCTAATAAGTCCTGTTGGAAAAGCTGTATCTTGAGAAAGCTTTTTGGTGAGACAATACCATACAAGTAGGTTAAGAACACAGGTTCTAGAGGCAGCAGGCCTGGCTTCAAATCCAGCTCTACTATTTACTGGTTGTCTGACCTTGGGAAAGGTACATAGCTATCTGTGCTTTGATTTCTTTACCTATAATGTAAGGAAAATAAACATAAAAGTGTTTTGAATATTAAATGACTTTAAACGTATAAAGCACTTAGAACAGTTTCTGGCACATAAGCACTAAGTAAGAATTTGTTTAAGAAATGGGGGAGAAGATAGAATTATGAGGAGTAGGGCCTTTCTTCAACAAACATCAAGACTTCTGTGTCATATGTTCTGGGCATAACAGGAAAGAAAAGGTTTTCCAGGAAGAGAATATTATATTTCAAGAATGTATTTGGGTTGTGCAGGTTTCCCTGACTAGAACCAAGAAGATGCAGACATTTAGAGCAATTGATAAGACAGAGTTGATATGAGGAGTTAGATCCTCATAGTTTAATTGAAACAAATTCTTCCTGATGTTCTTACATTGTAATAAGATCCAAATTATAGTTATTGGTTATGTTAATTCCTTGAGAAAGATCGATTGACAAGGCATCATGAGACCAAAAGATGCTGGACACTCACCTGTCTATAGTTGGACATGTAAAAAAAATTTGCAATGTTAAGGAAAAATAAAAACCAATTTTTGCTTGCATAGCACATAATTAAAGGAGTTACTCTGGATTTTAGGTCAGTAGTAAACTACTGAATAACCGGAAGCTTTTGGTCTAGTTATCCAGAAAATTATATTAGCTGTAGAAGCCTGGTTTGTTCTGACCCTTTTTGATGCCTGATCCTCAAAATCCTGTGATCCTTGTCATCTGCTCTTGAAAACCCGTGTACTCATAGAATCCAGTGATGGGAAGAAAGGACTGACGTTCTCTCTGACTGCATCCCTTATAATTCCAGTGTCCACACCCAGTCCACCCTCATGAGATTAATTGAAGGGGGCACACCCAGCAGGGGGATCTATCATCCAGGGCTTTAGGTGTGCACAGTTGGAAGCAGAGTTTGGGGGTTTGGTTTTCTTCCCTTTTTACCTTCAGTTTCCCAAAGGCAATTTTTGTCTCAGAAAAGCTCCAGAAGAAAAAAGAGAAAAGCTGGCTCTTCTATGCCTGCACATAATGAATTAGAAAGTCAACTCTCTCAGAACAGTTTTAAACAAAATTATCAGTACATATTTTCTTCCTTCTCACAGCGTGTGGCAATAATTGACTTTATCAGAAAGTATTTGCGTAGCACTTCTGGGAATCAAGTATCTGTTGCTTGCCCCAAACTCATGTTACTTTGTAGAGACTCAAATTCCTATTCTTTTTTTAGAAAGAAGAAAACAGTGAGAGAGAATTGGTCAGTGCTGTCCAGAAATATGGTTTGTTTTCCAAGCCCATAGCTAGCAATTAAGCCGGATGGCCTTGGATTGAGTTCGGGCACATCATGCCCTTAAATTGAAAGCATGCATCCTAAACTGGAGTGAAATCAAGAGCACTGACCCTGTTTTTCAGGACAGAAAAGCTGAGTTCCATTCTTGCTCCCAAAGTCTTTTGCTTCTCAGAGAGAAACAGGAAGTTACTGGAGGGTGTAATTAACTCTGGGAGATTGCCTAATACAGGAAGGAGAAGATAGGTACCACGATGGTATGATACACATGAATGTGAGCTTTGGAATGGGACAAATCTCCAAACCAGATCATGGTTAATGTTATGATCTTACAAGTCTAATGTGATAACTTCCATAGGGAAATAAGAATTTTGTGTAGGGGATAAACTTCAAGTTGTGTGATCTTGGGCATGTCTTAAACACCTCCAAGCCTCAGCTGTCTTATCTAACAAGATGATGAATATTATGATGATGAGGATGATGTCTATATAAAAAATTGTTAGAAGATTAAGTAGCACAATATATAATAGAAAGGAAAATGCTTAATACATAGTAGATACTAGAAGAGTGCTAAATTCATTTTATTTCAAAAATATTATTAACTTCATATAGGTAGAATCCCTTTGTAATGGCTCTAACTAATGCCTAAGAAAATTCTTGTTCATAATACATTCTACATCAATGAATTGGGTGGCTGAAGTAAGATAATTAGCTGATTAAAATGAAATATTTAATCTTATCCTACTTACCCACATTATTACCAGTCACCGCACTCTGAAAATGAGTCATAAGGCTAATCAAGCCCAGACTTATGTGACTGGGCTAGCAACGTAATTACCATATTCTCTCCTCTCACTCCTGGGGACTGACATCCCTGTCCCCCTTTCCCTACCATTACTTGTGTTTACTAGGCCTGTTATACATTTCCTTTCTCTGAAATTCTTCTTTTATTTATTTCACCAACAAAATTTTTATACCCTTAGGGTGATTTTGATATTGCATTTGGAGGAACACTGGGTAGAAAACATGTGCTACCACGGGGAAGTTTGCTTCTTTTGGTGCAGGAGAATTGCTGGCAACTGCTAAAGCAGTTTGGTTAAATGTAAACAACAGATATAGGATAGTGAAGTGTGGAAAAATATTGTGGGTCAGAGGAGATTTCCAACTTTTCTTTCTTTTTTTTTAAGATTTTATTTATTTATTTGTTTATCTTTAGAGAGGAAGGGAAGGAGAGAAATATGTCAATGTATGGTTGCCTGTCGTGAGTCCCCTGCTGGGAACTGGCCTGCAACACAGGCATGTGCCCTGACTGGGAATCGAACCGCGATCGTGTGGTTCACAGGCCCGAGCTCAATCCACTGAGCTACACCAGCCAGGGCCAACTTTTCTTTCTAACTGGACTTTAAGAACGTGGATGGTGTGAAGAAAGCACAACTGTGATCTCTTTTCAATAGTTCATTGCCAAGGAAACCACTTGCATGGCAGTAAACCAACTTCCATTTTCTGTGATTCAATCTAGGTAAATCTTTACCCCCTTCAAGATTTTCTCCTGTTTCATATCATGTCCAACACTGAATACCTGAGTTTGGACACTGTGTTAGTCAACTTGGGCTGCCATAATGCCATAGATCAGGTCCCTTAAACAATAGAAATACATTTTTCCACAAATTTGGAGGCTGGGAAGTCCAAGATCATGGTGACAGATCATTAAATTTATGGTGAGAGCTCTCTTTTTGGCTTCTAAGTGGCTGCCTTTGCTGTGACCTCACACAGTCTTTCTTCTGTGCACACACACAGGAAAGAGAGTGATATTTCTAGTGTTTCCTCCTAGAAGGGTACTAATCCTATTGAATCACCCATACGACTTCACTTAAAGAAATCTCTTCCCACCAAAAAAAAAACACAAAAAACAAAAACCAGAAAAACTGAATATAATTTTCTTTAACTTTGAAAATCATAATTTCAGATGGCAAATCTCTGAGTGCTCTGAGATGTTAAAAAGAACGGAAAAGGCGTCTGTATTTTATTACTCAGGAAGCCCTACTTTATCACATAGCAAAGCCATCTCAAACATGTAGCCTCCAAGATCACAATGGCAGGGGAAGAGAATGGAAATGTTATACTTGCACTTAATTGCCTCTCTCTAGAAATCATGTGTCACTCCATTCACCTTTTAGAAAAAAACTGTCACATGTCCCAATGAACTACAAAGGGGGTTAGGAAAAGAAGTTTCCTTGTGTGTTCAGAAAGATAAAATAATCTTGATGAAATAATTGGTGAACATAGCATTTTCTCTACCACACTTATGCAGTAAGCTCTAATTAGACTCCAGGTACAATTGCATGAGCAGTCACCCATTCTTAGTTGAACTGTTGATTTTTTTAAAGATTTATTTATTTATTTATCTTTAGAGGGGAAGGGAAGGAGAGAAGGAGAGAAATATCAATGTATGGTTGCCTCTCGTGAGTCTCCTGCTGGGAACTGGCCTGCAAGACCAGGCATGTGCCCTGACTGGGAATCGAACCACAATCGTGTGGTTCGCAGGCCTGTGTTCAATCCACTGAGTTACACCAGCCAGAGCAAGATTTTATTTTTTTTATTTTTAGAGAGAGGGGAAAGAATGGAGAAAGAGAGGAAGAGAAACATCAATGTGTGGTTGCTTGTCACCATGGCCCTCACCAGGGACCCAGCCTGCAACCCAGGCATATGCCTTGACTGGGAATCAAACCAACGACCCTTTGGTTCTCAGCCCAAACTCAATCCACTGAGCTACACCAGCCAGGTCTGAATGGTTGATTTTCATCTTTCTGTGGGATCAGATGTGGAGATACAAAGGAAACCATAGAGAATGTGATGAGGCAATGATGGAAGAATAATAAAGACATTTTCTGCAGATATCTCAGAAAGTTCAACATGTTCAATAATCCAGTTACAGTTGTATAGGTCTATGAAAAACTCCTAGACATAAAGTGAGCCAGATTAGAAAGATAAAATAGCCAGTTTAGGGGGGACTCAAAAAATCACAAAATTTATTTATACAAAATTGTGTATTTATTCTTAGATGTTTAAACTTGATCCACCTTCAAAGAAATCCCCATTAGATGCTAGAAACCTATCAAGACATTTTTCCACTGTCCAAAATAGTTTTTGAACTTGATTTTGATGCCTCTATATGTTTCTGTCATTATTTATTTCACCTCTTCCACAGTGGCAAAACATTTTCCTCTGAAAACTTTTTTACCTGGGAAAACAAACAAAAAAAAGTCACCGTGGGCAAAATTGGGTAAATAGGGAGGGTGGGGCCAAGGGTCATGCCATTTTGGGCCAAAAACTGCTGATACTCAGCATGGTGTGGCAGGTACACTTGTAAAGTGTACCTGGTCATGAAATGAGCAAAAGCTTTTAAAAGGTCTTCCAAAAAAATTCACTGAAGCCAAACCACAGCCTCTCATCACAGAGGCAGCTGGTACAATGATACAGGTGGGTTCCTAGACACTCACCCAGCAGGGGAAGCTTGTACTACATGGGGCCTGCCCTCCAAGAGATAATTTAGTCTTTTGGGGATTCACTCTTCTATATTATATTTAAACGTGCAAAAATCTCACAAGATACTTGCCTTTACATAGTTGGTTTTTAAAATAGCACAGAACCTTACCTGGGGGTAGGTACAAAAAGATGTTAAATGGGGCTTTTCCAGTTGACTCTGAATTTTAGCAGGTTACAAATTTAAGGACTGTGAGTGACAAGTGCTGTCTTAGTCCAAAAAGAGATGTTAGACAAAACCATTGCAGGACTTGCTAAGGGTAGCCAAACTGTCAAGTCACATCCCCTAACAACCTATATAGGAGACAATTGAGCCATTATCACCAGTAAGAGAGCTCCAAGAATAAATCATAAAGATGAAGTTTGTCTCCCAGTGGGAAGACAGATGTTTCACCCTCTGGCTGAAGGTTTACAGAGGTGAAGATTTATCATCGCCACAGTACTCATAGAGTTGAGTTGTACTCAACTCTATGAAAAATAATCTTGGGAGAGTTTGACATTTTTTTAAAGATTTTATTTATTTATCTTTTAGAGGGAAAGGGAAGAAGAGAGGGAGAGAAATATCAATGTATGGTTGCCTCTGGTGTGTCTCCTGCTAGGAACTGGCCTGCAACCCAGACATGTACCCTGACTGGGAATCAAACCACGATCGTCTGGTTCACAGGCCCACGCTCATTCCACTGAGCTACACCAGCCAGGGCGAGTTTGACATTTTTCATTTAGGATTCAGATATCATTCTGGAGCCTAATATCATTGACAATGAGAGATAGCCAGAACAACTGCAATGGGAAAGCAAGGACAAAAGAGACAACAATGGGAAAGTGGTGGAGAAGGGGTCATCTGATTCACCACGAGCCAGGTGAGTCACATAGAAATAATTGACCGTAATGGCTTTACTGCTTGGGGCAGGAGATGAGGGGCATCCAGAGAAGGCACCACCTGCAACAGAAGCAAAGGAATTGGGAGGAAGGTTGTCCAAACAACCAGCCAGAATGCTTCAAACAGAAGGAGCTAGCAGTCTGACATCAGGTAGAAGACAGAGCATTCCACAATTAAGAGATCATTTCAGCCCTGGCTGGTATGGCTCAGTTGGTTGGGCATCATTCTGAAAACCAGAGGTTACAGGTTTGATTCCTGGTCAGGGCACATGCCTGGGTTGTGGGTTTATTTCCCGGTTTTACCATGTATAAAAGGCTACCAGTCCACATTTCTCTCTCACATCAATGTTTCTCTTCCTCTTTGTCTCTCTCCCTTCACCTCTCTCTAAAATCAATACAGGGAAAATCCACCAAAAAACCTGGAATTATCTTCTGGAGGGTGGGCCCCTCATAGTAGAGACTTCCCCTGCTAGCTGAGTGTTTTAGGAATCCATCTGTATCAGTGTACTAGCTGATGTTATATGGTAACAGGCTGCTTTCAGCTACAGTGAATTTTTTGAAGACTCTTTTTTTTTTAAACTATGTTCGTGGTTTAATGAACACAGTTGTTGTTGGTTTTTTTAAGATTTTATTTATTTATCTTAGAGGGGAAGAGAAGGAGAGAGAGAGAAATATCAATGTACAGTTGCCTCTCGTGCATCTCCTGCCACGAACTGGGAACTGGCCTGCAACCCAGGCATGTGCCCTGACTGGGAATCGAACCGCGATCGTGTGGTTCGCAGGCCCGTGCTCAATCCACTGAGCTACACCAGCCAGGGCTTGAAGACTCTTTCAGTGCATTTGCCCATTTCATAATAGGTGACTTATAATCCCACCTGCCCACACTGCACCTAGTGTTCAGTGGTTTTTGACAAAAATGGCATGACCCTTGTGCCCCACCCTTCCTATTCACCCAGTCTTGCCCCAAGCAGCTTTTGTTTTGTTTTGTTTTCCCAGATGAAAAAAGTCCTCAGAAGGGAAAGTTTTGCTAATGTGGAACAAGTGAAACAAACAAACAAAAATGGCAGAAGCATTAAAAGAATCCAAATTGATGAGTGCAAAAATTGCTTTGAGCAGTTGAAAAAACATCTTGGTATGTTTATTACATCAAATGGGGAGTACTCTGAAGGTGACTGAAATTAAATATAAAAAAAATACACAATTTTTAATAAATAAATTCTGTTTTGGGGGGGGGCATTCCCACTTGTAAGCATGTCCTTGGGGGAAGATTAAAAAAAGAGAGAGATCATTTCATAGAGCACCATCTGAATTAAAAGCTCTTTCCTTCTCCTCCACTAGTCTATCCTCCTAAACTCAACGAAGAAAAGACAAGAGCCAGACAGGAGAAAAAAAGTTGACCATATACTCCTGTCTCATTGCTGGTCTGCAGAATTACACAATGGGTCTCCACTAGGGTAAGGGGAGAAATTTCAACTGGATTAGAGATTGAACTTTTGATAATAGATTGGACTGACTTTAAATGTTTATTTTTTAATTAGCATATAATAAAGTTGGCCTCAAAAAGGCCAATTTGTGTATGCCTGTATGGATTTTTTAAGATTTTATTTATTTATTTTTAGAGAGAGGGGCAGGGAGAAAGACACAGAGAGAGACACATTGAAATGCGTGTGAAACATCAAGCCGTTGCCTTTACTTTTCTCCCTGTCCAGGGACTTAACCTGCCACCCAGGCACATTCCCTGATCAGAAATTGAATCAACCACCTTTCCCTTTGCAGGATGACAGCCAGCCAACAAAGCCAAACCAGTCAAAGCTGGCTGTATGACTTTTAACACATGTATACAGAGTGGGGCAAAAGTATGTTTACAGTTGTATGTAACATACCAAGTTATTCCTGCATTATTATTTATTAATTATTGTATTATTTTCCATACAAGCAAGTGTAAACCTACTATTGGTTCACATAATCACCAAGATAATCATGTTAATGCTCTCCCTTTGTGTATCCGTTTGTCACACCCTCCTCCATTAGTAACCCACAGAAACCACAGATTTCTCCTCTGCCAGTTTTGCCTTTAAAATAATGTATATAAGCAGAAAAATGTAACCTTTTGAGATTAGTTTTTTACTCAGCATAATTCATCAAGATTTATCCACATTGTTATGTATGTGAGTAGTGTATTCTCTATTGAATACTGAGAAGTGTTTAATTTTTTCATGTATAGTTATTTATTGATTGATTTAGCCTGTGCTAGTTATTTTATAACTTATGAGCCCAGAATTCACTATCCAGTAACTCCTCCAAATAATGGACTGGATTTTTGAAGCAGTTATTCTTTACAGTGACAGTAATGTTAAGCTTCATCAGTAGAGGAAGAAGCTGTAGAGGAATTGCTGCTCCCTTTTTATTTTTTCTTGTTCCTGCTGCATTGTCAATCAGCCATACAGGTAACATGGACACTGTCCTGCAGTGTCTGCGGCATTATGAATGAGATAAGATACATTCACACGGAATACCGAGTCCTGCGGAGGAAAAGGGGCTGCACAGCTGCTCCCTCAAGCAGGGAGCATCTGGCAGTGGCCTAGCCACTCTCTCAAGGGGAGAACACCTCAAGCCCTTGCCTAGACAAGCTTTTATTGGGTTTCAATTTGCACAGGAATACTGGTAAAGCTCATTAATTATTGTCAGGCAGTAAGGATCAAATAATTGATAGCATACAAAGAACTCTGAAGGACCATTCTAAGTCAGGGTCTGTTAGCTAAAGGGCTACAAAACTTTGGGAAACAAACTCATTTCCTGCTCGGACCCTTATCATTTAATTGAGAGCATTCTTAGCAAAGCAGGTTTCATAGGAGTTTATGTATCCTTTCTTAGGCCTGATCACCCAAGGAACCCACCCTTTCCAGCACAGGACTGCACCTTCCTCTGTCATTGTTTCAGGCTTAACCCAGGCAGGGGAAGTAAGGCAGCCGAGAGATAAGGAGGCTTCTTGCAGGCAGAATGAAGACTCAGGCTATGTCAAAGCCGAGGGGTGAGGGTCCATTACCCCCTTTTGCTATAGCCCCCAAGTTCTTCCCTGGGACCTCCCCATGATTGTGCCTGTCTTAGGTCAATTCTCCCTTGAGGAATATTACCTGTCATTGACTAACCGACCAAGCATTGGGGGCCAGTTATGGAAAAAGGAGCAGAAGCAGTGCTTCTGGCAGGAAGATATCCTTTGTCTACTTAAGTGGCTTATGGTCCAAAGGTGGCTCACTCAGCCTTAGGCGAGGCAGGGTGGGGTGGCAGCAGAGGGTGGGGGAGGGTTACAGCTTCTGAAACTAGGTAGGGCAGTTTACCAACACACGGGTGTGTGAAGACATCTCTTAATGCCCTGCTCAGGTTGTGTACATAGAGGAAGCAGACTTTCAGCAACTTTTGCAGTCCTGGCTTGAGCCAGGTTACCACCTTATCACAGCCTTTTGACACGGGCAATGAATTCCAAGCTTTCTACCTACAGTAGCACTCCACCTGCCCCCATGCACATCAACTGCAGCTCACTTGCACACCAAAACTTTGTGTCCTGAAGTTCTCATGATGTGGATGCTGTATGCTCCAGGGCCCTCTCCACAGCCATTCCCTAGTTCATGCTTCAAGTCTATGTACCAGCCACGCTTTGTCATGTTCTGGAGCTTTGCAAGCTGCTTTCCATCAGCTGGAGACTAGTTCTTTCCTCAGCAACCAGAACTTGCCACTCATTGGGCTGCACCACACATTCTCCAACAACAATTCTTCTGCAGCCCATAATGATGAGCGAACCCCTTCCAAGTTTCCCTTCATACTCTCTTTCAGCCTGAATGTACTCTTTGACATTCTATTCACATATTTATAGTCACTCTCTTATAGCCAAATAATTAGTTCTATTAAATTTTTAAAATTACTGTGTGGTTTTTGGCTCCTGACTAGACCCAAATTGATATATATCAGTTGAAGTTCATTGATTTATTTTTTAAATATTGATGATTATAAATAGAGCTGATACAAATACACACATAATAGTTGTGAGTATGTGTACATGTACATATGTAAGTTTTCATTTCTCTGGGTTAAATATCTAGGAATGGGATTACTGGGATATATATTGTCAGTGGATATTTCATTTTGTAATAAATTATTCAGCTTTGCAGATTGCTGTACCATTTGAATTCCCACCCAAAGCGAATGAGTATTCCAGTTGCTCCATATCATCATCAGCATTTGGTATTGTCAGTCTTCTTTTCTTTTCCTTTTGTTATTTTCTTTGTTTGATTGTGTTTGGTTTTTTTTTTTATTACTTCAGTTTGTAATTTTAATTTATTGTAGTTTTAATTTACATTTTCTAAGAATAATAATGTTTCAATTTTGTCATGTGCTTACTTATATATTTTTAATCACTGGATTATTTATTCAAGTTTTTTCTCCTTTTTTAATTGGGTAGTTTGCTTTTTATTATCAAATTCAGAAAGATCTTTATATTTTCTAGATTCAAGAGTTTTGTTGCATATGTGATTTGCAAATATTTTCTACGGATTTATTTATTTTATTTTTTGATAATATTTCTCAGAATAAAAGTTTTTAATTTTGATGAAGTCCAGTTTATCAATCTGTTTATTATAGATGTCATATCTAAGAACTCTTTGCCCAATATTAGGTCACGTTTTCTTCTAAAAGTTTTATAGGTTTAGGATTTTTTACATTTAGATCTATGGTCCATTTTGAGTTAATGTTTGTAGAAGGCATGAAGTTCACATTATTACCTATGTACATCCAGTTAATCCAACATCATTTGCTTAAGATTTTGTCCTTTCTTTATTGAGTTGTGTTTGAAAGTTTGTTAAGAATCAGTAGGTTATATTTGTGTGGATATATTTTTTCACTTGTGACTCTTGTGCTTTCATATAACTTTTAGAATCAGTTTGCCTATCTCTACATAAATTTCTTCTTGGATACTGGGATACTGACTGGAATTATTTTAAACTTCTAAATCAATTTTTTGAAGAATTATGGATTTCAGATTACATTAAACCTTGTGTCAGTGGACATCTATGCCTCTCCATTAATTTAATTGTTCTTTGATTTCTTTTACAGATACTTTGCAGTTTTCAACACATAGAACATTCTTGTGTTCTGTTGACTTATACCTCAGTAACACTTTATTTTTCTTTTTTTCAGGTATTGGAAATACTTTTGAATATTTGGTTTTCAATTGATGATTGCTAGAGATAGATATATTTGGGTTTTGCATGTTAATTTTATATTCTGAAATTTAGCTAAAGTTATTTAGTAGTCCTAGGAATTTTTTATAGCTTTCTCAAGTTTTCTATTTAGAAAATCATGTCAGGAAAAAGGACTGTTTTATTTCTTCCTTTCCAAATTGCATAAATTTAATTTATTTTTGTTGCCTTATTGCACTGGTGAAGACTTTTAGTATAAGTTTGAATAGGATTATGAGAGCAAACATTCTTGCTTTGTTCCAAACCTTATTTGAAAAGTATAGTTTTTAACCATCAATGTGATTTTAGCTGTAAGTTTTGTTAGTTTGTTTAGTAGAAAGCTTTGTCATGGTAAGTTGCCTTCTTTTTCCAGATTTCTGAGAATGTTAAAAACGAATGGACAGTGATTTCTAGAATTGGTTGATAAGATGGTGTTATTTTTCTTCTTTAGTCTGTCAGTATAGAGCACTACACTGAAAAAGAATGTAATGTTAAACCAGTCTCGCACATCTAAAATAAATTCCACTTGGTTATAGTGTATTATCATATTTACATAGTGCGCGATTCAATTTGTTAATATTTTTGTCTTTATAATGTTTATAAAGAATGTTGGTCTATAGTTTGCTTTTCTTCTACTTTGGTTTTGGTATAAGAAAATTTCTGGTCATATTAAATAACTTTGGAAATGTTTCCTTATGTTTATTTTCTGAAAGAAATTTTGTAGAATCAGTGTTAATTTTTAAAATGTAAATGTTTGGTAGAAATAACCAGTGAAACAGCTGGGTATGAAGACACTTTTTGGAAATTTTAAACCATAAATTTAACTTTTTTGTTAGTTATTCAAAAGTCAGATTATCTATTTTATCTTATGGGTGCTTTGACACATTATGATTTTTGATAATTTGTTTATTTTATTTAAGTTGCCAAATACGTGTTCATATACTTATCCATAGTATTCCCTTGTTATCTTTTTAAAGAAATGTAGGGTCTGTAGTGTTGTAAATTTTTTTCTTAATATTAGTGATTTGTGTCTTCCCACTTATTAGTGAAACTTTCTAGAAATTTATCGGTTGTTTTCTTTCTTATGTTTTTATTATTCAAGTACAGTTATGTCCATTTTCCCCCACACCACTATCCATCTACCCCCACCTACCCCCTCAAACCTTCCCCCCTTTGGCTTTGTCCATGGACCTTTCATACATGTTCCTTGACTTGACCCTCCCCCTTTTTCCCCCATTATTTCCTACCCCAACCACTCTGGTTATTATCAGTTTGTTCTTTATTTCCATGTCTCTGGTTCTATTTGGCTTGCTTGTTTGTTTTGTTGATTAGGATCCACTTATAGGTAAGATCATATGGTATCTGTCTTTTACCATCTGGCTAATTTCACTTAGCATAATGCTCTTCAGTTCTATCCATGCTCTCACAAAGGAAGGGTAGAAGCTCCTTTTTTCTTTCTGCTTCATAGTATTCCACTGTGTAAATGTACCAGTTTTCCAATTCACTCACTTATTGATGGGCACCTAGGTTGCTTCCTGCACTTAGCTATTGTAAATTGTGCTACTATGAACATTGGGATGCATAGATTCTTTTGAATTTGTGTTTCAGTATTCTTAGGGTATAATCTCAACAGGGGAATTGCTGGGTCAAAAGGTAGTTCCATCTTTAGTTTTTTGAGGAAATTCCATACTGTTTTCCACAGTGGCTGTACCACACTGCATTCCCACCAACAATGTGCTAGGGTTTACTTTTCTCCACAACCTCAATAGAAATTCTTGTTTGTTGATTTGGTTATGATGACCATTCTGACCGATGTGTATATCATTATGTTTCAATTTGTATCTCTCTGATGGCTGGCAATACTGAGCATCCTTTTGTACGTCTCTGGGCCCTCTGTATGTCCTCCTTGGAGAAGTGTCAGTTTATGTCCTTTGCCCATTTTTTAGTTGGACACACACTTTAGGAAGACACACTTGTCTTCCTGAATTGGAGTAATGTAAGTTCTTTATATATTTTGGAGATCAAACCCTTGTCCAAAGTATCACTGGAAAATATATATTCCCACACAGTTAGTAAGAAAAGCCACATAGATCAATGGAACAGAATAAAGACCCCAGGGGAAAAAAGACAGAAAAAGAAAAAAGAAAAGACAAAAATCATATGGTTATTTAAATAGGTGCTAATAAAGCATTTGATGAGGTAAGCACCCATTCATGACTAAAACACTCAGCAAAGTGGGAGTAGAGGGAGCATACCTCAACACAATAAAGGCCATATATGAAAATCCTACAGCCAACATCATACTCAATGGCAAAAACTAAAAATTTTCCCACTAGGATCAGGAACAAAACAAGGATGTCTCCTTTTATCACTTCTATTCAACATAGTATTGGAAATCCTAGCCACAGTGATCAGAAAAGAAAAAGAAATAAAAGGCATCCAAATTGGAAGGTGGAAGCAAAACTGATACTCTTAGGAGATGACATAATATTGTACATAGAAAACCCTATAGACTCCACCAAAAACTACTCGACCTAATAAATGAATTCGGTAAAACAACAGGATATAAAGTCAATACTCAGAAATTGAAAGCATTTTTGTACACCAACGAAATATCAGAAACACAAATTAGGAAAAAAACCCATTAGCTATAGCAACATGAAAAATAAAGTACATGGATAAAACTAACCAATGAGGTAAAAGACTTATACTCAGAAAACTACACAACACTAAAGAAAGAAATTAAAGAAGACACAAATAAATGGAAGTGTACACTGTGTTCATGGAATTGAAAAGTTAACATCATCAAAATGTCCATACTATCAAAAGCAATTTATAGATTCAACACTATCACTATTAAAATACCAATGACATACTTCACAGATATAGAACAAGCATTTCAAAATGTATATGGAACCATAAATGACCCCAAATAGCTGTATAAATTTTAAGTAAAAAGAACAAAGTAGGAAAGAATCACAATACCTGACATCAAAGTATATTACAAGGCCACATAATTGAAACAGTCTGGTACTGGCATAAGAAGATACACATAGCTCAATGGAACAGAAGAGAGCCCAGAAATTAACCCAAGTCTGTATGGTCGGTTAATATTGGATAAAGGAGACAGAAGCATAAAATGGAGTAAAAAAAGCATCTTCATCAAATGATGTTGGGGGATTCGGATAGCTACATTAAAAACAGGAAGCTTGGCCACCAACCTACATCATACAAAACAATAAAATCAAGGTAGATAAAAGACTTAAATATATTTGATGCTACCATAGAAGTCCTACAGAAGAACATAGGCAGGAAAATCTCGGATATTTCATGCAGCAATATTTTCATCAATATGTCCCCTAGAGCAAGGGACATAAAGGAAAGAAGAAACAAATGGTATCTCATCAAAATAAAAAGCTTCTGCAGGGCTAAAGAAAATATCAGCAAAATGAAAAGGGAACCAATATATTTGCAAGTAATACCTTGGACAAGTGTTTGATCTGCAAAATGTATTAAGAAATCACACATCTCTACTCTAGGAACACAAACAATCCAATTAAAAATGGGCAAAGGACCTCAACAGATCTTTCTTCAAGGAGACATACAGAGACAAATGAAGGGATGCCGAGCATCACTAGTCATCAGAGAGATGCAAATTAAAACCACAATGAGATACAACTTCACACCAGTCATAATGGCCATCATAAACAAATCAACAAACCATAAGCAATGGCAAGGTTGTGGAGAAAAGGGAACCCAAGTGCACTGTTGGTGGGAATACAGTCTGCAGCAGCCACTCTGGAAGATGATATAAAATTTCCTCAAAAAACTAAATGTGGGCCTGCCTTTTGAACAGTAATTTCACTGTTAACATTATATGCTAGGAACCCTGAAACACAAATTCAAAAGAATCTATGCACCCCAATGTTCGTAGCAGCACAATTTACAACAGCCAAGTGCAGGAAGCAACCTAGGTGCCCATCAGTAAATGAGTGAATAAAAAAACTGGTAGATTTACACAATGGAATACTATGGAGTGGAAAAAAAGAAGGAGTTCCTACCCTCCATGAGAGCATTGATGGAACTGAAGAGCATTATGCTAAGTGAAATTAGCCAGATGGTGAAAGACAAATACCATAAGATTTTACCAATAAGTGGATCCTAATCAACAAAACAAGCAAACAAGATATAACTAGAGATATGGAAATAAAAAAACAAACTGCCAGTAACCAGAATGGATGGAGGAAGGGAACAATGGGGGAAGAAGGTGAAGGGCCAAGTCAAGGAACATGTATGAAAGGTCCATGGGCAAAGCCAAAGGAGGGAAAGTTTGAGGGCAGGAGGTGGGTTTAAGTGGAACAGCGGAGAATGGTAGTTCAAAAACAAAGACAACTGTAGTGAAACAATAATAAAAAAAGAAAAAATACATGAAGCAAAAAACAAAGAAATGAATATAAAAAGCTTCTACATGCCTAAAGAGAACTACTACAATATTTATCAATTTTATTGCTTTTGAAAAAACTAAGTTTTGTTGTTAATTTTCTCTATCATTTTCCTGTGTTCAATATAATCAATTTATGCTCTTATCTTTATTATTTTTTCTGTTTTTACTTGCTAAAGTGAGAGTTTTGGTTATTGAGATATTTTTATTTTCCAATATAAACACTTAACATTATATAGTTTCCCACATGACTTTCACCTCTGATGCAGTCACCAGTAAGCAGTGTCTTTGGCATTGTGTATGAGACATGACAAATTCACATGCACTACCAAGTCCTGCAAAGGAAAAGGGAGTACAGGTTCTTTTGGAGGAAAAGGGACGATACGGCCACTCTCTCAAAAGGAGATCACCCTGACCCTTGCCTTAAGCTTTTATTGCTTTTCTGGGCACATTACATTGAGGAGGGTCCTCATTTACTATGTGCAGGTTCACTTTAGGTGGTTACCTTTCACAGAAAACAAAGGAAAGAATGATGCTAATTTCTTCAAAGAGAAGAATGTTGAAGACCACGGGTGAAAGTGGTTGAACCAGTTATACTCCATACTGGTGAGGTTTAGCACAGACTTTAGGAAGTAAGCACCTCTGCCTCAATTCAGGGTGAGGGAGTTTTAGCAAAAGCAAGTCTCACAGCAGTCTAGGTACAATGCAGGCCTGATTTCCCACAGAGGAGCCTATCTGTGGGCATGGGTCCTGTGCATCGGACGTTGCTTTCCACTGGCCTTTCAAGTGGGAGCTGGGCCCATGCCACACAGAATGGTCTCCTATACACCTCATCTTGCAAATTTTGATGTGCTGTATTTTTTAAAGTTCAATCTTTCTGTTATTAATTTCTATTGTAAGTGTTATAAATAGAGAACCTGCTTCATATAATTATTTTATTTCTGTTCATATTTGTTTTATGATTTAGGATGTTGGTAAGAAAATTCTTAGGTAATTTTCTATGTGTATTCTTCTGTTGTTGGGTGAGATGTTCTATATTGTCTGGTAGACCCACCAATTAAGAATTAAGTAGTATTTTTCAGTTCATCTATATCATTGCCAAATTTTTGTTTACTACTTTTATAAGTATCTGAGAGGAGAATATTAACATTTCTATCTGCAAGTGTGGACTTATCTATTTCTACTTTTAGTTCTGTCAGTTTTTTCTTTATGTGTTTTGAATCTTTGTTGTTTGATGTATACACAATTATGATTGTATGTCTTCTTGGCAAATGTATTGTTTTGTTTCATGTGATATGATCTTCATCCCTGGTAATTTTCTTTACTCTAAAGTTTGGTTAAGCTGATGTTAACATAGGTACTCTAACTTTCCTTTAAATTCATATTCACATAATATATTTCTAAGTAACCCTTTACTTTTAACCTACCTATATTATCATATTTGAAATGTGGTTATTGTAGAGGTATTGTAGGTGGGTCAGTTTTTAAAAATCTATTGTAATAGTCTTGGTGTTTTGAATACTCTTCTAATAAATGTTACATTTACTATAATTATTGATATGCTTGGATTTAAATCTACCACTTTATTATTTGATTTCTGTTTATTCCTCAGTTTTTTGTTCCCTTATTTTCATTTTCTTTTCTCCTTTTGGGATATTTAACCATTTGCATTATTCCATTTTAATTTATCTATCATGTTTTAATAGTATTTTATTTGTTTTAATGATTGCACAAGGGATTAAAATATAATTATATGTTTTCACTTTCTACTTAAAATCAGTATTTCACTACTTCAAGTGGTATATATATCCTTACACTCCTTCCTTTGTATTGTAGTTGACTAATTTTATTACATCTACCTACATTGAAAATCTTATAACAAAAATGTTATAATTTTTGTCTTTAATGGGTTGCATTCTGAATACTTTGAATATTTTGTTATGCAACACTGGATCTTGTGACATAGTATGAAGAATGTTACTTTTTAAAAAATTTTAGCAGGCAGTTGACCCAGTTGATTCAAACCCCAAGTTCTCACTATCCTCGTGGTTTCAAAGTCAGTCTTGTTTCATTATTTTCCATTCTACTTAGACTGGCTCCATATATGCACCTTGCAATGACCAGTCTAGAACTTAAGAAGTGGTCTGTCTTATTCTCAAAGCTTATGATATTTTATTTAATATTAGATTCATGCATATACAATAGAGGGATGAGCTTTGGGAGTTTGGAAACAACATTATTGGTTTGCTTTCCTGAAATCCCCTTTGTCTGCAATCTCCATGGTACTTTCTGGATTCATAAGCTTCCTATACTTCCCTTCTGGCCAGTGCATTGGTGTTTTATATACCCCACTGTGAAGTGCTCTTTCCACAACTTCTTCCATCTCCATAGCCAAATGATAAGAGGACAGAGAGGGGAAAAATAAATAGACATTTGTAACACTCATTTGGGACCACAACTCCTTTTATCACAATGGACAATTTGCCTTCCTCACAGATGTAGGCTCTTGAGTTTTGCTGGTACAACTACCACCATCAAGAATTGCACAGGGGCTGGGGAGCAAAAGAGAGAGGAAAAAAATGTGGGAATGGTAGGAAACTTTTTTCCCAGCGTTCAATTCAGAATGAGAGAACTTCTGGAACTTTTTCTATTACCATTAATATTCACTTCTGGGTTTCAGACTACACCGAGTCCAACCCAGGGAGTATTGGAGAAATGAAACTATGTGACTTTGAATTCTTGGCTTCTCCAATCTTTCTGCTTCTATTTACTTTTTACAATGTTCACACTGACTTTCTATGCATTTTTCTGGGTTTTATAGCTAAAATAAGTAGAGAAGTTAAGGTAGTGTATGCTTATTCCAACTGTGACCTGAAAATAATACAGATAGTAAATATAGCTATTAAAGCTCAGAATAGACCAAGAGAATTGTGATATCTGCTTTCTGTGAAATACTATCCAGGGCCAGTAAGGAGTATTCTACTGTGTTAGAGGTAGGATGACTATCATTCAAACTAGAACACATTGTCAGAGTGAGTAATTCACTTGGTCTATGAAAATTATACTTGAAAAACAAGTGTGAACCAGATAATAGCACCACCTTATCTGGAAGGGCTTGTGGAATATAATACCCCCTTAACATTGTATTCACTGAATTTAATGCATAATTGCAATCATTTTCCTATACAGAGAAAATTTGTTTTTGTTGTCCACTTTGTATTGATTAATTTACATGTAAAAATGTAAATAAACCTTTGTCCTTAATTTGTCATCTTCAGTGTACCTATTAACTTGGAAAAAGTGTATTCTATAATGTTGGACCAAGATAATTCTTTGTGTGTATGTGTACAAACAAACCAGAGACTCAGTTTGTGTTTCTGTTAAGCTCAAAACAGACCAATATTTACTTTAGGATAAAATAAACCTAGATACACTGACCATTAGAGATATGTGAGTCTTAGATCCCAGAGAGTTTTTGGTCAGAAAAATGGGCATTCTTGCCTTCTCCATAACGCAAAGTCACAAAGACAGTGTGGGTTTTTCCCAATTGAGACCCTGCAATGAGCCTTCCCACAAGAAACTTCCTGCAGGAATAATACATACCCTTTAACTCATCTTTAACTTTATCACTGGTATTCCCAACAAGGGTGCTACTTGGTGCCAAAGCCACAGTGGTTTTTATGATGTGGGCTCCTCTGTGAAAAAAGAACTTCAGAGCATTTCACACAGGCTCCAGCCAGTGGCCAGATGACAATGAATTTTAGCCACTCCAAACCTGGGTCACATTTATACAAACCTGGGTGACACATTACATGTGAATGAGTCCAGAAGCTATTTTTCTTTATCACTCAAATGAATCATCCCATTCCATCAGGGATGAGAAAACATAAAAGTTTTACATTCATATGTGACTAGAATACTATTTGAATTCTCAGAAAGAAAACAAATTTATGAGAATAAAATTCTTGTCTATCAGGAATAACTACTTGGTCTTCCAGCAAATCATCCATTACCTAAGAGGACTTCAGCTGAGATCATAGGTCAGGGAGTACATATAAGAAATGTCAACTCCAATTGGCAAAGGGCTCAGTCAGAAGCTCTGTTAAAGCTCCGTTGTTACTATCTTTCAACCAGTGTGCAAACTTGTTTCTCAGACTCTCTTATCTTGGCAGGTAACTCTTGCCACTGCCTTTCCACTTGGTATGTAGCTGCTAGTCCATTCATTGCTTCTCATTTTGGCCTAGAAGGTCCTTAGTTAAATTGGCCCAGAGCAAGGTTTTGTACTTCAGGTTTTGCACAAAGGCCCAGGGGACAAAGAAAAGCTTAAAATATTTCTACTCCACTCCCCAAGACTTGTGTTTTGGCACAAGGCTGCATCAGCTGAAAGAAAAAGGGCTCATTCCTCCAATTCATCTGCCTAGAGTTGTCACTTCCCACAAGAACACAGTAAAGGCTAAGTGTGGCCTTCCGTGCTCCTCATTCCCTGGTCTCTGCCTTTCCTACTTGTTTTCTGTGCTCCAGAGTTAATCGGTGAACATGGAGTAAGAATTGTCTTCTTTACAGAAAAGTTTTGACAAGCATAAATCAACTGTTTCTAATAAAATAATATTTATTTTATTTCAAATATATATAAATTTACATGCACAATACATAGCAGACACGATAGTCTATAGTCACAAAGTAAGAGTGAATGCATCTGCTGATTCTGTTGACCACTAAGAAAGTCTTAAGGAGGTACATGCTGAATGTGTGAGAGTGTCTGTCCAGTCGAGGAAATCAGAGGCCCTAACCACAGCTTCAGTGTCATCCCAGTGCCTGTTGCACTCACTCAGGGCTGGCAAAACACCTTCCATTTTAGATCAGCCAGATCCATGCTCTATGTTCTGTCCATCAACATCTCTGCTCTCCAGGACTGCATGGAGGTGGTTTAGGGCCCAGCTCCCCATTCCCTGGGCTGGGAGCTCCTCCTAGTGGTTTCTATTTTACTGAGTCTTACCAGTAAAAAAAATTCTTGAGATAATTCTGAGATAGTTCCATGTGAATTCTTTAGAATTTTTCACAGGCATGTGGTAGCGCATTTGAGTCCAGAACCTAGAATTGGGAGGCACTGATTTTAAGCCTCTCCAAGTGACTGTGGGCAAAACCCGTAGAGCTTTTCTCACAAGATGAGGTAGAGACTCTGGCTCTTGGAAGGAACAGAACTTAATTAAAATGAGTTTCAGTGTTTGATCATCCAAGGCAAGATTCACTGCTGCTTGTAGTTCAAAGACACTGGGTCCATTGACATAGTTGGGGCTTAAGATAAATATTCCTCTTCTACTTTTCTTAATAATGCTTACAATGTCTTCTGCGTACACTGGAAATAAAGAATTAAATTAATTGCAACCCTTGTTGTTAAACCTTGAGTCACAATAATCCTTACTGTCCCAGATCTGCCCAGAGGGTTCCTTGCCATAGACATTCATGGAAGGAGGAAAGAAACATGGTTGACTATAGCACATTCTCTATATCAACTTTGCCAATAGTTGAAGATACATTCTAATGTCTAGTGGCTCTCAATTTTACAGTTCTCCCTTATTTCTGTGTCCTCAAATTATCAATTCCTCTAGGAGCAAAGCTTGTTAGAACAAGGCAGGCTGGGAAAACAGAGGGCAATGGAATGTTCAGGCTCTTAGGTAGAGTATCTGAGGTAGCAGAGGCACGAGAGGTCATCAGGAGGGGATGAGGTCTGCACATCTGATGCCAGGCCAGACCTGGGCCCCGGCTCAAGGAAGCTGCTTGATCCAGTTTTGAGGTTTGTTGCAGACTGTCTGCAACAGAATGCAGAGGGACCACCTGTTTAGAAGGACAAATGACTTCTTGCTGAAGAACCAAGAAAGACACCTTTGCTCTGGAAGCCCTCCCTATGGCCTGATATTATCTTTTCTTCTGAATATTGATTTTTTAGGTGATGGTACAGGTCTCTGAAACACATATTTTTCTGTATTGTTGCCCCAAAAGTTCTAAGCTCATGAAACCTTCCAGAAAATGTATATCCCAACAGAAAGAGTGACAGAAAAAATTAGACAATACTTGCGTTTAACTGGCCCTTTTGTTTTATATTTGCTCCTGGCATGCAGAGCCTACCTCCTCCTGGGGCTACATCTCTTTCAAACAAACACAAGGTATATCCATATTTGTTTTCCAAAACTTCAGGGAATAGATTCAGGGCCAAGTTTTCCTCGTTCACAGATGAAGTGGTTTCACTCTCAAAAGAGCTCCATTTTGCATAAGAAATGAAAGCATCAAATTCCTTTTTATCTGAAGGAGAGGAATGATAAAAAATCTAAGCCATTTACAGATTTTTTGCTATCATCGTATGTCTATGTATGCTTGCAACATATGATAAATGGGTGAGACTTAAGAGTTGGGATCATTACCAAATTGATTTAAAAAATTAAAAACATCAGCTGAGTCCATTTCAAAATCACACTGCTGAGTGGAATCTATTGTCTGCCCAAAAATTATAATCACATTCTGAAGAACTCCTGCAGTTCCACTTATGTCAGATCCAACAGCTGGGGCCTTCTCTGATAAATCACAAGCACTCAGAGGTTCCTCTGAGCTTTCCCTGTACCTGCAGTGTTGCTGTCTCATTCATTGCACATCAAAGAAAAGTTTACTCCATCAAAGTAAGATATCCAGTGAGCAAAGCACTGCTGACACTCAGCACCCTGCACATTAGAGAGCTGATGGCACATATACCTCAGCTTGCGTGCCATGTGTGAAATGAAGCAATGATAACTACCCAGCAGGCTCCCTTCAGGGATGCTGGAGATAATGTATATGACAAGCTTGGGGTCTGACTCATAGCAGCCACAGGATGAATATCCTTTACCCTCCCTTCTAAATGGGACTCTATATTTATGGAACTTATTTCAGAATATTTTTTGGTCTCATACGTTTCTATCGACTAAATGATTAGAAATGAACATTGATTATGGGAACGTGCTAAGTAACTTATTGAAAGTGGTAGAAAACTTCCCAAGTTAATTCATGGGCTTCAGAATTGAACACTCCTGGCTCATATTCCAGCACTTTGAACACTGACTGCAAAATAATATCGTTACAAAATAGTAGTAGCACTGGCTGCTGATGCAGCTTAGTATTACACATGTTCAATGTGGACCTAAGAAGAGCCCTAGTGGTAAAGGCCAGAAATAGAAACGGAAGAGAGAGTGGAGGAGGTCTGGAATCAAGAAAGAAAGATACCAGGGAGCAGAGGCCCAAGGGTGTACTATAGGAAGCTACTGGTGACCCAGATAGAAAGAAGGACACTCATGGGTAAATATGTAACACATTATAGTTGACTCAATTCCTTTCATATCCATGGGAAGTCCAGCAAACTAGGATTTTTCTATAATAATAAAAGATTGTATTCACTTGGTAATAAGAGTGGAAGTACTAGACAATTCACTAGGTCCTCCAAAATTGTGACATTTTATGTCTCTCTAAATTGTTATGTATTCATCATTAGCCTCAAGGGAAACAGTTGTTTTGCTGAATAACACTAGATTGATCAGAGAGAGCACTGAATCATTGTGCTTGAAGCCCGGTTCCACTTCCTTCAGAATTCTAGTATCTGTCCAAAGTAAAAAGAGAAAGGGCATATTTAAATGTTTCACAGTTGATTGACTCCTCTGTGTCAGCTCTAGAATCTTAAGATAAATAGCATTTTAGTGAAAGAACTATGAAGTTATCAAAGAAAATGATTAAGACATTGATTAGATAATTGGCTTAATTCGAAAAAGCTAACTTTAAAAATAAATAAATCTCAAGAATACTCTTGGCTTAAGCATTTGTAGTATGTATTCTCAATAATTGGTCTAAAGCAGGCGGGTCCAACCCACGGCCCACAGGCTGCATGCAGCCCTGGGTGGTTATGAATGCGGTCCAATACAAACAATTGTAAATTTATTTAAAACACGAGATTTTTTGTTTTCATTAGTGTTTGGCCCAAGATAACTCTTCTCCCAGTGTGGCTTAGAGATGCCAAAAGTTTTAGAGCCCCTATCTAAAAGAAGGTGTGACTGGTATATTTCCTGACTCTCATTTCCCCAGCGATAGGACAGCTCTCACTGAGTTCCTTGTGTGGGAGAAACATTGTATGAAGAGGCCTGTCAGATAAGGATTAGCTCTGGAGTCCAGCAGAGGAGCTTCTTCTCTTTCCAAGCAACAGAGTTATTTGCTAAAACTGCAAATATCCTAACCTCAGGAATTCTAGGACTAGAAAAACACAGAAGTAGCTATTCTGTTCTGAAGAAGCAAACGTTAACAAACATCATTATCCTGTCTCATGGAAAAGCTGACAGACATATCATTAATACTATGGTACTTGCATCTTATAGAGCTTCACAATTTTGGGGATATTTCTACCAATTTCAAGCCCCTCTTTTTACAGATAAGGCTGACTAAGTTAATAATTAATGGGTGCTATAAGTCAAACTGCTTGGGTCCAAGTCCTAAGCTCTAACATAACCTAGCAGTTCAACTTGGGGCATATGACTTCAGGTCTTTCTTTCTGGCTTATAGGATTGCTGTGACAAGTAGCCAATACACTTGATTGGCAAGCACTTGGTACTCATGAGATAATAATAATACTGAGTGTTCACTACATGCTAGACGCTGTTCTAAAAACTTAGGATGTCTTAACCTCATGAGCACTCACATCATTCATTGAGATTGAAATTGTGGTTACAATTCCATTTTATCAAAGGGGAAACTAAGGCACAGAGGTGTTAAGTCATTTACTATATTGCTTTAAGTTGATTAGCAGTGAGATAATTTTCAAGTTCAGCATGATAATAGCATCAGTTGCGAGATTCCTGGTAACTGGAATAAAGAAACTTACTTTCTCTACCTGCTCCCAGCCCTCCCATGTGTACAGCATCAGATCTGGAAGAAATCTCAAAGCCTGAGGAACATGGCCTTATCCATCAGGGATTATTGATTTTTGGAGCTCCTCTGTCTAAGTCAGTACTGAGAGGAAAAGTCACAGCCAAGTTGGAGTCACCTTACCCCTGAGTGTCTCATCCTTGTTCTGGTAGGTGCGGTACAGCAGTACTATTTCAATCCAATACATGAAGAGGAGAGCAGCTGCCGTCAACATGCCTACTAGGGTCATAATGGTACCAAGTAGGATGTACAGGAACACCACTGGGGAAAACATGGCAACAATGAGCAAATGCAGAAACACATTCCTGTGGCAAGACCTTATTCAGGCCAATGCTGTGGGCCCACCCAAAGCCTTTTCTGGTCCCATTATTTTTATCAATTATCACTGCTGTTGGAAGCATTTCTCTTGAATGCAAAATGCTTTAAATCACATCCAGTTCATCTTACAATGAACTGGAGAGAGCTTGGGGAAATGGGCAGTTCCTGATCAGCCATGGCCTAGGAAACTGATCCCAACCATTTTTATTCATTTTCCCCATAAACTTCTATGCAACACATTTGCAACCTTCTCACTGTATATTGTAAATTATTTTCATCAATTGTTGTCCCTACTAAAGTCTAAACTTCCAGAGGCCAGGAGCCTCTGGCAGCCTATGTCTGGCACAGTTTTGCACCCTTCACATCACCTGACTCATGAAACACACCTTTACAGAGAATCCACTGTTGATCAGTCATAAATTTTGTCTTAGTTGCCTCATGGGCTTCACAATCATCTATTCTAAAAAAAATTTATCAGTTGAACGAATGAATGATATCAACTTCATCTCTGAGAATGTTCTTTAAAAAATTAGAAACTATTCCTTACCAGGAACACCCATGCCAGCTTTAAAAAGTTATAATCTTTGATATACATATATACTTCTGGACACTGAGAAAAATTACATTTTCACAACTCCACTCTCCAATACCTAACCATCATGCTTTCTGTATTTGGAACCCAGGAAAGAAAAATAGGAAAGGGACCTATGACCTAGCACAATATCTAGCACATAGAGCATGCATAGGTATTTGTACAATGAATGAGTGGATGAATTCATGAATGATAGGCTACTCTGACCTAACCCCAATACACAAAATGTTGGTAACAACGACCATCTCTGGATCACTGATATGAAACTTGTTGTGTGTGACCTTGATTGAGGTATTAAATGAGTTAATACAGCAAAGTGAATAGAACATTTTTACATAATAAATATTAATTGCTATAATCACTGATACCAACAGACAGCCAGTCCAGACCTCTGGGAGTGGGATGAGAGTGGAGACCAGGAGGGACCATAGTGGGAGATAGAGCTAGGCTATGGGAATAGGACCTGGGAGCCACTTGTGCACCAAGCTATGTTCTTTGGAGACTGGGGATGAAGGTCGGAGGTTTGAGTAATGCCTTCACAAGCTACCTAGGGTCATGATGAGGACATTGAGTTTCATAGCACAGTGCCAGGTCCCACAGGCATGAAGGCTACATTTCCTAGATAACCAAGCATGTGCTTGTGGACATTCAGCTCTCTGTGCCCCGCATGTAGAAATTCTGTTCCTGGCTGCAGATACCCTGCCCCTTCCACTGAAGCTGCTCTTGGCACTATCTGAGAGGCCGTGTGGGGTTTCCAGGGTCATTTTATTTGGGCTTTTGGTTCAGTCGCTCTCTGTCAGTGGGCCCCAGTGTGGGCAACTCATGTCATACAGAGAGTAGGGAATGGGAGGTAAGGAGTTGACAGAACGCCACAGGAGTGTCCTTTACAGCCATGATGGTGGCAGGGAGAGGTTCTTACACTGAGCATGCACAAGGCTAGCAAGATCACTGAACAGAGGAAAGAAACCTCCTACCCCTTTCAGTACCACATTTGGGAAGGCAGACGCATGTGCAATAGAAGTTAAAATGGTGGCAGGGAGAGGTGCTGGACTAAAGAGGCCTGTCACTGTAGCTTGGGGAAAGAAGAGGTTGGATGGGAAGTGGATCTACCCAAAACACACAAAATTTTGAGAAGTTAATTGGCCACACTGAGAAAGCACCTGACCCATCCCACACCCAAAGCTGATGTAAACCCAAGGGAACAGATAAACTCTCTCTTGCTCATCACTTTCTACTTGAGACTTGCACTTGGATGGTGTACTGGCCTGTCTTCTCCATGGGCCATGTGGTTTTAGTAGTCATGTGGCCCATGGCCTCCAAGAGGGAGACTCTGTGTCTCTGTCTCTGTCTCTGTTTCTCTCTCTATTTCTCTTTCTTCCTGACCTGGTGGAGCATCCTCTAGTGAATTCAGTCACTCTCTGACCTGGGAGGATTGGAATTTTCAGCCCTAGCAACTGCATGGCCATGGCCACACCGGATCCACACACAGCTTCCAGGAGAGATCCTGTAGCTGGGCAGCAGCTGGGAACAAGCTAAGCTACCTGGATGACCACTTAGCACTTGGCTCAGGCTCCATAGGACAGTACTTTAAAATGGAGCAGGAACTCTGTTGGCTGCCTTTTATTTTGGTTTTGCTGAGGACAGTTGGGTTTTGTCTGGGTTTTATAGAAGAGATGAACTTTGTAATGGGGAGTCCCCGTATCATCCAGCATTTTGATAAAAGCCTCTTTCCCTCCTCACCAGTCTTTGCCTCTAGACTTTGCCTTTGGGGTATTAGTAGATAAACCCATAATTTTATTTGATAAAATCATCACTTTTATTTAAGAAAATTCTTCTCCTTTCAATTGATAAAGACAATTGTGTGCATCTGCAGTAATGTCCCAGGCTTACCTCTTTTCTTTTCCTTCAGTTGGATAGATTGGGTGGTGTTCCCAATGGAATTCTGGGCAAAGCAAATGAATGTCTTGTAAAGATCACTCTGAGTAACTTCTTTCAAGTGGACAACACACTTGATGATTTCATCCTCAAAAGTGGCTTTAACACTAGGAAAGAAAAAAATATCACACCAGTTCAGTAGATAAAGTGACACCCATTTGCAGTATTCAGAACTTACATAAATAGCAAACAGTCCAGCTATTTGAAGAGCCATGGGGTCACACAGTAGGAGACACCAAAAGAACATAATACAGTTGAAAGAGCTCATTTAAAAAAAATATTGATTCTGCTAAACATTGTTCTAAGCACTAACAAACACTAAGATATAATTTATTTGTGGGCCTTAACTGACCTTTCTTATTCTAGAATTTTACCTGAAAAGAGATTCTAGCAATAACTTAATAATATTAAAAGTGACTAACTTCTACAGAGGTTTCACTATGTATCAGGCTGTCTTCTGACCACAAAATGAGAGGTATTGGGTCTTTTCCATTCCACACCTCACAGAAATTCCACAAGGTAATGGTATGACTATCCTAACATGACCAGCAATGAAGACCAGGCACAGAAGGTGAGTCTTAGTTCATGTGGCAACCTGATTCTTCAGCCTGTGCTGTTCTACCCTATCTAGGAAGTGGGAGTCTGGGCATTTATTCATAGTTTGGATTCTCTAAAGTTGCCAATCTCTAGTCTGTACTCATGTTAAGGAATATTGTTTATGTGAATAATGCATTCACATTAGTCTGTATTGTTTGGAGCCTGTAATACCAATTTTTTTTACAGAATACTTCTTACCCACTAGAAGCTGTGATAAGCATATCATCTCAACTGTATACACTCCTTAGAGGAACAATACAAGGTGGATTGTAGGTGGCATGATGGAAACTCATGGGGTCACATTTCCAATAGGTGGCAAACAGAGTTTCATACCAAAAGCCATGTGAAGTCAGAACATAATCTCTTTGTCATAGTTGATTACTTTGAATTATGCTGCAATATCAGATAATAGAGGACCCAATGGTCCTGGTTTTAGAAGTTCTTGGTAAATTTTATCACTGTTCCCAAAATCTGTCCATTACTTTTTTGTAGTGTTGTATTTTATCAAAATACATTATACTGGTTTATTAAAATGTTTTAAAAATCAGAAGTTTGCTTAATCCATAGACTATTATGTGGGAAAGATCTTACAAAGATGAGGAACTGTATTTTTTTTTGCAACATGCCTAACAGATTGAATCCAAGCCCTTAATCCTCTAAAAACCAGAGTCCAGTTTTGTGAGGAGTTGGATAGATGAAATGTCTAGAAGTTTCCATTTTATTGAGCCATATTGTCTTCCCATTAAATTCTGGCCACTAATCTTGAGAACTGTACAATCTAGTTTCTCCTAAAACAGAGCAGCTTCCAAACACTTCAAGACATATAGCACTACTGAGTCTCCTTTCCAGTTTGTGTTGGTTAAACTATTCCTCATGTCTCATAATTTTTGGTCAGACTCCTTATTCTTGTACCATTTCCTCATTTCCTACTTCCTGGACTGTTAATGACTCTGAATATTTGGATACTCTGAATGGACGGCACTGGGGAAAATGGGGAGCTGGAGTGGGGATGGTGGGCAGCATTCTTCTGTTTTTGTTGAACATGCTGCTTCTATTCAAGCAGGCTGTGTCAGTGTGCCCCCATCTCCTTGTTAGCCTGATGATTACAGCAGCCACATCAAATTGTTGCTACAAATTGAGCTTTATAGCAACTTAAATATTTCATTTTATGTCCCTGTTGTAAACTGGATTTGTCCTCCAAGTTTAAAATTAACATACACTTTCATACTTTCATTTTCACCTCTAGTTGTTACTCGTAGCTACACCATCAACTGTGGGTGAATGTGTGTGTATGCTCACCTCTGTGTGTACATTTTTTACATTTCCAAAGGTGAAAGCATTTACTGTGGGTTGTAACGAATATTGTCCTCTAATTTCCTTCTTACCTTCTCACCTCAGTTGTTGGGATTTCCAGCTCCTGGTCAGAATCTTTGCTGTACCATCTTATCACAGGTTTAAAGTCCTTTTCAAAGCCAAATCTTGCTGTGCAGTAAAGAGTCAAAGACTTTCCTGAAAATGAAGGGACCACAGAAAAGAAGAAGGAAGCCATGAAGACTGTTTCCTGTTGCAACAGGTTTATAGGTAAAACAGTTGAACCAAAAATAATAACCAAATTTCTACCTGTCTCTCATTCAGAAACATATGAAACCATGTACATTAGTCTCTAGTGGGCAATACTTAGATCTCAAACATGTGACTATATGTTCTTAAAATGAAGATTGGTATGGTCATAGCATTAAGGGTTTCAAATGGTTTGAGAATACACACCAAGAAAATATGAAGTTTCAGCAACCAGCTCGGTCTTCCAACACTGTTGTTGCATTACCAAGTGTGTCAATAAAGAACATTTTTAACCAATATTTGGATATTAAGTAAAAAATTAGGAGGTTACTGTAATATGTAGTTTAAAGAATGATATGTAGAACATAATTTAGATATTCAGCTGCTTTTTGTACAATCGACTACGGATGTGAATGTATTTTATCACACTACCTTCTTTCTCCCCATTTTCTCATGAGGGATATCCAGATATGCTCTGCCTCAAACTTAATATTTTAACCATGAAACAGGGATTCTACTTGAAAATTCATTTTTGCAAATTAATAATGTTTGTTCCCTAGTAATACTTTAAAATTCACTGAGATCATATGGAATTTTTTTTAGTTAAAGGTTTTTTCCCCTTTTTTCCTACTTCCATTCTAGTGTTGTTGCCCATTTTGCTAATTTTATAATCAGGGTATACTGATACTGCCACCTAGTGGTCCTTTACCATAATATCTATTTTCTCATTTCTGTCGTAAATATTTCCACATTTAAAAGAACACTTATTTTATTGAAGTGACTAGCACTTAATTATTAATAATACAGCTCTTATTCAGCTGTTTTGTACTATGTAAATGTTATTGAAGTTGACAAAATGAAAGGGGACTATAGGAAAGTCAGTTTGCCCTCCTACGGAAACAAGGCACTGCTTTGAAAAAACAAACGAATTGAACGGGGATTATAGCATTCTCCTATAGTTACCTTGAAGACCAAACCAAATGTCATATTTTAAAGCTTAATTATACTCAAGTTGGTAAATTGGCTAAATTTGTAGACCTAATCAAGCCTGTTGACTTAGCGTATGTAATCACTTATTCCTGGGGTCTATTGACTATGTCAAATGCACCAGCCACCTAACACATATTGTCTTATATCTCTCACTGTAACCTTGTGAGGTCAGTTTTATTTTGCCTATTCACAGATTTAAAAACCGAGGCTTAGAAAGATTACTGTAAGTGATTTATAAGGTCACAACATTAATCAGTGGCTGAGTCAAGATTCAAGCCCAATTCTATGTGACTTGAATTTAACTCTCTTTTTCTTATATTACACTTAGACTTGCTTCCAAGTTTGATTATTCAGCCCATCTTACCAAGTTCTACTTCCAGGATGTCCTTGACAGGTTCTAGAATATCTGGTTTGAGAGTTGTGTCCTTCACTAAAAAGCGAAAAAGAAAATCATTATTTGCACTGAGAGATCTGAAATCTGCTTGCTGAAGATGTGCACACACGGGCACACTTAGATCTCTGTTTTGGGGCTGCCTCTTCAAATTTTATCCATATTTCTTATGGCTAGAAACTCAGGTTTTATACAAAAAGCAAGCTTTCAGAATGACTGTGCAGGTGCTGGCAAACGTTGGTTTTTGATAAATCTGCCTGGGTACATTTTCTTCCACACCACCCCTGCTTGCCCATTGCAGATTTAAACCTCCATCTCCATCTTCTCCTACAAAATTTCTTGTAGGGGCCATCCAGCTGAGTAACCCAACACAAAGGAGAACCCACCTGAGAAAATGCACAAGTCAGCCAGATTAGAGTCCACCACCTCCATTCGTAAATTCATAGATTGTCTCAAAATAAAGGTGAGTCCAACTCTTTATTAATTATTTATTTCTCAACTTCTTGCCACAAACTTTCAAGTGTGCCTCCACTGTCAAACCTCTAGAATAAGTTCCATCTCCTGATACAGGAAAATTAATCACCTTTACTCTGGATGTCCTCTCTTAATTTTTCGGGACCTCCTTTTTTCAACTACAGTATCTCTGTCTTGTGTCTTTAATGCTCTCTCTCCTTCCCACTCAGAATTACCCATGCTCAGTCTCTATGTCTTAAAAAAAGAATAAAACCCTCCACCTCACATCCCTACCTCACTCACTCTCCTAGGTTTCAGCCAAATTCTTTATTTTTAATATTTTATTTGTTTATTTTTAGAGAGAGGGGAAGGGAGGGAGAAAGAGAAGGAGAGAAACATCACCATGTGGTTGTCTCTCACACTGCTCCTACTGGGGACATGGCCTGCAACCCAGGCATGTGCCCTGACTGGAAATTGAACCAGTGACCCTTTTTTTTTCCAAATTTTTTATTTAATTATTTTTCAAGTACAGTTTTCTGTCTATTACTCCCATCCCATCCCACCCCCCATCCTCCCCCTTCCCTCCCATTTCCACCCTTCTCAGTTGTTGTCCATGTATCCTTTATATAGGTTCCTCTAAATCCCTCCCTTATTTCCCCTGAAATTCCCTCCCCTCTCCCCTCTGGAACCAGTGACCCTTTTCTTCACAGGCCAGCAATCAATCCACTGAGCCACACCAGCCAGGGCAGTTTCAGCCAAATTATTGAATGAGCGTTATGTGCTTGTTACTTCTATTTCATCACCTCCCATGGAATCTGATTTCTGCCTCCATCACTCCACTGAAACTGCTTTGGCTAAAGTTACCAGAAAACTTGCACCTAAATCCATTGGGCACAACTGAAATTTTCATCTGCTTTATTCCAAACAGCATTGGCCACACCTTTTTTGGAACCCTCTCCTCTTTCAGTTCCTTGTTTTTGGATTCTCCTGCTCACCTCACAGCTCTATGCTCACTTGTCTCTGTGTGGTGGGCTCCTCTCCTCTGTATCTCTTGTGGATATGAGTTCTCTTCCCAGTTTCTCCTAGTGCTCTTTTGTTCTACTCTCCCTGAGTGGTGCAACTCACTCTCTAGGTGCCTTCCATACAGAAGGCCTTGGTCCTTGAAATGACATTTCTCCTACATCATCAATTTTATTTCCTCTACTGCTCTCCTGCCCACCCTTCCATGATCACCCACCTGCTGAGGTAAATAATGACCTCTGCCTTTCCAGATCCAATGATCAGTTCCCAGGCCTCACCATTTGAGGCAGTAGTATATCATTCTTTCCTTCTGCAGACACTTCAGTCACTGTGCCTAAGACAGTTTTTCTTTGTTTTCATACCCCTATTCCATCTTCCTGGGGGATTCTTCTCTTCCACAGCTGTCCAAATGTTGGAATACACTAGGCCTCAGCTCTGAACTCTTTTCTTTCTATACTCATTCCCTAGGCATTTTCATTCAGGCCTTTCGCTTTGCATATTACATGTATGTTGGCCACTCTCACACTCACTTCTCCAGCCAAGCACCTCCAAACTGGTTATTCAAATACTACTTGTTATCATGATTGGGATAAATGGGAGTCCTTTCAGGTGTAATACAGGGTGGGACAAAAGTAGGTTTATACTTGTGAGTGTGAGTATGAGAATACACAGAGTTTATTCTTCTATTATTACTTATTAATTATATTTTTTCCACACAAAAAAACTGTAAACCTACTTCTTCCTCAGAACTTCTTATTTTCCAGCCTTTTCTGTCTCATCAAATTGTGCCACTATTTACCGCTATTTTCCAGGCCAGAAAACTAAAACATTGTTGATTTCCCTCTTTCCTTTAGCTTCCAGATAAAATTTATCATCCTGTTCTATTTATGTACCAGAATTCCATTTCTTATCACCTCTGCTAAATCTGTTCAAAGAGCAACCAGAGACATCATTTAAGAACGTGAATCAAACCTGTTGCTCTCACACCTGTGCCTTATATTGGACCTTATGTATCCTATGCTGTGCTCTGCTATGCTATTCTATCCTCTACCAGTAAATTACAGAAAGTCCACCCAGGTGCCCAACTTAAAACCTACCTTTCATCCTATCCCCATCTTTTCTCCTCTTATTCACTCCCAATTCCCAAATCTTTTTATATGCACCTTCTAAATATTTCTCAGTTTCATCCGCTTCTTTCCAGCTTCACTGACACTTCCATCTTAGGCCACCATCAGTAACTGCCTGCTTGACCACAGTAGTCTCCTAATTCTGCTTCCATTCTTGATCCAAAATCCCATTTTCTACACAGTAGACAATAACCTCTGCCAAAAACAAATCTATTCATGACTCTCTTCTTCTTAGAAAACTCAGTGACTCCCTATTGCCCCTTGGATAAAGTCCAAACTTACTGGGACAGTGTGATAACACTCCTATTTCCAGACATTCATCCTCGGCCAACCATGCTCTTTCTGGACTGTGCCTCAATCTCTTTCTTCTCCTAAACATTAATTATGCTGCTCCCCTGCCTGGAACAGCTTCTCTCCCATCATCATGGAAATAATTTGTTCTTACCCGTCAATTCTCTCTTGGATTTGGTGTACCCAGGTTTGGTTGGTGGGCCTCCATGGGCCCCACTTTTTCTCCACCCATCACATTGTATTGTGATGACCTGTTCCATTCCTGTCCACCCTACAGATGCTACATTCTGGGAATCAGTGGGAGTGTCCAGGTACTCACTCTCACTCATGCACCCTTAGCACCAAGCTCAGTGCCTGACAAGTATGAGATTTTCAACGAATATTTGTGTGAGAATGAACAAATAAAGAACAAGCGAGTGAATGAGGAAGACAGAAATTATCAAAGACAATGCTTGACTGAAAGAAGTAAAGCAGATGTTGCAAGGAGTCCTTTGGGACACAGAAAAGCAGACTTTGCCACGGGAAGTATGATGGGCTGATTTATCATGACTGACTAAAAGAATAATTACACATCACTTGGAGGGGATAAGTGATACAAGTGTGATATTTGCATTCTATCTTTTTATCCAAGGAGCAATCTAATAAAATTTTAATTGCTGATATCTAGAGTAGTGAAGAGTGCAGGGACCAGGAATAGGCAGGAGTGCTTGCTTGGCTTGGCTTCAGGGTGGCCCAGGTGGATTGTATCACACAATAAAAGAAGAGGTGGTAAAATTAATTAATATATTTCTAAGAGATAAATCAACCATTCTGTAGCTCTTTAATACAAAAATGCATGACTGACTTAATTATGCTTTGACATAGGCCATGCTTAAATTAATAACATGACAGTTTTTTTTTATGCCGACACTTGTAAATCTAGTAAGAATGACCCAAGAGAAGTCTCAGAAGAATAAAGCCAGGGGGCCAATAAACATATGATAACATACTCAACCTCATTAGTATTCATGGAAATATAAATATAAAGAAAAAAGATCCCACTTTACACTAATCAAAAAAAATCTGAAGACACAAGATATTATTTAAGAATAATAGAAATCTGTTCATTGGTGATGAAGATATAAATGGTAAAGTGATATTTTAGAATAATACCATGTGTTTATAACACAAATCACATTTTATAATATAAAAGAAAATTCTATTTTATTAATGATACATACATATTTTAAAAAGGCATAAATGAAAAGGATATAAACTATAAAACTGGACTACATATGGGAAAGGAGGGAGAGGAAAGAGATGACAGCATAGGCCTCAATCTGTATATGCAATGCTTGTTTCCTTTTAAAAAAAGTGAGATTTTTAAGCATATGAAAAAATGTTAGCAGTATTAAAGTTGATGATGGGTACATGAATGTTACTTATTTCTGTGTGGATTATTAATATTGCCTTAAAAATTATTATTAAAACAAACCTGAAATAAGGAAATATTTGGAAATAAGGAAATAATGGAAAACCCAACTTGTGACAACTTGAATATGATCCAGAACTAGGCTTTCCTTGGAGAATGGAATCTAAGTTAATGGGAAAACTGATATTTGCCAATATTCAAGGCTTTACATGACTATACTGTATGTCTACCTTCTCTTTTTCAAATAAGGAAAAAATTACTAAGCCACAGGAAGATGACTTTAATTGGGTGATTGGGGTTCAAATCAATAGTCTTGAAAATAATATCTCACTTACCAATGGTTTTCACTTGAACAACAGCTCTGACTGTCCATGAACTTTCATTATCCGACTGACTATAATCACATGTGTACATGCCCTGGTGAAAGTCATAAATTTCATTCAGTAACATTGGGTTGCTCCTTTTTTCATTGAGTAGTCTTCCATTCTAATCCAAAAGACATGAAAATCAAATAACTTTCTTTAATCAGACAATTATCATTACTATTAATTGCACTACTCAAAAAACTTCACAAATTTTAATGACGAAAAGGGGAATGTCAGTCTGAGATGAGGACATAACAATCATTCTAACAAATTATAAAAAGATTCTGTTCAAAATTGTATTTGTGACTTCTGGACAAGATGGAGGCATAGGTAGATACTCTTTGTTTCCTCACACAAACAAAACAAAAACAACAAATTTAAAAATGATAAAAAAAATCAGAACTGCCAGAAAATTGAACTATATGGAAGTCTAACAACCAAGGAGTTATAAAAAAATGTTCACCCAGACTAGAAGGAGGGGTAGAGACAGGCAGAGAGGGTGGAGGGGATGAGTAGCAAGGAGATGGCTAGTGGACCACATGAGTGAGGTAGCAGCTGGCAGACCCTGCAGTGTGACATTTGCATGTGGATAAACCAGAACAAACAACTGGAGGGTGAGACAGAACTTGCAACCCAGCTTCTAGAGTGGGAAAAGCTTCAAAATCTGTGGCTACAAAAACCTATGGGGTTGCAGCATCATGAGAAACTCCCAGCCTCACTGGAGGGACCTACAGGGTTCTAGAATGTACACAAACCTACCAACATGGGATTCAGCACCAGAAGGGCCCCGTTTGCTTGTGGATACTGGGGAAAGTGACCGAAAGCTGGTGGAGAGCTAAGCAAGTGGCATTGTTCCATCTCTGATCCCACCCCAACATACTACACCACAGCAATGTGAGCTGCCCCACCCTGGCGAATACGTAAGGCTTCGCCCCTTACTATATAACAGGTACACTGAGACAAATAAATATGGTCCAAATGAAAAAATAGATCCAAGTTCCAGAAAAACAACTAAGTGACCAGATAGCCAACCTATCAGATGCAGAGTTCAATACACTGGTAATCAGGATGCTCACAGAAATGATTGAGTATGGTTGCAAAGTACAGGAAAAGATGAAGACTATGCAAAGGAAAATATACAAGGAACCAATAGTGAAGGGAAGTAAACTGGGACTCATATCAACAGTTTGGACCAGGAGGAAGAAATAAACATTCAACCAAAAGAGAATAAAGAAACAAGAATTCAGAAAAATGAGGATAGGCTTGGGAACCTCCAGGACAACTTTAAACATTCCAACATCCGAATCATAGTGGGTCAGAAGGGTAAGAGGAAGAGTGAGAAATTGAAAACTTATTTGAAAAAATAATGAAAATGTCCTCAACCTGGCAAAGAAAATAAACCTCCAGGAAGTTCAAGAAGCTCAGAGAGTCCCAGAGAAGTTGAACCCAAGAAACCACACACCAAGACACATCATAATTACATTACCCAAGATTAAAAATAAGGAGAGAATCTTAAAAGCAGCAAGGGAAAAGGAGACAGTTACCTACAAAGGAGCTCCCTAAGACTATCAGTTGATTCCTCAAAATAAACCTTACAGGCAAGAAGGGGCTGGAAAGAAGTATTCCGAGTCATGAAAGGCAAGGACCTACATCTAAGATTACTCTATTCAGCAAATCTGTCATTTAAAATGGAAGGGCAGATAAAGTGCTTTTCAGATAAGGTCAGGTTAAAGGAGTCCATCATCACAATCCCCTTATCATATGAAATGTTAAAGAATCTTATTAAGAAAAAGAAGATCAAAACAATGAACAGTAAAATGACAACAAATACAATAATCAACAAATGAACCTAAAAACAAAATAAAAACAAAAATAAACTAAGGAAAGAACTAGAACAGGGACAGAATCACAGAAATGGAGATCACAAGGAGGCTTATCGACAGTGGGGAGAGGGGGAAAAGGTACAGGGAATAAAAAATATAAATGGTAGATACAAAACAGTCAGGGGAGATTAAGAATAGTATGGGAAATGGAGAAGGCAAAGAACTTATATGTACGATCCATGGACATGAACTAAAGGGCACAAATGTTAGTGGGAGGTGGTTACAGAGTAGAGGGGAATTCAGGGGAAAAATGGGACAACTGTAATAACATAATCAATAAAATATACTGAAAATTGTATTTGTAAAATTCTTCCCTAAATTAAGCATTTTCAAATATAATTACATTATGTGTGGATATCAGGGCACCAAATTTAATCAGCCCACCACACTCTAATTTATCATTTTCCAAAGCATGACTCAAACTCTGAGAATATTCTAGAATACTCATCATGTTCTTAGTAGCTAATACGTAAATGAATTTATTTTAAAAATATGTGTTTATACGTCTGAAAATTGATGTAGTTTTTCTTTGTATGGGGCTAATATAAAGCTTCCTATTTAAACAAATTTAACTTAAAGAAAATAATGAAATATAAATGTAAAACATTAAGTGAATAATAGTTTTATATGAACATGACAAAGAATGGCTGATGGTTGAAAAATTATTTAATTCATAGTGGACCCAAAGTCTCATGAGAATTAAAATAGATTATGAAAATTTCTTCCTCTCTTAGAACCTATCAGTGACAGTCTTTTGCCCTTGGGGATAAAGCCTAAAATTCTTTACAATCTGATCTTGCCATTGCTTCTCTGGATCGTTTTTCACTATTCTCTCTCTACCACTTGCCATTCCTTAAATAACCATGTTCTTTCTCAATCCATGCATTTGCACATGTCTCCCACCATTTTTCCCAGTGGGTAGGCTGCTGTTCAATCTTCAACTCCCACTCAAGAGATACCTCCCATGGAGCTAAGTTGTCAGGCATCATGACATGCTTCCAGAGCAGTAAGCACATGCCTCCATCATTGTGTGTACCCTTTGTATAGTAATGATGTGTTTGGTGTTGAGGTATCTCCTTTGTAGTTGTTGAGAGCGTCTATGTTACAAGACATATACCTGGCCCTGAGTGCACTGGGTGAAGTAAACACCAATCCTTTCTCTCAGTGAGCCCTCAGTCTAAGAATGCAGGCCCAGAGTAGTAAGCCAAAGTTTAGTGCATGCCAGTGGCTTTGACTCAGCTCATATGAAACAGAAATACTCCCTCTGGTCCAATTAGAACTTTGAAGAATGTCTAGGAATCAGTCAATTTGAGGTAAGTGCCATTTTAAGAACATTAGAAGCAAAGCATGTATATAGGAAATAAAACAAGTTGAAATAGCTGGTGAATATGGTTGTGTTTAATCTTTGATCCCCAGTCTACAGTAGGCAGACCAGCAATAGGATGGTCTTTGTAAATGAAGAGTGAATAAATGCATGTATAGTTGAAAGAAAGGTTTTGAGGCATAAAAATCACATTATTAGACATTTTGTAAATGGCACCTAAATGTTGAAGTTCTTTTAAATTTATTCAAAGACTATCATAATCACTTTTGTAGTGGCTGGGGCATAGTAGGGGCTCAATAAATATTTGTTGAATGATTGAGTATTTTTGCGCCAATAATCTCGTAGCCCCTAGCCTCCACGTGGTACGTGGCCTTCCAATTTCCCACTAAGAACACCAGGAACACATCTCTTACCACTGCAGTTAAAAGAAAATAAACAACAGTAACAAAGAAATAACAAAAAATAAAAGCCTATTATCCATATAGATTACAAAGTTTTTTTCTCATATTACTTCATGTGCTTGTTCAAAGACTTGAACTCATTTTGCATAGATGTTGTTTTCCATTTTATAGATAAAAACATCTGAGCTTCTGCAGTTTGTGTTTTGCTCCATATTGCAACACTAGTCAGTAAGAGAACTGAAAATTTATCTAAATTATTCTGATTTTGAGTTTCAGTTTCTGACTAAGGAATTTCCCTTCCACTTTGCCTGCTGACTTGAGTCAGGGATTCCCCAACTCTAAGTCTCTGGTGTGGTTCCTGTGGCTCAAGAAAGAATTTCCAGTAAATTGGCAGGCAGCAATCTAAAGAAAGGGGTAGGGGACAGTGGGCAGAACTGATTGGAGGAGGACCTCCAGGTGGAAGTAAATCAAGGCCAAGTGGTGGGACAGACAAGGCTAAAAAATCTATCAGCTGATATTGAGGATCAAGAACCTTTTAAAAGGAACGTTCAGAGCATGGAGTAAAATTCAGAGACAAAATTCTACAGTACACAGTAATAATATACAAAGAACAGAACTGGAGTGGAGGTGTGTCATAAATTGCATGAGAAAGTAATGGAAAGAAGATGCTTATTTATAACTAAGACCTCAGCTGAACCACAGGGAAGATGGGTGATACAAAATAGACCTGATTTTTTTTCATAAAAATGTAAGTACAGCTCAATGTGTATCATCACAATTTTATGAGATAGAATTAAAAGAAAGCACCAAAGAAAAGAGATAAGAAGTAAGCAATTTGTCTTCAGCATGATGGAAAACCCATTCTAATAATACAACCACACATGATTCTAGAAGCAAACAGACGGGCTAATGGGGCTGCAAAGGGAATTCTTTGTTATGTTCAGATGTAAAGAAGAAGGAGGAGGAGGAGTGGGAGAGCAAGAAACCATATACAAATAAGGAGGAACACCTCAATTTGAACCTGTATGAATAGTGTCAGTAAGTCCTAGAAAGAACTGAGGCACAGAAAAAAGCTGAGGACACTAAAACAATGTTTAAATGTGTGTGTGAAACAAGGAGAAGAACAAAACAAAGAAAGCTCACTCTGCTAGAAACATTTATTGTAATATTTTCTCTAATATCACAAATCCACTGCACTACTGGGCAATACTGCCACTCCAGGGAGCACGATGCCCTTTGTGTTACTTTTTGCGAATGGTGCTCCCTGGAACTGGGCAACACAGGGAAGGTACTGCCTGGGCTTTTCCTACCTAGTTTAGGAGGACTCTCAGCATTTATATCTTGAGTTGTGTGTTCCCTGATGGACTTGATGGTTTCATATCTGCTTTAATGACTCGTGTCCAGGTCTGCATATGCCACCTCTTCTCACTCCTAATTGAATTAATGTCTACTTTCTCCAACTTGCTAAATGCTGTGAATTTTTTGAGTCATAAAATCCTAACACATGATTGTCATCTCTTTCACACCCTATATTAAAGCATTTCTTCTTTTATTTTATGTCTTGAAAATACAAGTAGCATCCACCGTCTTCTTTCTGTTCCCACTGATAGGCCCCTGGATCAGAAGTCACACTTATAATCTTCAAATTACCAACAGAGGCCAACAGACACCAAATTACCACACAGCCAATCTGCAGCTTGTATTCCTAGCTCTAACCCTGGCTATATCAGGTAAGAACTCCTGGCCTCCACCATGCTGAGCTGCACAGCACTCATGGAACATGCCCAGCATCTGTTTCCGTTGATCACATTGCATGTTCCTACCAAGTGCAGTTTCACAGTCTTTTGCTACAATCAACTAACAACATTTTACTTACATATAAATTGTGCACTAATACTTACGTTTTAATGTGAAAGTTAGAGACTGATAAGCTAAATGTCAACCTCTAGCCAAAGTCTTGAATGAATTATTAAATGGATAATTTATGAACACTTAAAAAAAAGAAAAGGCAGCTAATATCAGCCACTTGCTTTTTACTAACAAGAATCATGCCAGTCATCTCAATTTCTTCTGTGATAAAATTATTAGACCAAAGGCTTAGAGGAATACAGTAGACACAATATGTCTCAGTTATGTTGTGGACTGCTCTGCCTCATTCTAGGAATTGTAACTCTACCCCCATGGCTAAGGATGAACGAGTGACCTCTGGAATGGGAGCCGCAGGAAACAAAGCTTGTCTCTGGTAGCAAATGCTGCCTCAGTTTCCTCCCTGCCCCCAAAGCATGGTCAGAAGTCCTTGACAGGTAAGACCCTTCACAGCAGAGGGCAACTTAAGCCAGATTTGATCATGTGGGAGGCCATCATGGAAGGACTCAGGGGGCTGCAACAAAGAGCAATGGACTCTCAACCCCCGGCTTTGAAATAGCCCGAGTCCCCAGGTCTTCTGGGAGAAGCACTTTCCGGCTCTAATCCCCTTAAGCCTGAATACCTGATGGGGAGAGGTGCAGCTCCTTGCCTTGTGTCCTGGGGAAAAATCTGGCATCACAAAGATTTCCTGATAAACCTATGAAATCTGCTCTGCTAAGAGTGCTTTCATTCATATGTTAAGGGTTCGAGCAGAAAACTCTGAAACTCTTCCTGACAGACTCTGACTTGGACTAAGCCCTCAGATTTCTTTGAAATGTTATCTACTGTTTGATCCTTGCCACACTGTATTCCTGTGTATTACAATCCAATAAAAGCCTTTAGAGGAAGGGGCTCAACGCCTTTTTCCCTTGAGAAACTGGCCACTGCTCAAGGCCTTTTCTCTCTGGGAAACTGGCCACCTCTCCTCCCCAAGCAGATCATGTCATGTCTCAGTCATGTTTGCTCTCATCTGTGGCACATGGGGGGACTTGTGAGCAAAGTTGCCCACACACAATTATACTGACTCATTCAGAAAATACTTTTGTGACCTTCTTGTTAAACAAAATGGATACATGTGAACTGAGTGATTAAATCTCTGAGTGACTTTTTTAGTTAGTGGAGCAGCAATATGATGCCCCAACCCCTGCCAAGTTGTGTATTGATGGACCATATGTAACTAGATGGATAAATCTAAGGTCAACAACTGCTCAGTATTTTTACTAAATGCTTGAGTAAAGACCTATTATGCATGTATCTCATCTATAAGTCTTAAATTCTAACCACTTGATATGTAAAATGATTATCTAAAACCAACAAATTATAGTTTAATAAGAATAAATATAAAATCATAAACATAGGTTATAAATTCTACTTTATTAGCCCCAAAATTGAAATGCTCTGATTGTAGTTCTTGTGAAAAAGATATACTTGCCAACTTAGAGTAAATCAGCTATATAGTAAGCTGCATCCTAACTAATACAAGCATAGACTGACTGCACCAATATAATATTCAGAATAAAGAAGACAACTATTCCTCTGTTTTCAATATTGGTTAGACAACATGTAGATCATAGCCTTGATCAATATTAGGAAGTTGTTCAAGATTATAAGAGGTCTGAAATTTAACCATAAGAACAATCAAATGGGCCTATGTATCCCATTTGAAACAGTTTTCAGAAATCAAATCTAAATAATGTTTACTTCTTTCCTACTTGGAATTACATTAATCTCTGGTCTAGCCAGTCTTATCATTCTCAACAGTTCTCCATGTCACTAAGTCCACCAAATGCCATCAAGTACCAGTTACTGTGAGAACTAGGTCAAAAGGAAATGAGAAAAAGAAGTGGCAGTTCTATGTATGAAAATCCAATGGAACACAGGCCTCAGAGATGGTTTGGTAGTCACTTCAGCAACATGGCAAGCAAACATGGCATATGAGTGAGATCATCTTAAACCACCAATGGAAAAGTTATTGAGTTCATGAAGGGTCTTTCTTACTGAACCTTTGTTATAATTTTCTCCAAGTCAAATTTTTTTTTTACCTAATGAATATAAAATGCCCTATCATTGAAGTCTCTTTATGCCAAGGTTATTTTTATATTATGTTTTTTAGAAATAAAGAAAATATAGAGAAAAACATAATTAGGATATATAATAATTTATTTATTCCAAGTCCAACTTCTTCGTCATTAAATAGTTCTATCATGAATCTCTGTACACTATCATGTTATCTGCAAAAAATGAGTTTTGCTTTCTCCTTTCCAATTTGGATGCCTTTTATTTTTTCTTCTTGTAAGACCAGTGTGGCCAGGACTTCCAATACCATGTGGAATAGAAGTAGTGAAAGTAGATATCTTTGTCTTGTTCCTGATCTTAGTGAGAAAGCTTTTACTTTTTGCCCATTGAGTATGATGTTGGCTGTTGGTTTCTCATATATGGCCTTTATTATGTTGAGGTATGTTCCCTCTACTCCCACTTTGCTGATTGTTTTTATCATAAATGGATGCTGTACCTTATCAAATACTTTTTCTGCATCTATTGCTATGACCATGTCATTTTTGTCTTTTCTTTTGTTTATGTGATGTGTTACATTTACTGATTTGCAAATATTGTACCATTCTTGCATCACTGGGATGAACCCCACTTGATCATGTTGTATAATCTTACTAATGTATTGCTAGATGTGGTTTGCCAATATTTTGTTGAGAATTTTAGTGTTTATGTTCATCAGCGATACTGGCTCATAATTATATTTCTATGTTGTGTCTTTATCTGGTTTTGGAATTAGGATTAATCCCAATAAAATATTTTATATATATAGAACAAACATTTCAGAAATTTATATGGAACCATAAATGACCCAGGAGAGCCTCAGCAATTCTGAGAAAGAATAACAAAGTAAGAGGGATCACAATACCTGATAACGAATTATATTACAAGGCCACTGTAATCAAAACAGCATGGTACTGGCATAAGAACAGACATATAGGTCAATGAAAGAGAATAGAGAGCCTGGAAATAAACCCAAGTCTCTATGGTCAATTAATATTTGACAAAGGGGGCAGAATCATAAAATGGAGTAAAAATACCTTCTTCATAAAATGATGTTGGGAAATCTTGACAGCTACGTGCAAAAAAAAATGAAACTTGATCACCAACATACACCATACACAAAAATAAACTCAAGGTGGATAAAAAACTTAAATATAAATTGTGACACCATAAAAGTCCTAGAAGAGAACATAGGCAGGAAAATCTCAGATATTCCACACAGCAATATTTTCACAGATATGTCCTCTATAACAAAGGACATAAAGGAAAGAATAAACAAATGGGACCTCATCAAAATAAAAAGCTCTGTATGGGTAAAGGAAACAGCAGTAAAATGAAAAAGGAACCAACCATGTGGGAAATATATTTGCCAGTGATACTTTGGACAAGGGTTTGATCTCCAAAGTATATAAAGAATTCACATGATTCCACTCCAGGAATACAAACAACCCATTTAAAAAGTGAGCAAAGGACTTGAACAGATGCTTCTCCAGGAAGGGCATGCAGAGGGCCCAGAGACATATGAAAAGATGCCCAGTATCACTAGCCATCAGAGAGATTCAATTTACACTATAATGAGGATATCACTTCACAGCAGTCAGAATGACCATCATAAACATATCAACAAACAACAAGTGCTGGAGAGGTTGTGGAGAAAAGGGAACCATAATGCACTATTGGTGGGAATGCAGACTGGTGCAGCCACTGTGAAAAACAGTATGGCATTTCCTCAGAACTAAAAATGGAACTGCCTTTTGACACAGCAATACCACTACTGGGATTATACACTTATAATCCTAGAAACACCAATCCAAAAGAACCTATACACTCCAATATTCACAGAGGCACAATTTACAATAGCCATGTGCTAGAAGCGACTTAAGTGTCCATCGGTAAATGAGTGGATCAAAAAAACTGTGTTACCTTTACACAATGGAATTCTACACAGTAGAAAGAAAGAAGAAGCTCCTACCCTTCATGACAGCATGGGTGGAACTGGAGAGCATTAGGCTAAGAGAAATAAGCCATGCAGTGAAAGACAAATACCATAAGATCTCACCTACTAGCAAAACCTAATCAACGAAACAAACAAGCAAACAAGATATAACCATAAATACTGAAATAAAGAATGAACTGACAGCAACCAGAGGGGAGGGTGAAGAGGGATAATGGGGGAAAATAGGGGAAGGCCCATCAAGGAACATATATAAAGGACACGAGGATAAAGCCAAACAGTTCAAGGGTGGGAGGTGGTGAAGGGTGGGGCAGGGGACTTTGGTGGGGTGAAAATGGAGATAACTGGACTTGAACAGCAACAAAATAAAAAGAATCTCCAAATTAAAAATTTTTGACATGTCTACTAAAAATATTTTGGAAACTTTCAGAGACTGCAGCCTATGGATTTATTTCAGTTGGATATTCTGTGCACCTGGCAGGTATATCCCTTGCAAGCAGTTTCATCTCCATTCAACAGCACCATGTTTTCATCCTCTCTGCCAGTTTTAGTGTCATCTGCTCTGAGATGTCTTAAGTGTGAGTCACCCACCACCTGAGTACCTGGGTTTTGCGTGAGAGAAAAGAGCACTGGGCACAATTCCCTGCCTAATGTAATCACTCTTAGTGTTGCTTACATGAGGTCTGAGAGGTTCCAGGTATGCATGTTTCTGTGTGTGCATATGTGTGTCTGCACATGCATACACATACCTGCAATGGATGAAACACTGACCTCTCCAAATCTGCATCAGAAGGTACAATTTTAACAATAGCTGTTGTTTGCCTACTTTTAGAACAGATACCTGTTCACCATTAAATGCAGCATATTTTTTACTCAAAGCCTTGGAGAAGTGAAATAAAACTGTGTTTTGTAAATGTCATACAGCCTTAGAGTTTAGTTTACAAGAGCAATAGATGCAGAAAGCTGGCAACTACTCTGCAGCTTGCTCTTACCTAAGAGTAAAAATAAGCCTTCATTTCCAGGATATGTATTTTGTCTGAAATAACTGGGGCAAACCTGGTTTCCTGGGCTTGGAGCAGCCTATCTTGACATAGAAAGACATCCGTCATCCAAATTTGTAAGACATCTGTCACACAAATACTTTTGAACCAAGGGAAATTTTATTCTTAAGAGAGAACTGAAAATAATGGGCAGAACCATTGACTCCTCTTATTAACCTCATTTTAGAGGTTACAAAATTAATGTTTCTTAAATTAGGTTTTTATTGAAGCCAGCACATTTTCAGTGTCACTTTGAAATATAAATGTGATACCTTAAGCATATCACTCATCCATGAATACTTTTTCATAAAACAGATGTAACACTTCTCCACCTATTGTCACCAGGTTTCAAGAAAATCAGGTGAGAAAATGTCTTCTCACACCACAGTAATTGCACCTCCATCAGCTTCTAATTGTTAAGTCTTGGAGCACATAAAACCACCAGATAAACAGAGGCTGCCTTCTTGACTTCAATCAGTGGCAATTTAAAATGATTTTTTTATTTTAGCAAACAAATATTTTGAAGTCAAATTTAAAGTTTTACATGATTTTTAAGGCAAAGTACTGGACTTTGTTTAAAAATCATGTTAAAATTGTTGCATCTATAAGAAGCAATTTTAAAAACTGTTGCAAGTTTAGGAAGTCATTTAAATTCTATTCCCTGATTCCATCATCCAGGGGTCAGCTGAAATAGGGCTACTTATCAAGCATTTGTATATCTGTTCGCACTTGGTATAACTATAAAACACAATGAAAATGTGAAGTGTTTTCTATGTTTACTCAAATGTGGTTTATAACTCAAAGTTGTTATGAAACTTGCCTTTTCCTGCCCCCTGTTCAGTCTTTCTCTTAGTATTTCCTGGCCCCTCTTCTGTCTTTCTCCCTTCTCACTGTGTCATCTGTCACTCAGAGCCACCGAGCATTTGTCTTAAATGTCTCCCAGATGTGTCCACTTAGAAAAGTATTCCACTCTCTTATTTCTTTCAGAAACTCATCAAGTATCACTTGGTGGGTGCTCTCTTCCCCTTAGCAATGCTCATTGCTTTCCAAAGGCAATAAAATGAACTCGTCCTTCTGCATTAGTGGATGTTGTAAGTTGATGTTTTAACTTCACATGTATATATTAGACTTTTAGAAATTTTCCTGGCATCATGAAAAGGATGATTCTAATAATTGAAATATCAGGCCCTGTGGCTACCTAGGGGGAAAAACTTTTTTAAAAGTCGGGTCTTCTTTGTAGAAACAAGGCCAGCGTTTGGAAACTTCTAGACCTCAGATATTCAAATCCACATTTCTATATAATGATAGAGATGTTACCATTAAAAATCACCCTCTTGCATTAATTTTGGAAAAGTCATTCATACCTGGTACCAGGTCATCTCTGGACTCTGTGCATCCTTTTGGCAGCCAAGACTAGGACAATATATGGAGTCAGTACTACCAAGGAGAAGGTATTGCTTATGTGGTACAGAGTTCACACAGGACATGTTTGTCTTGGACTTAACTTCTAAGACCATCTTAACACAACAGGCCTCATCCTGGGGGCTCCTAGGAGAGTCAACAACGTCCCATAAACATATTATATCCAGATAATATGGGATTTAGCAGTGTTTTTGATATGAATGCATTTTGGACATACCTAATCCTGGGTCTACAGATATATGACCCAGCATTGTTGATATCCATTGTCAAAAAACGTAGGGTAATGTTGTCCAGGATGATGTGAGAATAGTTTTTAGTAATTTCCCTTAATGTATCTCCATTTTGAGGTTGTAGGTACCACTGGACCTCAGATGAGTCCTTACTATCACTGCAAGGCAGCTGTTTAGGGCCTTGGGTTGTTGTGAGTGCACTTCTGTGGTAGAAGTAGGATTTCTGTGGGTCTGGTAAGTCACAAAATAAGACAAATTCCTCCTCACTCCTTGCAGAATATGTCCAAAGATATTTTTTGGTGGAGCAACCTGAAAACCACACACACACAAAAAGCAATACTGAAATGCATTAGAAGATGAAACTCTGACTTACCTTTACAAAGAGTAGTTGTATCTCTTTCCCCTTTACTGTTCCCATTTTGTAGAGAAAAGGAAGTTCTCATTCTAACCCCTCCCAGGGGACTTCAGCGTCATGGGTGGCAATAGTGGCTTCCCGGTAAAGGTGGCTGACCCACCCTTCATTCTTCTTTGGCTGTTCCCACTAAACACCCACCAAGTGGTAACTGGGTTTCCCATAAATGCTTGGTATCAGCTAAAAGCTGTTCACTCCAATAATTTATTCTCTTATACCCATATTAACAAGATAGAAGTGTTCTGTATTAATACGTCATGTTGCTGATATATTAAATTATGTCACTTTAAACCTTGACTACAAGATTCATAGTGTTAACAAAAAAGTGAAATCCCCTACCTGAAATATTAAATCCTTTAATTCTCTCTCCTGTGACAAGACCAAGAAATAGCCATCCCAAATAAAACATTATTCTCCTTGGGTTCTGTCCCTTCAGTAACCATATTCTGTGGCCAGAGTGGAGTACATTGTGACTCAGAGCTCTACCCTGAGAATCCTCTTTGTTTCTGTAGATGGAAAGTGGAGAAATCAGAACTTATGATCAAAATCCAAGTCACACAGGAAGCTTTGAAAGTGCAGATCCTTCCAAGTGAGCTGTCATATATCCACATGTGTATGCTATTTTCAATGGTATGTAGCAGTTTCTGCATGTTTCATTTTTTACACATCTGAAGGAGGGAGAATATTTCAATTTCATTGTATCACTTGGAGCTTTGTACCATGCAGTTCTTTTGACTTCATTTACTCACAGAATTCTTTTTTTATTTTTTCAAGTTTTTATTATTTATTTTCATTTTTAAAATTTATTTTAACTGTTATTCAAGTACAGTTTTCTTTCTTTTTATTTTCACATTGTATATATATTTCTGAGAGTAATTTGGAAAGAATTAAGTGAAAACTTTCCTGAAAAAAAAAACTCAAGTTGAGAAAAAATGTTACATTCTCCACATTTAGGGAAACTTGTGATATATAGCTCATACTATAAAGTTTAAGGTAGTCTGCACGTAGATTATAAGAACTGTTAGATAATAGATGATGCTTGGCTCTCTGTGCCTCAAATAAGAAAGAATAAGTTGTTTCTGAATGGCATTACCAATCCTCTGAAATATAAAAGGGGGGCAGGTCACCTCAAGAGAGAGAGTGGCCCTGACCAATGTGGCTCAGTTAGTTGAACATCATCCCACAAAGCAAAAGCCCTCTGATTTGATTCCTAATCAGCACACAGGCCTGGGTTGTGGGTCCAGTCCCTGGTCAGGGCACACACAAGAGGCAACCCATGGATGTATTACTCTTACATCAATGTTGCTCCTCTCTTTCACCTTTCCTTCCTCTCTCCCTAAAAATAAATAAAATCTTCCTTTTTAAAAAAGGAGAAAGAGAGAGAGAGTAAAAGCCTGGGCTGTTCTCCTGGTGGTTTTGTCTCCCTTGTTCATAGGATGATCATTGGAATTTTCAACCCATTTCAAGAGATGAAAGATAAGGATACTGGGATGGTGTCTTATTCAATCCAGGCTGCCACAACAGAATACCCAAGAGTAGATTGTTTATGAACAACAGAAATTCATTTCTCACAGCCCTAGAGGCTGGTATTTCTAAAATCAAGGCACCAGAATGATTACTTTTGGTGAAGACCCTCTACCTGGTTAACAACAACCAGTGCCTTCTTGTTGTGACCTCACTTGGTGGAAGACATAAGAGATCTCTCTGGAGTCTCTGTTATGAGAACACTAACCCCATTCATGAAGGCTCCACTGTTAACATCTAAACAACTTCCTAATACTATCACTAGGGGATCATCTTTGAGGATTAGGATTTCAACATATGAATTTGAAGGTGGGAGAAACATAAACATTCAGATTTTCAACCTATTTCAGTAGTTAATATTTGATTATTATTTAATTTTATTTTGAGAAAAAAATAAAAGTATTTTTTCTATAAAACAGTTCTTCCTATGCCTCTATTATGTTAGTTCTATTATGTTAGAACTCTCAGAGTTCTATTATTACTACCATAAAAATACCTTGTGTATTATTCTTGAGGTTACAGAAATAAGGAAATTTAACCCTTGAATCTTAGCTAGAGTTTTCTGCTAAAACACTCCCATAGTGTCATAGGCAATTTCGGGAGGGGGGCAAAATAAAAATGGTAGAGCCTGTATTGAAGGGTCTGACACAGTGGGAATAACAATGTTGAAGAAAAAATTATTTTGACACTGAGTAAAACAGCAATGAAGACTGTTCAAGACTGTTACACTAGACTAGACACATCAAGCTCAGTTCAGAATACAACAAGGACGGGTGAATAGCCAAAAAAACAAGGCAAAGAAATAAGGAGATGGAAAATTACTAAGAGGAGACATCAAATGGTGCAGAATTCTTATTAAACTGACCTAATAGGATTCTTTCTGCAGGTACGCAAGGCCTTAGAAACAAGGGTGGGAGAAGAGGTATCAAGGTGACTGATCAAATATCAAGGACAAGAGGATGACTTCACATAAGTTTTGCTAAAACTGGGTTGTGACCAGCCTTACACATAACTGGGACCAAGGTCTAGGACCAGTTGAGGTCTTCAGAGGATCCTGACTAAAATTTGGTCAAGGAGAATGTCTTTGTCAACATGAACATGCAAATAAACAATTCCAGGAAACTGAAATAAAGAAACAAATGCAGTGATAACAGAAAAGAAAAAATAAAGAGGGAAGAAAAGGGAGGAGGGGAATGGGAAGGAGGGAAGGAAGGAAGGAGGGAAGGAAGGAAGGAAGGAGGGAAGGAAGGAAGGAAGGAAGGAAGGAAGGAAGGAAGGAAGGAAGGAATAAGTTATATTAAATATTGTATGGCCACTGTGAAAGTCCTCTTTAAAATATTCTCCCCATACATTTTTAATTCTAAAATGATTTTTCATTTTATTTACTTATTTTTAGAGAAAAGGGAAGAGAGGGAGTAAGAGAGGGAAGGAAACATTAATGTGTGAGAGTTACATTGATTGGTTGCCTCTTGAGTGCCCCCAAATGGGGACCTGGCCCACAACCCAGGCATGTGCCCTGACTGGGAATCAAACTGGAAACCTTTTGGTTCACAGGCCAGCACTCAATCTACTGAGCCACATCAGCCAGAGTTGATTTTTATGGAGATAACAAAGTCATTATCTCTCACTATTGACATCTAACCAGCTATACAAATTCCTCTCTTCACTCCTCCCTCACTGGTTGTTCCATCAACCACTCCCTCCACCCACGACTTTCCCAGGACCTTTCTTTCCAGGTGTCTCCTCCTTGTCTTATGAAGAAACACTTGGCTTTCATCATCTTACAAAATTTATTGTTTCAACCAGTTTCCAACACACACACACACACACACACACACACACACACACACCATGTATCCAACATCTTCAGATGCAGAAGAAGGGAGTAACTTTAACCTTTAGAAATTAGTTAACAATAATTCATGTTTCTCTATCAGAAATGCTAAGCTGGAGGTATCTTTGGGAATCCAATTGGAAAAGTCCAAAGGCAGCCAGGTGGAACTCTGGAAGGAATCTGGGGGTCAGCAGCATAGGAGACAAGGGGGTTCAAGCCAGAAAAGTCTGTACACTGCCAGGAAAAAGCAGACAGACTTCCCTGAGGAATACCAGTTTGGAAGGGAGGGTCAGGGCCAAGAAAATATTAAAAAGGATATACCTAAAAGGAAGAAATAAAACAGAATACAGGAAGCACTAAGCAGAGAGAAAGTGTGAAGAAAAGACTAGATGTTGATGTCAGAAGCTATGGAGGAATTGGCCACAAAAAAAAAGACTGAAAGAATCCATTAGGTTTGGCTGTCAGTGGGTCAGATGAGCATGCACAAGGTGAGTGTGAGATGATAGAGAGCTGTGCTGTGATGAGACAGTAGGGGGAGGAATGTGGGAAGTTGGGACATATTGCATCTTCCACAAGTTGCATTCTTTAGGGAAGACAGGGTGCTCTTTGCTCCTTTATTGACAAAGGGAGAGTTTTGACATGATTCCACTGTGAGAGGAATGAGTAGGCAGGGTAGCAGGTCAACTACAAGTGAGAGTAAGATAGTTTGTAGACTAACTTCTCTAAGGAGGCAGGAAAAAAATACAACCCTGAAAACCATAGAAACATTATCTTGTAGAGGAGAAGGGCAGAGCCATGTAACATGGGTAGGTCTATCCAGACCAGTTTACTCAGGTGGGACCCAGAAGTACAAGATGTTTTCACCTGGCTGCTTACCTTATGAAAGTAGGAAGTGCTCAGTGTAGAAGCAGTTTCATGAGATGGTCGATCACCTTAAAGAGTGCCAGGCACAGGGAACAGAGTTACTACATTATTTATCCCTGCTAGTGGTTCTTTCTTATAATGACTATGGCCAAGGAAGGGGGCAAGAATAAAGCAACTGCCTTTCAAGATGTGGTCTGCCTTCCTCATCTTCCTTTCCTTTGTCCACAAAATTCCTGAACAAACTATCTTCCCATCTCCAGCCTCTGGAGACATCTTTCTAAAAAGTAAAAATGACACCTGAGGATGTCATTTTTATGCTAATAATTTCACCAGCCCCAGAAAATGAGATAAAGAATCAATTCCCAAGCACCATGTGTAAAATCCTGCATGGCCTGATTTGCCTCTCTCACGTATTATCTGGATTTCTTCCCCAAAGAGACCTTTCCTAACCACCTGCATAATGAATCCCATTCCTCCCTCCTGACTACTGTGCCAGCCAGCAATCATCTTTCATATTACTCATTTGATATTACTTCATCTTAGCAGACTCCTACTCTCTCATTAGTCTTTGGTCATGGTCTGGAAGACAGCTGTTGTCCTCTCACTGATGGACAACAAAAACTGGCATTGCTTGAAATACTGGTTGCCACTGTCAATGGATGAGTATTAGAAGAAAAATTTATGTACATGTGTAGAATATCTCAAAGACTCTGATTCTTCCATTACTACCACGTGCTGTCACCTCGCAGAAAGATGAGAGACCATCATGTGACTTCAGTGTCTGAAGCATGTTTTTCTTCAAAACATTTTCATAGTTCTTCTAGAGAGCTTTATTTCCTTTGTCAGAAGTTGTGGATTGCCCCCCTCAATTGGTCAAGGCTACAACTTCAACTATCTTTCATTATAATGAACTAAAAATTTCACTGACCAAAGCTTTGGAAAAGGGTAGAGAAAAGAAAATGCTGAAGGAGGCAGGTGTCAAGTTTGACAAATATCTTGAGTCCCTTTACTCTTCACCTTTTCCACAAAATGCTTAAAGCACTATAAATATGTTTATTTTATAACCACCATTTTTTGTAAACTGACGACTCCAGATACATAGAGATGTAAAATTTGATAATTAGATGGCACATCTATCATTACAATACATTTTATGAAAGAAAATTGTGTTAACAATTCATTCTGAAAAGTATTTAAACTCTTTTCTCCATTCACGTTTTCTGATTAGGAAATATAGTAAAAAAGAAAGTACCATTGTCTTACCTTTATTTACTGTTCTTAAGGCATAAAAACGAGGAAAAAACTTCATGTCATTTCCGTGACTGCTGGCACTTCTATCTGAAGAACATGTGAGGATATCAAATTTCAAATAGTTCTACTGTATCTCTTTTTAGCCAGAGAGATAACGAGGAAATACAACAGTAATTTAATTTTTACAAGTTTGGAAATAATAATTTATAATTAGAGACAAAAAATCTTCAGTATTTTGCAAGTGGCCACTGACATAGTCAAGTCCATTATAGTACAGAGGAAAATCAAATTAACTGCCTCTACAAGTAGAAAGAAATGCCCTGAAGATGAAATGTCTAAGACTCTTTGACAACCTCCTCCACCAGATAAGGCTTGTGGTTAGGTTTAGTTGAAAAGTGAGTAAGCCTATTTCCTTTACAGGAATTTCCTGTAAAGACTATCAGCACTCAATTTCTCAACTGTGGGGTTTTTTGTTTTGTTTTATTGTCTTGAACACCTAACCCCCAAAAGTGTAACCTTGAAAATACAGCTTAAGGTTTTCTTGTGATTAGCTTCCTAATTCTGAACAACAACAACAAAAAGTATCTCTCTAACACCATTTAAATGAAGTGAGAATTTATTGCTACAGAGAGGGAAATAATCTAATATTACCAATGGTTTTTGTACCTATGTTTTAAAAGAGAACTTTGAAATATAACATATAATTAAGAACACTACTGTTATTGGACAGAACTAAAGTTGTTTAATAAAGACCTCACAACAGTCTGAGACCATACTGGTCAGAAAAATGCTTTACCTAGAAAGCGCCTTGATTAAGCCTAGCTAACACGATCCCTCAAGACTCTCAGATTCTAATAAATATAACACTGTTTCATTTGAGCACATCAAAGTTCCAGGGCTATTTCTATACATAACTACTATATAACTAACATAAAATACAAAAAAAGACTAAGTTTACCTTGGGTTAAAGGCAAAATTAGTATTTACCTAAGGTGAGGGAGTATGGCTAGAAGGGGAAATTAGAAATTATAGCTAGAAATTAGTTTAAAATATTTCTGCACTGGTCATGAGTCTGCTGGATTCCAAGAGAATGTGAGTTTTTTTCAGGCTTATTCCAAGAGAGGTCAAAAGAAATAACTGAAAGGACATTCTGATATGAGAAGCTCAAGTTTCACGGAGTCATGTGGGAGCAGCACAGTGATAAGAATAAAGGCAGCAAAACTAGGTGGGTGGGGAGAGATATGGGTAGGGTGGAAAGAAAAGGTTAACATGAGGAGTTATTTATTACACATATTCAGTAACTGTTGAATTGAACTGTATTGCAGTAAATTGAGGTATGGGAGCTATCTTCTGAAGCTTCAGAGATCGTGACACAGAACTTGAAGCTGAGTTTGAAGTTATTCAGGAAGGTGTTTCTAAAGTCAATTTGATCACTGGAATAGAATTTGAATCCTGATACAGGCACTGTGGAGATAGTCTCCAATAATGGCTGCTATCACTTCCTCAGGCCTTCTTCATGTGCATTCTGCTTTTCATGTCAAGATGTAGAGTCTATTTCACCTGTCCTTCAGTCTAAGCTAACTGTGTCCTTAACCAATATAATGAAGTGGAAGTGACACTGTGACACTGTGCCAGCTCTGGACCTAGTTTGCAAAAGGTCTTTAGCTTCCACTTTCTTTCTCTTAGAAGCCAACATAGTATGATGAGCCAAATATTCTGTAAGGAAACCCAAGCTAGCTATAAAAAGCAGTTGTAAAAACAGGGAGAGAGAGAGAGCTATCTGGTCAGACTCCAGTAGCTCCAACCATCCCAGCTTCAGGCATGTGAGTGAAGAACATATTAGATGTTCCAGCAGGTACCACATATGGTCAGAAAAATGGTCCAGCTGAGCCCAACATAGATGGCAGAATAATGAGAAATAATAAACTCTTACATTTAAGCAAATAAGTGTTGGCTTGTTAAACAACAATAAATAACTGAAATATATTCTCATTGGATTAATAAATTCTATTTCATGAATTACTGGAAGAAATTTTTAAAAATCCTATTCCATACAGCAATATTTTCACTGATACATCCCCTAAGAGCAAGGGACATAAAAGAAAGAAAAAACAAATGAGATTTCATCAAAATATAAAGCTTCTGCATGGCTAAAGAAAAGAGAGCCAACTGTATGGGGAAACATATTTGCCAATGATACCTCAGATAAGGGTTTGATCTCCAAAATATATAAAGAACTCACACAACTCCACTCTAAGAAGATAAGCAACCCAATTAAAAAATGGGTAAAGAACTGGAACAGATACTTCTCCAAGGAGGAAATACAGATGGTCCAGAGATATATGAAAAGATGCTCAGTATTGCTAGATATCCGAGAGATGCAGATACCACTTCACAGCAGTCAGAATGGCTATCATAAACAAAGCAACAAAAAACAAGTGTTGGAGAGATTGTGGAGAAAAGGGAACCCTAGTGCGCTGTTGGTGGGATTGCAGACTGGAGCAACCACTGGGGAAAACAGTCTGGAATTTCCTCAGAAAACTAAAAATGGAACTTCCTTTTGACACAGCAATTCCACTGCTAGGATTATATCCTAAAAACCCTGAATTACCAATCCGAAACAACCTATGCACCCCAATGTTCATAGCAGCACAATTTACAATAGCCAAGAGCTAGAAGGAACCTAAGTGCCCATCAGTAAATGAATAGATACAAAAACTATGGTACATTTACACAGTGGAATTGTGTGTAGTAGGAAAAAGAAGCTCCTATCCTTTGCAACAGCATAGATGGAACTGGAGAGCATTATGCTAAGTGAAATAAGCCAGGTGATGAAAGACAAATACCATATGATTTCACCACTAACAGAAACCTAATCAACAAAACAAACAAACAAGCAAAGTATAGACAAAGACATTGAAACTGAGAACAATCTCACAGTGACCAAAGGGGAGAGAGGAGGAGATAATAGGGGAGGAGGGTGAAGGGTTTACAGGAACAATTATAAAGAACATATGGACAATAACAAGGGGGGGATAGGGGAGGGAGGTGGGGAGGGCTGGAGTGATGGGGATGGGTGGTGGGGAAAGGCAGAAAACTGTACTTGAACAACAATAAAAAAATAATTAAAGTTAAAAAAAGAATACATCCTGTGAATTCATTCTATATGTGTCTATTATCATATCAGGAAAGTAATATAAAGATTATAAAATACAGTCTCTAGCCTCAAAAAGATTATATTTGGGGGAGAGACAAATAATTACAGTGCACAATAATAATTTCAATTTAATAAATATTTGCTAAACATTTATTCTATGCAAGATCTTTTGCTGGTAACTCTCATTGTACGTTGCCCTTTATAAGTGGACAGTTTAGTTGGACAGAGAGGGGCTGGACTTCTGAAGGTCATTTTGTTAGGCAACTTTTATTTTATTTTTATGCTTCTTTTTACACTTTAAAAAATTTTTTTTTATTGTTCTTCAAGTATAGTTGTCTTCATTTTCACACCACCTTGCCCCCCCCCAACCCCACCCAATTTCTCAAATGCTAAATGCTGGAGAAGTGTGTACAATAGACCATAGGGATGGACTCAGCCAAACTGTGGACTTGGGGATGACTCCAAGAGAGAATTCACTAAATTTTTCTCTAACGTCAAGTGTAGATAGTTAAATTAATTGTTTGTAATATCTTCAAACTCTTCCCTAGACTTTCACTTACTTAACCCTCCCCTACCAACTGCTATTTGACTCTCTCAGGACATAGTTTCTTTAACATCTAAATGATGGTTGTTTTCTCTACCAGATCCCTCAAACCACTGATTTTTAAGACATCATACCTTCCTCCTCCATAAAAATCCCCGACTTTGAATAACATGGCCTCATACTATACTATCACCCATTATCTGCCTTATTGTGGTTGTCCACAAATCCTCAGTCACTCTATTTCATTCAGTGAAGACATTAGCCCCTCACTTATTCCTTCATCAGAATTTGTCTTGTTTTGATTCTTGCTAATTTTAGTATTGACATAAAATGATCTATGGAATACCCTCTTTTCAAATGTCTTGTCCACCCCAACCTCAGGCATTTATTCTTATGATCACACCCTAGACTTGTCTCCAATAATAATTGCCAGGCCTCCATAATCTCCATTTCAAGTGTCCCACTCCCTGATACTCACCTCCTATCAATCTACTCCCTGAAATGCATCAATTTCAATTCAATTGTGACCATTACTGGTCATAGAAACTTGTATTAATCCTACAAAATTTTCAATGACCCATCTAAGCTTGTATTTTTCCACTTAAATTCTATGATTCTTTATTGTCAGTCTTGCATATGCATTTAGTACACTTGATAATCTTTTCTTTATTATACTAGCTTGAAAAATACTAGCTCTCTTCCCAACTTACACATATGTCACTTGACATAGATGGAAAAAACACACAGCTGTGCTGACTAGCTTGCTCTCAGTTAAAGAAGATTTCAATGCTTCTTGGCAATTATACTATATTTATTTTGTTCAATCAGTCTCCCATTCTTCTAGAAAACAATTTTGTAGTATTTTTTTATCTAAAATCTCCCCCCTCATCCTTATTCTCAGCTGATGATGGGAAAACTATAGTAAGCAAAAAACAACTCCTATGAGTTCTCTCCAAAGCATCTTACTCACCCGTATTTGCTAGAAATAGTACAGAACATAGGTAAGGCAGCTGCTATCATAGAGAATATAGGTCCATGATAGAATTTAGTGGCTGTATATAAGACATGGAAGAAAGAGATTGATATATAACAATCTCACCTTATCCACAGGGGATACATTCCAAGACACACAGTGGATGCCTGAAATCCTGGATAGTAATGAACCCTATATATACTATGCTTTTTTCTATACTTACATACATACCTATGCTAAATTTTAATTTGTAAATTAGCACAGTAAGAGATTATATAAGTTATTACTTATAATGAAATAAAATAATTATAACAGTATACTGTAATAGAAAGTTATGTAAATGTGATCTCCATTTCTCCCTTTCATAATAAAGATGGCTACTGAGTGACTAGTAGACAGATAGCATACACAGTGTGGACACACTGGACAAAGGGATGACTCACACCCCCAGGGGGATCAAGTGGGATAGTGTGAGATTTCACCACAGTACTCAGAACAACTGCACAGTATGCAATTAAAAAATTATGAATTGTTTATTTCTGGAATTTTCTGCTTTATAGTTGAACTGTGGCTGAATGCAGGTAACTGAAACCATGGAAAGCAAAACCATGAATAATGAGAAACTGTAAGAGTGTGCAGCCAAGCCCCCCTCCCCCAAGAGGAATTTGTAATGGAGTCCAGAACTCAGGGTGTCCAGGAAATATTAAAAGCATAGGATTTTTTCACCACCACAAGTCTGAACTGGGGGATGGAACACACAGAGCAGGGCCATCAAGAGTTGCTCTGCACAGCTAAAGTTTTGCAAATAACCTCTGGAATGGTCATTTAACATATCTATAACTTTTAACTGGTTTCATGGATATGTTAAATAGCTGTGGTCATGCCTTGAGCCAGGGAGATGGGAGTGACTTCAACCCATGATGAAACTGACAGGAAACTCCCCCTGGTTTCAGTGCCTGCATAAGAGCTTGGAGATGGTTGCTCTATGCCACAGGGTCACACCTGCCTAGTCTTATTATGGCAGCCCAGAAAAGCTGGAAAAATACAGGAATACTGGCAGGTGTTGCCTACTGTGGGAGAAGTCAGAAATGGGGTTGCAGAGGAAGAATGGTGCTGAGATTTACACCCAGGTGCAGCAGCTTTCAAGAGAGAGAACCATGTGGCTTTGGGGGTCCTTTCACTCAGCTTAGGAAGCTGGAAAGCAAGATGTAGCAGTAATGCAGAGCTCTCTCTTAGCAGTTTGGAAGAATGCAGGGGAGACTTTGCAGGGAAGAAGGGGGTAAAAGGACTCTTTCTGGTAGGCCATGAGAAGGTAGTACATGGTTTTGAATTAAGAACTGGAGATCATGGCAGTGACACAGCTGAAAGTGCTGGGAACCATGGGAGGCCTGCCAGCCAAGCACGAATTACTGGGAAGAACCAGGGGCTACCTGAGCCATGAACTTCTATTTCTTTTACTGAGATACAGTACGCTAGACTGGGCAAAGGGGAGATAGAAGAACTGTGTGTGTGTTTGTGGATATTTTAAGTGGCTTTGGGACTTTAATGAAAACATTAAGTCATTACTCTAAGTCTGTATAACTTTTGAATAAATGATTCCTTTTCACCAATCTCTGACATTGAGAGCTATCATTCCCTGTCAGCAGAAAACATGAACCTAGTACAGGGAATTCTGGAAGAAGGGGGGTCCATTTGATAATAGTATATCATCCCTCGTTGCTAGTCTGTTCAGTAACAAAACTACTGTAGATGATTCTCAGCTTCCTGCTTGATCATCAGGCAGGGAACTCTTTATTTTTCAAGACAGAAAATGTGGTAGGAAGTGTAGGCTTAAGAAAGTAAAGTATTAAATGCTATGTACATTCCTAGATAAAGCTACCCACTGTAGAGCTGAATATGATTCTAGATTCGGAAAACAAATCTCAGATAGTCAGAGAGATTTTTATAACACAAAAATTGTTTATATACCATAAAAATTTTTATAACATAAAAACATTCCTAGCTTTATCTAGGAATGTACACCTATATGTTAGCTGAGGTGATGATGGGTAAGGAGAATATACAGCATGAGGAAAAAAGAGAGTCCAGAAGAGACCTAGAAAATTTTAAGGGAAGAAGGTCCTAGGTCAGAGAAATAGTAACCATGAAAGCAAGGGAAAAGGAAATGTTAGAATAGTGCTATGAGAACCAGGAGGAAATGATTTCACAAATCCAAGGGTGGTTTCAAGAAGAAAAGAGGGATGAACAGTGTAAAATACAACTGATAAAGGAAACAAGAGGATCTAAAAGTTTCCATTAGATTTGAACACACAGAGACTGCGAGTCCATTGAATGGGTGATCAGTGGAGTGTGTAGGATTTTGCAGCACTGGATAAGGGACTAATGAGAAGGCAAAAGGAAGCCTGCTTTTCAAGGAAAATTCAAGGAACCTTGAATGTGAATGAAGTTTTAGATGTAATCTGTTGAATTCCTAACAATGAAAGGTATGCTTTACCCTAACCTCCACCACCACAAACATATTTCCCCTTTCCTTTAGCCTCCAAAAATAGCTATATCATAATTTTATTTTTAAAGTATATTTTATTGAAACTATTACAGTCATCCCATTTTATTTCTCCTCTTTATCCCCCTCCACCCTGAACGTGTCTCCCTCTAGCATTCCCCTCCATGTGCATGCGTTGTACATATAAGTTCTTCGGCTTCTCCACTTCCTATGCTATTCTTAAACTACCCCTGTCTATTTTGTACCTATGAATCATTCTTATTCTCTGTACCTTTTCCCCCATTTGCCCCAACCCTGCCCCCTCCCTGCCAATAACACTCCAGGTGATCTCCCTCCACTTCTGTGATTCTGTTTCTGTTCCAGTTTGCTTAGTTTATTTTTGTTTTTGGTTTTTTTTTAGGTTCAGTTGTTGATAGTTGTAAGTTTTTTGTCATTTTACTGTTCATGGTTTTAATCTGCTTTTTCTTAGATAATTGTAGGAGACCATTCTGCATGTTGAGGGCCCAGCCCCCAGTGGCAAACATTTACTACAAAGTAACTCCCTAAAATCCATGCTAAACCTTCCTAGGACCAGTGTAACCAGTTCAACCACTTTTGCCTTTTCATTTACAAATATCCCTCTTCTGTGATGTGGTTAGTGGTACTGGCTCCTTTGTTTTCTGTAAAAGGTAACCAACTAAAGCAACCTGTGCATAGTAAATGAGGACCATCATATAATGTGCTGAGAAACCCAATAAAGGCCAGTCACAACAAGAGCCATGGCTTTTACTCATCTTGAGAGAAAAGCCATGCTGTCCCTTTTCCTCCACCAGACTCGGTAGTGCATGTGAATGTCTTATTTCATCCATATAGATATGAATACTGGGGGCTGGTGTCCACATCAGACACTATCCTTTAACGTTTCATATAATAAGGGCATGGTGATGACAAACTCCTTAACTTGACTTTATCTGGGTAGCACTTTATCTGCCCCTCTATTCTAAATGATAGCTTTGTTGGGTACAGTAATCTACATTGTAGGTCCTTGTTTTTCATGACTTTGAATACTTCTTTCTGGCCCCTTCTTGCTTGAAAGGTTTCTTTTGAGAAATCACCTAATAGTCTTAGAGGAACTCCTTGCAGGTAACTGCCTCCTTTTGTCTTGCTGCTTTTAAGATCCTGTCCTTCTCTTTAATCTTGGGTAATGTAATTATGATGTGCCTTGGTATGTTCCTCCTTGGGTCCACCTTCTTTGGGACTCTATGAGCTTCCTGGACTTCCTGGAAGTCTATTTCTTTTGCCAGATTGAGGACATTTTTTCCATTTTTTTTTCAAATAAGTTTTCACTTTCTTGCTTCAACTCTTCTTCTGGCACCCCTATGATTCAGATGTTGGGACATTTAAATTTGTCCTGGAGGTTCTTAAGCTTCTCTTTATTTTTTTCCATATTCTTGTTTCTTCATTCTGTTCTGATTGAATGTTTACTTCTTCCTTCTGCTCCAAATCCATGATTTGAGTCCTGGTTTTCTTCCTTCACGGTTGATTCCCTATATATTTTTCTTTATTTCATTTTGCATAGCCTTCACTTCTTCCTCTATTTTGCTACCATACTCAATCATTTCTGTGAGCATTCTGATTACCAGAGTTTTGGTCTACGGCCATACCACCCTGAACACACCCGATCTCGTCTGATTACCAGAGTTTTGAACTCTGCATCTGATAGGTTTGCTATCTCCTCATTGATTAGTTCTTTTTCTGGAGTTTTGATCTGTTCTTTTATTTGGGCCATATTTCTTTGTCTTGGTGCACCTGTTACATTTTAAGGGGAAGAGCCTTAGGTGTTCATCAGGGCAGGGCAACCCACTTCTCCATGTTGTAGGGGCAAGGTCAGAGAGGGAACAATACCGTTTGCTCAGCTCCTGCCCTATTTTCAGTCAAAAGTAAATTAAGCCCTTTGAGGTGATACCCTGGTGCTGATTCCTCAGTGGATGGGCTTGTGTATGGCCTATGACCTCTTGGGTCCCTCCAACAGACTCTCCTGTAAGACTGGCAGTTTCTCTCAGTCACATCCCTATTGGTTTTTACAGCCAGAGGTTCTGAGGATCTTTCCCCACCCTTGAATCCTGGGTTGTGTGGTCTGTCTCATCCCCTAATTGTTCCTCCCAGTTCATTCACATGAGAATGTTGGACTACTTGGTCTGCCAGCCACCTCCTTACCACCCGTCCATCTCCACCCCTCCTACTAGTCTGAGTATGTGTTTCTTCTTTAACTCCTTGGTTGTCATACTCCCATGAAGTTTGATTTTCTGGCAGTTCTGGAGCTGGTTTTTTTTTTTTTGTCTTTAAATTTGTTGTTGTCCTTTAGGTTGTGCAAGGAAGTGGAGAATATCTACCTATGCCTCCATCTTGGCTGGAAACAATAAACTGTTGCTATATCACAATTTTAGTTAAATAAAGATTTAATGTTTACACCATTGTGACTAGGTAACTATTATTTGTGGCAGAACCATAGAGTGTTATTTGACTGTATTTCTTTGCATATACCACTTGAAGCTAATACTTGTCTTTTCTCATTTGATGAAATTTCTTTATACCTTTCATTAATTCACTTCTAAACTCTCCACCAGAAATGTAAAATGCTGTTCAATGCATTCAACACATGAGGATTCTATCTTTTTCCAGAAAATATTCTGTCTGGAGCTTGAACATCCATCCATTCAAATATGGCTTATCTATAACTGCCATCCTTAAATTTCCATTTCCCATCAGCCTAGAGATACATTTTTACCCCTCTTCCAAGTTGGATGCCCTGTTTCTGAACCCTAAACTGTTTCCTTCTTAGAGAATGCTCTTTTTCCAGAAGAACACTTTTTCCATTAGACCCCAGAAAAAAAGTTCATGGGAGGTAAATATCTTTTGTTCCCACAAGGTGGGAACAAAAGTAAGTTTACCATTGTATGCAAAACACAATGTTCATTCTTGTATTATTTATTTACTAATGTATTGTTTTCATATAAACAACTATAAACCTACTTTTGTTCTAGCTTATATGTCTAAAAAATCTATTTTGTCCTCATATTTGAATAATTATTTGGTTGAATATAAAAGCATAAGGAGTGCATTATTTTTATTTCAAATTTTAAGGACATTTCTTTATTCATTTTGCTCAGTAATCGGTAGTGCTTTCAATCTGGAAATTTATATCCTTCAATTTTGAGAGTTTCCTTAATTGTTTCTAAAATAGTTATTTTTATTTCTCTATTCTCATTTATAGGGTGTCTTCTTATTCTCATTTTATCAGTATTCTATTGCTTTAATTTAGAATATTTTAATTTTTCACCTTTATTTGCAATTTGCTTAGCTTTTTCTTTTATATTTTTAATTTATTTTTTAAATATATTTTATTGATTATGCCGTTACAGTTATCCCATTTCCCCCCTCCATTCCCCTCCACCCTGCACACCCTCTCCCACCCACATTCCTCCACCTTTACTTCATGTCCATGTGTTTAAGTTCTTTAGCTTCTACATGTCCCATACTATTCTTGCCCTCTCCCCTGTCTATTTTCTACCTACCATCTATGCTACTTATTCTCTGTACCTTCTCCCCCCTCTCCTCCTCCCACTCCCCTGTTGCTAACCCTCCATGTGATCTCCATTTCTATGGTTCCACTCCTGATCTAACTGTCAGCCTAGTTTGCTTTCATTTTAGGTGTGGTTGTTAATAACTGCGAGTTTGCTGTCCTTTCACTGTTCATATTTTTCATCTTCTTATATAAGTCCCTTTAACATTTCATATAATAAGGGCTTGGTGATGAGGAAGTCCTTGAACTTGATCTTATCTGGGAAGTGCTTTATCTGCCCTTCCATTCTAAATGAAAGCTTTGCTGGATAGAGCAATCTTGTATGTATGTCCGTGCCTTTCATGACTTGGAATACTTCTTCCCAGCCCCTTCTTGCCTATAAGGTCCCTTTTGAGAAATCAGCTGACAGTCTGATGGAAACTCCTTTGTAGGTAACTGTCCCCTTATATCTTGCTGCTTCTAGAATCCTCTCCTTCATTTTAATCTTGGGTAATGTAATTATGATGTGCCTTGGTGTGTTCCTTCTTGGGTCCAACTTCTTTGGGACTCTCTGAGCTTCCTGGACTTCCTGGAAGTCTATTTCCTTTGCCAGATTGGGGAAGTTCTCCTTTATTATTTGTTCAAATAAGCTTTCCACTTGTTGCTGCTCCTCTTCTCCTTCTGGTACCCCTATAATTCAGATGTTGGAATGTTTAAAGATTTCCTGGAGGTTATTAAGCCTCTCATTTTTTTTGAATTCTTGTTTCTTCCTTCTTTTCTGGTTGAATGTTTCTTCCTTCTGACCCACTCCATTGATTTGAGTCCCAGTTTCCTTTCATCACTATTGGTTCCCTGTGCATTTTGCTTCATTTCACTTAGTGTAGCCTTTATTTTTTCATCTAATTTGTGACTAAAATCCACCAATTCTGTGAGCATCTTGATCACCAGTGTTTTGAACTGTGCATCTGATAGGCTGACTATCTCTTTGTCGCTTAGAAGTATTGGCTCTGTGGCTTTGAGTTGTTCTTCTTTTTGAGCCATAATGTTTTGGTCTATTCATGCCTGTTATGTGTGAGGGGCAGAGGCTTAGGTGTTCACCAAGGTAGGGCAACCCAGTCTCAGGATTGTGACTGGGGGCATGGTCAGAGAGGGAGCAATGGTGTTTGTTCTGCTCTCTCTCAGATTTTGGTTCCCTCTGCCCCTTCCCACAAGCAAATTGGGCTCTTCTGGTGCTGGTTCCTGGGTCGGTGAGCTTGTATACATTCTAGGATTCTGTGGGTCTCACCATCAAACTCTCCTGTGAGGCTGGGAGCCTCTCCCAACACCTCAACCCTCGAAAGTTTTTTCAATCGGTTCTTTTAGGCTTTATTTCCCAGCACTGGGGCCCCGCATTGCACAGTCTGTTTCACTGCTTTTTCTCACTGCCTGGTTTATTTGCATTGAATGTGTGACTGCGGTCAGCCAGCTGCCTTGTGCCCTCACTGGGTCTTCCCATTGGCACCCCACACTTGGGATCTGCCAACTGCTGCCTGCACACCTGGGTTGGTCCAGCAGCCACCACTTTTTCCTGCTGCAACCCCTCTCCACCGGCCACCAAACTCCACTCCTCTTACCAGTCTGGATGAATGGTTTGTTGTTGTCGGACTTTGGTACAGTTCAATTTTCTGTTTTGGCTGTGTTTCTGTTTCTAAAACTTTGTTGTCCTTAAATTGGGTTCCATCTTGGCTAGAAGTCACACTTTTTCTTTTATATTTTTAGTGACACCTCATCAGCCCCCAACCCTGGGAGCTTGTTTTCCATTTCAGTTACTTAACTTTTTAATCTCCAACTCCACTTTATCATGCTGTAATACAATATTATTTTTTATTTCTCTGAGAATACTAATGTTTGTTTTTAAATGCTTTTCCTTTGACTTATCTCTATTTTCTCATAGCTCTGTTTTGTTGTCAATCTTGACCTTTCACATGAAGGATATTTCTCACAACATCAAGCTGTAGCAGGTGTAACATGGGGCATTGCCCACCCAGGCATGTGTGAGCATCCACAAATTGGGCCATGAGATAAAGACTGGTTCTCACAGGTCATGCACAGAATTCTAGGTGCTGTTTTCAGAGCTCCCAGCTTGGACTACGATCACTCTCAATGTGGCATTCAGGTGGGGCTGGAAAGTCCCTGTGTCCTGCCCACAGCACACACACATCCTGTTTCCTTTTAGATTTGTTGCTTGGTCACTCTTTGTACTCACAATGATGGCTTCTCTCAGCTACTGGGCCTTCTCCCTCAGAGATGTACTTCAGGCCAAAGTGGCAAATTACTTTCTCTGAGTTTTTAAAGCTATGTTTTAATTCTGCCCTGGACACTGATCTTTTCACACCTTCAATCTGTGGAGGTCTTGAGTGCTATTTTCTTCCTCCATCTTTACCCTAGTGGCCTAGAAGAAAGCCTGAAAGTTCTCTGTACTCATCTTTTTCTCCTCTAAACCAGCATAGGCAGTCCTGCATCCTCTCTGCATGACGCTGGCCTAGAAAATTCTAGAATAAGGTATCTCCCCATGAAAGGGCTCACAGTCTCCAAAACCTTACCTGAAGTCTCACAGTTCAAAGGGAAATTACAAAGACAGAACATAGTATATCTTTCTGTCCCAGATTTGTCACACTAGCAAGTTAGGCAATCTGATTCAAGTCCCTGGACTTACTGTGTCTCAAGATCCTGGGTTTGGAATATGTGGGCAATAAGATCTCTCTCTGCTTTAAGAGAGTATATAACTTTAATTTAACAAATACTTCCAGTATATAATAGATATATATGAGGTACTCCTTCATACACATCTTAGAGAGTTGATACTCACTGATTCTCTCAAATGGAGTTCATAGTTTAAGGACATCTGAAGCCATAAAAGAGAATAATTTCATTCTATCAATAAAAGTTAACTGGCATATGAAAACCTAGTACTTGTGCTTAGTATTGAGTGGTCTTGTAAGACAGGGAAGGGAATTCTTTTGCTTCAGAATGAAAGAAAGAATGAAGAAGGTAGGCACAAAGTAATCTGACATTAAAAAAATAGAGGTTGGATGACTTGTATCCTATTAAAACAGATGAGAATGTACATTGAAAATGAGATTAGAATCTTAAAATGAAATAGACATTAGACATTTCAAAACTGAAGTTACTAGACCAATAGCTCATTAAAATATCTTAAAGCATGTATTTAATATATACATTTAACACATTTATTGATTTCTGCTTCTGCTGTTTCATTGTTGGTATACAAAAATGCCTTTGATTTCTGGATATTGACTTTGTATCCCACTGTTTTGCCAAATTCATTTATTAGTTTGAGCAGTTTTTTGGTAGAGGCTATAGGATTTTCCATGTACACTATCATGTCATCTTCAAACAATGACAGTTTTGTTTCCTCCTTTCCGATTTGGATGCCTTTTATTTCCTTTTCTTGTATGATCGCTGTGGCTAGAACTTCCAATACAGTATTGAATAGGAGTGGCGAAAGTAGACAACCTTGTCTTGTTCCTGATCTTAGTGGAAAAGCTTTTAGTTTTTGCCCATTGAGTATGATGTTGGATGTAGGTCTTTCATATATGGCCTTTATTATAGTGAGGAATGTTCCCTCTATTCAGCAAAAAAAAAAAAAAAATGAAATTCGAGCACCAACTTACACCATACACCAAAATTAATTCAAGGTGGATAAAAGACTTAAATATAAGCCGTGAATCCATTAAAGCCCTAGAGGAGAACATTAGCAGAAAAATCTCAGATATTCCATGCAGCAAGATTTTTACTGATACGTCCCCTAGAGCAAGGGACATAAAGGAAGGAATAAACAAATGGGATCTCATCAAAATTAAAAGTTTCTGCATGGCTAAGGAAAACAGTATCAAGATAAAAAGAGAAGAAACAGAGGTTGTGGGGCTAAGATGGCCACAGAGTAGCACCGAGGGAACCCAGCTCCCGTGCATCTGGTGGACAATCCAGGCGGATTTACCGAAGAACAGCATAATCAACCAACAGTTCCCCAACATTTATGAAAATAGGAGACCACAGAGTGTGACAGAGGAAACAGACAGCTGCAGGTCAGCGAGGACTCCAAAAGGCGAGTGAGAACAAAAGCGGCTGTGCGCCTGCGGCCTCCTAGGCTGCGGGCTGCGCCTGGGCGCGCCCAGGGCGGGTGACCTACAGCGAACCATGAGTACGGAAGAGAATTGGCATGCAATGGGGGCCGGCACCATCAGTGGGAAACAGAAGCCCCGTCTGAACCCAGGGCCGGGGTGCCTGTGACAGAGTGAACGCCAGAGGCCCGGCACCCGGTGGGTTGTCAACAGACTCCCTGGGAGAGAACTGACTCCCCCGCTCCCCATCTAGGCAGGGAGGTTAATACCGGGCAGAGACCTGTGGGCTTAAGTTAAGGTAAAGAGTGACAACTGCGGACTCTGCAGTCACCAACCCGCCAGTGCACCAGCCCGGGGGACTTAAGAAGGACACTGTCGTTGCTGGTCTTTTGGGATTGGGCTGGGCTGAGAGGCAGGCTTTGTGGAGAAGTCTCTATTGGAAAGTGAACTGAGGGGCTCTAAGACTGCAGTTTGCCTCAGGGCCCAACCACCCAGCAGCCATGCAGGGGAGGGGTGGGAATGCCTGGGTCCCGCCATGGGACTGACAAGGACAGTGCCAGATACCAAAGGAAACAGGCAGCCTCCCTGGGGTGTGCGACCACAGACCAATCCGCAGCCTGCTCGTGTGTGCCTGCATACCTGCCCTCAGAGATGCCACAACCAGAAAAACCGGTTTGGACAGTTTGAAACCAACAAAGGAAGGGTGCTTCTTTTTTTTTTTTTTCCTTCTCTAGTGTGTGTGTGTGTGTGTGTGTGTGTGTGTCTGTTCCCTTCCCCCTTTTTTTCTCTCTCAACTTCTTTTGTAATTAATCTTATATCTTGTAAACTGTATCATTGCTCTATCTTTCAATACTCTGCCCTTCATTTCTTTTCCTTTTTGTCTGATTTTAGTCCTTCTGTTCTTCCAAATTTTCCATTTATTCCCCTTTTCTCCTGACTTTTCTGTCTGTGTGTGTGTGTTTGTGTGTGTTGGATTGTTTGTTTGTGTGTTGCTTAGTTTTCTTTCAGGTGTATTATTATTGTTTTTGCATTACTCTTACTCCTTTTTTTATTTTAAGAATATCTTTGTATCCCTCCTCTTTCTATACAGGTTATTTAGTCCTGGCTGGGTATACTGTACTACCTGACAGGTCCTCACCGCTCTTTCCTCCACAGTGTTTTGCTGATTTTCTATACTTCACGTGCTTTCCTTTGTTATACTATCCAAGCTCTATAACCCCCATTTAGACAGATCACATAGAATCTATCACATGAGTGTTGCTCTAATATTATTGTAAATAAGAGCTGTTCTATACAACAGTAATACTTCATAACACATTTCTCGGACCTTAGACCACCTTACAGGTGCCTGAATTCTATTACTCTATTTACTCACACACTACGCCCAGTTATGAACCTGTACTGTCACCTTACCTCAAATCTGACCACCCGCAACCACACTGCTTTCTAGATACAACTCAAAAGTCCCCCCTTCTTAACAAGACACTTAACTTATGCCCACCCTTTCCTAAAAGTGGCAAGCTGGGTCGAAGAACACAGTTAACTCTATACATAGCCTAAAGATTGTCTATTTCTTCTCTGCCCACTGTGTCTGTAAATAACATAAATAATCTTCTGCTATCATAAACCATTTTGCCTCCCCCTCCAACTGATCACAAACGCACAATAAAGAAAGGAGTAGGTGGAAGCGGAGAACACCAAGATACCTGCAGGAGACTGCACCACTGAATTTCACAGGTATCCTATTCACAGAAGTTCACACCCTAAACTCGGGGAAACAGAACAGATCAATTTAAGAAGCTGGGGCCAACAAGAAGAGTATCACAAACAATGGGAAGACAAAGAAACAATCCCGAAATGAGAGAAAAGGAGGAAGTCTCAGAAAGAATGTTAGATGAAATAGAGGCAAGTCAACTATCAGATATTCAATTCAAAGCACTGGTTATCAGGAAATTCAAAGAGCTTACTAGGAGCTACCAGAAACTACAGGGAGGTACAATGAACTCTCTGCAAACTATACCAACATGAAAAAGGAAATAGAAACCATCAGCTAAGGCCAAGAGGAAATGAAGAATACAATTTCTGAACTGAAGAACACAGTAGAAGGTATGAAGAATAGAATCAATATGCTGGAAGATTGCATAAGTGAGATAGAAGACAGGATAGAAAGAATCTCCCAGATAAACCAAGTAAGGGAAAAGAGAATCAGAAAGAATGAGGAGGGTTTAAGAGAAATGCAAGACAACATGAAACGTAATAATATCCGAATAATAGGAATGCCAGAAGGAGAGGAAGAGGAAGAAGGGATAGAAAACCTACTTGAAAGAGTAATAATGGAAAATTTTCCTAAGTTGAGGAGAGATAAAGTCACACAGATCCAGGAATCAGAGAGAGTCCCAATCAGGTGGAACCCAAAGAGGCCTACTGCAAGACACATCATCATTAAAATGGCAAACCTCCAAGACAAAGAGAGAATCCTAAAGGCAGCAAGGGAGAAAAAGGAAGTAACATACCAGGGGGTCCCAATAAGGCTGGCTACTGATTTCTCAATTGAAACATTCCAAGCAAGCAGAGAATGGCAAGAAATATTCCAAGTAATGAGAAACAGAGGCCTACAACCAAGGCTACTGTACACAGCACGGCTCTCAATCAAGACAGGAGGCCAAATAAAGAGCTCCCAAGACAAAAGAAGTCAAAAAAAATATGCTTCCACCAAACCAGCTCTACAAGAATTACTAAAAGGGCTGCTTTAAGGAAAGGAAGGAAAAAAGAGAGACAGAGAGGAACACAGGTACAAAAAAGGCAATGAATGAGTACCTATCAATAATAACCTTAAATGTATATGGATTAAATCACCAATTAAAAGACACAGAATAGCTGAATGGATAAGAAAGCATGACCCACACATATGCTGCCTACAAGAGACCCACCTCAGATCAAAAGACCATCACAGACTAAAAGTGAAAGGATGGAAACAGATTTTCCAAGCAAATGCACAAGAAAAAAAAAGCTGGGGTAGCAATTCTCATATCAGACAAAATAGACTTCAAAAACAGGGACATAAAGAGGGACCCAGAAGGTCACTTCATATTGCTCAAGGGAAGAATCCACCAAGAAGACATTAACATCGTAAATATATATGCACCCAATATAGGAGCACCCAAATATATGAAGAGAATCCTAGAGGACCTCAAAAAAGATATTGACAGCAACATAATTATAGTAGGGGATTTTAACACCCCACTGTCAAAAATGGACAGATCTTCCAAACAAAATATCAACAAAGATATTGCAGCATTAAATGACAATCTAGATGAAATGGACTTAATTGATATATATAAAACCCTTCATCCTAAAGAAGCTAAATACACATTCTTTTCAAATGCACACGGAATATTTTCCAAAATAGATCACATGATAGGACGCAAAATGAGACTCAACAAATTTAGGAAAATAGAAATCACATCAAGCATTTTCTCTGATCACAAGGGACTGAAATTGGAAACCAACCCCAAAGGGAAAAAACAAAAACGCCCAAAATCATGGAGACTGAATGGTGTTCTATTAAGCAACGAATGGGTCAAGATAGAAATCAGGGAAGAAATCAAAAAGTTTCTGGAAACAAATGAAAATGAACTCACAAGAATCCGAAACTTATGGGACACAGTGAAGTCAATCCTGAGAGGGAAGTTCATAGTGATACAGGCTTACCTAAAGAAAATAGAAACATTTCAAACAAACAACCTATCCCAATGCCTCCAAGAACTCAAGGAACAACAACAGAGACAGCCCAGAGCAAGTAGAAGGAAGGAAATAACCAAGATCAGAGCAAAATTAAAAGACTTAGAGACTAAAAGCACAATTCTAAGGATCAATGAATCCAGGAGTTGGTTTTTTGAAAAGATAAACAAAATAGTCAAACCTTTAAGTAGGCTCATCAAGAAAAAAAGAGAGAGGACCCAAATAAACACGATCAGAAGTGAAAGAGGAGAGATTACAACTGATACCACAGAAATAGAAGGGATTGTAAGGAATTACTATGCAGAATTGTATGCCAAGAAATTTGAAAACCTAGATGAAATGGACAAATTTCTAGAAAAATATAATCTTCCAAAACTCAATGAAAAAGAAGCAGAAAACCTGAACAGGCCAATAACAGCAGATTAAATCGAAGAAGTAATAAAAAAAACTCCCATTGCACAAAAGCCCTGGACGAGATGGTTTGACAGGAGAATTCTACAAAGCTTTTCAGGAAGAACTAACCCCAATTCTTCACATACTCTTCCAAAAAATCCAAAAGGAGGGAAAACTCGCAGACTCTTTGAATGAAGCCAGCATCATCCTAATTCCAAAACCAGACAGAGACACAACAAACAAAGAAAACTTCAGGCCAATATCGCTGATGAACATAGACGCTAAAATCCTCAACAAAATATTGGCATATCGCATCCAACAATACATCAAAAAGATCATACACCATGACCAAGTGGGATTCATCCCTGGGATGCAAGGATGGTTCAATATTTGTAAATGTAATATGTAATACACCACATAAACAAAAGCAAACACAAAAACAACATGATCATATCAATAGATTCGGAAAAAGCTTTTGATAAGGTACAACACCCATTTATGATAAAGGTACTCAGCAAAGTGGGACTAGAGGGAGCATTCCTCAGTATAATAAAGGCCATATATGAAAGACCTACATCCAACATCCTACTCAATGGACAAAAACTAAAAGCTTTTCCACTAAGATCAGGAACAAGACAAGGTTGTCCACTTTCACTACTTCTATTCAATATAGTATTGGAAAATCTAGCCACAGCAATCAGACAAGAAAAGGAAATAAAAGGCATCCAAATCGGAAAGGAGGAAACAAAACTGTCATTGTTTGCAGATGACATGATAGTATACATGGAAAATCCTATAGACTCTACCAAAAAAACTGCTCGAACTAATAAATGAATTTGGCAAAACAGTGGGTTACAAAGTCAATATCCAGAAATCAAAGGCATTTTTGTATACTAACAATGAAACAGCAGAAGCAGAAATCAAGAAAAAATCCCATTCAATATAGGAAATAGAAAAATAAAATATCTGGGAATAAACCTAACCAAGGAGGCTAAAGACCTGTATGCAGAAAACTACACAACACTGAAGACAGAAATCAAGGAAGACACAAACAAATGGAAACATATACCGTGTTCACGGATTGGAAGAATTAACCTCATCAAAATGTCCATACTACCCAAAGCAATTCACAGATTCAATGCAATACCTATTAAAGTACCGGTGGCATAGTTCACAGACATAGAACAAACACTTCAAATATTCATATGGAACCATAAAAGACTCCCAATATCAGCTGCAATTTTGAGAAAGAAGAACAAAGTAGGAGGGATCACAATACCTGATATCAAACTGTATTAGAAAGCCACTGTAATCAAAACAGCCTGGTAGTGGCATCAAAACCAGCACATAGACCAATGGAACAGAATAGAGAACCCAGAAATAAACCCAACTCTCTACAGTCAATTAATATTCAACAAAGGGGGCAGTAACTTAAAATGGGGTAATGATAGCCTCTTCAACAAATGATGTTGGGAGAACTGGACAGCTACATGCAAAAAAATGAAACTCGAGCACCAACTTACACCATACACCAAAATGAATTCAAGGTTGATAAAAGACTTAAATATAAGCCATGACACCATTAAAGTCCTAGAGGAGAACGTTGGCAGGAAAATATCAGATATTTCACGCAGCAACATTTTTACTGATATGTCCCTTAGAGCAAGGAATATAAAGGAAAGAATAAACAAATGGTATCTCATCAAACTTAAAAGCTTCTGTATGGCCAAGGAAAACAGTATCAAGATAAAAAGAGAAGCAACAGTTTGGGAAAACATATTTGCCAATGACACCTCAGACAAAGGTTTAATCTCCAAAATATACAAAGAACTCACACGACTCTACTCAAAGAAGACAAGCAACCCAATTAAAAAATGGGCAAAGGACTTAAACAGACACTTAGCCAAGGAGGACATACAGAAGATCCAGGACATACAGAAGATCCAGAAGATCCATGAAAAGATGCTCGATATCTCTAGCTATCAGAGAGATGCAAATTAAAACCACAATGAGATACCACTTTACACCAGTTAGAATGGGTATCATAAACAAAGAAACAAACAACAAGTGCTGGAGAGCTTGTGGGGAAAAGGGGAACCTAGTTTACTGCTGGTGGGATTGCAGACTGGTACAACCACTATGAAAAACTGTATGGAACTTTTTTAAAAAACTAAAAATGAACTTGCCTTTTGACCCAGCAATTCCACTATTAGGAGTATATCCTAAGAACCCTGAAACACCAATTCAAAAGAACTTATGCACCCCGATGTTCATAGCAGCACAATTTACAATAGCCAAGATTTGGAAGCAACCTGGATGCCCATCGGTCAATGACTGGATCAAAAAACTATGGTACATTTACACAATGGAATTCTATGCTGCAGAAAGGAAGAAGGAGCTCCTACCCTTTGCAACATCATGGATGGAACTGGAAAGCATTATGCTGAGTGAAATAAATCAGGGGTTGAAGAACAAATACCATATGATCTCACCTTTAACAAGAATCTAAACAACAAAACAAACAAGCAAGCAAAATATGACCAATGACACTCAAATACAGAACAGGCTAACAGGGTCCAGAGGGGAGAGGGGAGAGAATCATAGGGGAAAAGGGGAGGGACTCACATGAATAAGTATAGAGGACACATGGACAATAATTAAGGTGGGGGCAGAAATAGGAGGAAGGTGGGGAGCACTCGGGGGGCAGGGCTGGGAATATAAAACAGAAAAATGTACTTGAATAAGAATTAAATAAAAAAATTAAAAAAATAAAATATACATTTAACACATTTAATAAAAATACATTTATATTTTAAAGCATGAATAGTACAAGAGTTACAAGAGTTACAATAACTATGTACAAGAGTACATAGTTATTCTCTGTAGTAGAGTCTATGATGATAGCAAATAAACTTTCTCCTGATCATATATTTTCACATATAAAACATGTTAGCAATTTAATTCTTTAACTTTTTCTAGCATACAACTAGAACACAGAATTGGAAGCTCTACAAAAATTAAATCACTTTCTGACACTGAAATCTCATGAAAATATCATTATTTCTTAATTTTCAGCAATATGTTACAGCTGTTTTGAACAGTGTCTCTCTAAGCTTTTTTGGAACATTCACACTGCATGAATATGCTCTAACCAGCCTTTCAAACTTAACCAACACTTTCCTTTCTCTTTAAGGCCAATCCTTATCACTCACTCAGTTATTGTCCTGCATAGACATCATTCCTGAGGCTATCAAGAACTGTAGGATCACAGTGCTAGGCTCACTTTAGCGAGACAAATATATGCCTTCCAATGTCAAAAATTGCTCATGTCCAATGAAGAATTATCTTTGGCCCTATTGATATACCTCTCCTATACACTTCTTTCCATATACAATTAATGTCCTCAGGCATAACTGCCTTCTTCTCCATATCTCTTTCCTTTCCTGCTTTCTGGTGTCTATTTTACTGCACTGCTAAAAAATCTGATCTAAGTAATAATTAATCATAATATCAAAAGTGGTAATAACAACAGTTAAAGAATATTAAATCTGAGCCAAGAACTGTCATAGGTGCTTTATTCATTTAGTCCCCCTAAATGAATAAAGTAGGTATAATCATTATAAGTTCTAATTTGCAGATGAGGAAACTAAGGTACAGATCCCTTAAAAAATGTTCCAGACGTCACAGAAGAAAAAAGTAAACCCAGGATTTGAACTCAAGGATTTTGGGCGTACAGCTCACACACAAAATTATCATGCCATGCTGCATCCACCCTACAGACATTTTAAAGGCATGAGTTTTTAAAACTAAAGCAAATAACTATAATTTTTGTTGGTTTATGGCTAATATGGTCTGGCAACCATCCTGTTTATAACTATTTATATAAAGTCAACAAGTGTTTTTGACCACTTTTGAAAGACCTGGTGAATCATTTGAATTAAAATTTGTATTTCTCATGAAAGATAAAAAGTTGTTTTGGGTCACTTTTAAGAAGTTCCCACAAATAGACTTAAGTAAGCATGCCCTGTGCAGTGCCTCAGTGGAGTTTCAAGAACCATACCTGTCGCTGTGGAAGACATACACTGAACACATCCTGAGGCCTTGGCCCTATTATAGCAGGCTCAAATCTTACTCCCTTACTCTGCAAGCAGCCCTGTCAGCAATCCCCCACATCCCAGGGACTGTCCACAATGTTTAGAGCTAGGTAGCTATAGAGTGATGGTGACAGCACCATTCCAGTTACTATTTCACCTACTGGCTCATATAAAATTGCACTTCATAAATTTAAAATTCTGTAGTTCAATTGCTGGCATCTTAAAGATGTGCCCCTTTGTGAAACATAAGTCCTTTTGCATATTTCCCAGCCTCAACACCCAGTTAGGGAAGACAGAAAAACAGGACACTCTTGTTCTTTTAAATTCCAGGGTGATGCATGCACTGGCCTGCAGTGCCCACCGCATTATAGATGGAAAATCAAGACAAATTCACACAGACTACTGAGTCCTGTGGAGGAAAAGAGATGGCATAGCTACTCCCTCAAGGGGGAGCATGCTGACCCTTGCCTAGACAGGCTTTTACTGTTTTTTTTGCACAGGAATTCAGGTACAACTTATTAATCATTGTCAGGCAGTAAGCAGTAGATAGCATACAAAGAATTATTAGGGATTCTTCTACATCAGGGTCTATCAGCTAAAAGGCTACAAAACTTTGGGAAAACAAACTCATTTTCTGCCTGGACCTTTATCATTTGACTAAGAGCATTCATAGCAAAGCAGACTTCACAGGATTTTACATATCCTTTCTCAGGCCTGATCACCTGGGGAGCCCACCATTCCCAGCACAGGGCTTCGCCACCCTCAGTCATTGTTTTCAGGCTTAAGTCAGGCAGAAGGGCAGATAGCCAAGGAATTCTCAGACTTCTCCCAGACAGACTGAGGACTCAACCTTCATCGAAGCCAAGGGGCAAGAGTCCATCACCCCCTTTTTCCATAGTCCCCCAAGTCCTTCCCTGGAGCCTCCACATGGTCATACCTGTCTTAGGTGATTCCCCCCTTGGGGAATCTTACCCGTCATTAGTTAACTGATCAAGCATTGGAGGCCAGTTATGGATAAAGGAGCAGAAGCCACACTCCTGCCAGGGAGATAAGCTTTGTCTCCTTAGTGGCTTATGGTCTGAAGGTCGCTCACTCAGCCTTAGCCATGGGGGGTTTAGGGGAAGTTCCCAACACCAGGGTCTTCTGGAAACACACAACCACAGCTCAATGTTCAGTATTATCCCTGGCAATCTAACAACATTCCATCTTCGAACTATGAGTAGGATTTTTATAGAGTTCAATATTTTGAATAATGCCCTTGGTTATAAACAGACTCATCAACTCAGTCTCCAGAGTGTCAGGAGTTCTTTATTACATTCAGCCTTTCTGAAGATCGGGACTGTGAAAGCATGGGGAAGACTTCAGATTCATCTCTCCATGGCTTGACTGTTTTAGCAGGCATCAGATAAAGAAGATTTTTCCAGAACCTTGACTTATAAGACAGAGATTTATCAGCCTTCCATTTCAGAACTCTGTGAGATTTCAAAAGTTTTAGTGATTGGGGTAAGAATGTGAAGTCACCGATGGGTGTAAATTCAATTAAGATTATTTTAATTTTCCTTTCCACCAGTGCCTCATGGAGTCCACTTTCAAGTTCATATCTGACTTCATTAGACATGTAACTTTTACTTAAGACAATGATTAATCTTCGGCTTTGCTCTATCAAGGAGTGGATTTCATCAACAACAGCTGAAAATGCAAGATGTGAAATATTAATTTAAAAGAACCGAAAGGGCAAGCATGAAATAGAAATCATTTTGCACAGTCTAATTTTGTATTATTTAACTCTGAAGCTCACAAGTTTTTCTTTAAGACAAACCATTTATTCTCAATTTGATATGACTATTAAAAGCAATTATCTAGGTAACAATAATAATGAAAACTTACTTAGTACTTACTCTGTGCCACACCCCTTACTAAATGCTTTATGTATATTAACTCATCTAATTATCATAATTACCCTATAAAGAAAGTATCGCCCCCATTTTTTACAGAGGAAGAAGTCAAAGCACAGAGTAGTTAAGTAACTATCCCAGAGTCACACAGCTAGTAAATGGCAGAACCAGAATCTGAACCCACATGGTCTTGTTTTGTAGTACTTATTTCTAACTATTACACTATCTTGCTTTTCCACATGTATGAGGGAGCATGCTAAAATAGGAATTTAAAAATTAAAAAATGGCATTATTTAAGACCAGAAGCTGACAAACTTTTTCTGTAAAGGGCCCTACGGTAAATATTTTAGGTTTTGCAGGTCATATAGCTTTTGCCACAACTCACCTGTGCTATTGTAATTTAAAAAGCAGCCACAGACAACATGTAAGCAAATACTTATTGGCTGAATTTCAGTGAGGGGAACAGGTCCCTGGAGACCCATGGGTAGTAGATTGTCAACCTCTGTTCTAGACCTCTATCCTTTTCCATATAGAGATTTTCAACAAAAACATATTACAACTGAGAACAAACATTTTTATTTAGGAACTAAGAAGAAATCTGTTTTTCAAAATCACTGCTAGAAAATAATGTTAGAATATTAAAACTGATATAAAGGCAAGCAATAATAATTCCTAAATTCTTAGAAAGAGTTGACAAAAATATCACAGTGTTATAAGCATCTGACAGTTTGGCATATTATTTCTTTTGATATGTTTTTTATAATTAAACAGTACTATATTTTCTCTTTCTAATTTGTAATATTTTCCTTTCTAATTTGTATGATTGGAGGAAAAAAGTACAGTCATTTCTTATTTACCGCCACATCTTCAATGCCTTGTTAAGAATTTGGCACAAGGATAAACTCAGTAAATGTTGGATAAATCAATAAAGTATGGTACCAATGAAGACATTACATCATTTGTAACACATCAGCACTCATGAGATCAGCTTCCAAATGTTTGCTATTAAAGACTTCAGAGAAAACATGGACATGTTACTAAATACCTTTGATTTTCTCTGTACTTTGCTGCAAGATATGTGTTATGGCCATTTGTATTTATATATTATTTTAAAATTGACTTTCATAACTAAAATATATAAAACACCAATCTCCTTTTATTTTTCCCAATATTCCTATTTCTTACTTTAATTTTCCCACCAATGTCAGCACAATAAAGAGCAGGCATTTTTCTGTGTTTAAAGGATCATGTATTAAATGAGGGTCTGGTTCTGCTGCATAAAATACCATCAAAACAGGTATTCTTAACTACTATAGAGCATTTCTAAATAAATGCTTCACAATAATGCCAGTTCTGGAGCTGGTTCTAAAAATGGAATGCTTGGTCCCTTTCCAAAATTTTAGAGAACTGGGAAGTGCAATGAAGAGACAGGGCCCTACAGGGACCATTAACAGGAGCAGTGCAGTCATTTTGTTTTCTCACTAATTACTACCCTGATTTAGCTGGTTATTTCTGGCTGGAAGGTCATTTTTAATTGTTTTTAAGCCAAACAGGGTTAGGCTGAGCTATTCATCTTATGAAAAGAAAGTATCTCCACTAGTTTTCTATTTCGCTTTCCCTTTCTTACCTCTGCCAGGCACTACATCCCTTTCAAATATGCATAATTTATACCCAAAATGTTTCTCCAACACCCTAGGCAGAATGTCCACAGCGAAGGTGTGTTCCTCTCCATTCTCAGGTCGACATTCTTTTAGGTAAGACACAAAAGCATCATATGTCTTTCCATCTAGGAGGAAAGGCATATTATTCCTTTAATAGGTATGTTAATGAAAGTAAGTTTAAATTTAAGTGACAGTCATAAAAAGATGGAAATGAAAATATTGAAAAATAAAACTTAAATATAGCACCTGCGTGTCCACACTCATCAAACTGTACACATTAAATAAGTGCAGCTTTTTGTATATTAATTATACTTCAATAAACTGTTGAAAAAATAAAGAAAATACTTTTGATAGAAAAAGAATTGAAGAACAAAACAATGTTTAGGTAATTCCCAAGTTTACTCAAACATTATTTGCTTCCATGATTCCTCTTTATGCATAATTCTTTATCTCTGAATTGTTAAATGTCAAAAACAAGGAATAACTTAAATTATTATTAAAGACAAACATAACATCTTCAAACCTTGTATACTAATTTAGCAATCAATTATCAAATGTTTTTACTTTTAAGAATGTATATCAAGACTCCTACTGTTTGACATCAAAGAAAAATAGAAAGAAATATAAATCATAGATTAGAGAAATAACGGAATTAGAAAACAATAGAAGAAGAAGTAACCCAAATATGTCCTTGTTCTAGCACTGGAAAGCAAATTTCACCTTGGCTTATTTGACTTATATCATTTAATTCTACCACCAGCTCAGTGTTTACCCTCAAAATGAACCCCTCAAAAATGCTGATAAAATTGGTAGTTATGAAATAGTCACAGGGATGTAAAGTACAGCATAGAAAACATAGTCAGTAATATTGTAATAACTATTGATGATGTTATGTTAGTACTTGAAGTATTAGGGGGAGCACTTTGTAAAGTATTACTATGCTGTATACTTGAAACTATTAGAAGATAATGCTGAATGTAAACTGTAAATGAAAATGAAACTTAAATTAAGAAAAAACAACACCAACAAAGTTGAGTGCTTACACTGGAGAGTGGGAAGTAACGATATAGGCAATTGAAACAATGTGCTATAAAAACACATGCTATGATGTTTTAAAATAGTATTTATATTTATATAATAAATACAAATACAGTGAATTCTAATCTATTGAAAGGTTTTCACTGATGAGAGCATCTTCCCTTATTTTATTCCTAATAATGAAGCAGTATTTAGTATCCAAATGGATGAAGGCACAAATTCAAGAGTAATGTGTTGCCTAAGTAACAAAGGGATTCTACCAACAGGGTTACTAAATAATTACATGCATTTTTTCTTCTACTTTCATCCAATATATCTGAGAAGAGATAACACACAAATGCAATGATTTGAAAAGTTTACGAATAACACATTGGCAGACACAAGAGAGTATAACACAAATTCGAACAAACCAAATAATCTGGTCAGAGAATAAGGAGTGATCTTGCATATGCTTTCTAAATGAAGGAAATTTTGAGTCAGGTCCTAAATAATGTGATATATGCTAATTGGGACAGTAGAGGAAGAAGAGGAAATGATAGAGGGAATGCTTTGTCTATATCCCACATCAATTGGTTAGATAATAGAGGAGTTAGATTTATGATTGGCTCCATCATTGGGATTAACGTATTTGATATTGAGTTGAAGACTAAATATTATTGGATCTTTTATTAAAATTGAATGGGACAAAACCATCCTAGATCCATATTCTTTGTGGTGCCACATCATTTACACTCAAAATCTGGCTCAATTTCTTTAACAGAGTCCAGGTTCACATAACAACACTATTTCTGGCAAAAGCTTCTTCAGTTCTACTTGTAGCACTTTCATTCAGCCGTTTGAGTCAGAACCTATTGCTGATTTAAAACAATTGCTTTACAGAATTACATGCATGTGAATGACACGGCACTTGGGTGAAAGTGCAGAATTAATATGCACATCAAAGATAGGTTTAAAGTTGGTAAAAATAGAGCCAGTTCTTAACATAATCAGTAAGTAGGTCCCCTGGAAAATTCTATTAGATTACAGTAAAATACAACTATTTATTAATAAAAGAGTGAGTGCTTTCATTAATACAATCATTATTTCGCTGATTAAAACTGGCATCAAGATGTAAAAAAAATTAGGAAACTTATAGAAAGGCATATTTTTTCATAATCAGATTTAACTAATTGTAATAAATTGGAAAGATAATTCAGTCTAATTTATATTGTGATGTACATGTGATACAGTTTTACTCTTACCCATGAAAAGTTAGTTTTTCAACTATTAATTAGCTTTCAAATTCATTTTTTGAAGCAGTTCTTTTCTTGGTTTAGCAAATAGGCTAATTTATATTATAATTTATTTTCCAACCCAATTAATGGAATCTTTGCTGGCTTTAATAACTGACACAGTGTCCAAAAAAAGTAATTTGAACGCTAATAATTTTTCCTTGGTTCTGTATAAATAAAACCAACATGTGAACAGGTATTTGAGACTACAAAGAGTCATTCAGACTAGTGCTTCATTCAGACTAGTGCTTCTCAAACTCTGTAGCAAACAACAAAGTTTTAAGTTAGTTTTAGTTTTTTTGGTTGATTGATTTCTTTCATTTCCAATCCTTCAGAAACCTATAACTGAACACATTGTTGGATAGTGCAGCAATATAAAATTGCTATAATTCAAAAGTTTTATTTTTTGTACTTCTATCTCCATTTTTACTTTTTCACAATTGATTTATTTTTTTAATGTAACATTTTAAAAAGATTTTCTAATTTATTTTTAGACAGAGGAATGGAGGGAGAAAGAGAGAAACATCAATGTGCGGTTGTGTTTCACATGACCCCCAATGGGGACTTGGCCTACAACCCAGGCATGTGCCCTGACTGGGAATTGAACTTGCAACCCTTTGGTTCGCAGCCCATGTTTAATACACTGAGCTATGCTACCCAGGGCTTACAAATGATTTCTGTCCATCGGCCACAATCTAAGTGCAGCTGCTGTGGAGCACATCTCTAAATGTTTCTATGCACAGCCACATTGAGAGCTAAGACATGTGAATTAAAAAAAATTATCTGTGAATTAGGCCAAACACAACTACAAGAATAAACAAAATCTTAGTTGAAAATCAGAAAGAGACATTAGTGAGCCCCCATTCTGAGATATGCACTGATCTATGCAAGTAGAGACCTGGTGATAAAATAACAAAAACAAAGCCCTCAGTTTGTTGGAGCTTCTCTCTTTGGCAAAATCATACACATGTGCAGGCTCAAATCCAAATTAACGAACATTGCTAATTTTATACTAGTAAATTAAAAGTTGTAAATGTGAAAATGAACCTGGAAAAATCTCAAAAAATATAAGATGTAAGAATTTATTTATAAACAGGAAGCTAAACAACAAAACAAACAAGCAAGCAAAATATAACCAAAGACACTGAAACAGAGAACAGGCTGACCGTGACCAGAGGGGAGAGGGGAGGGAATTTCAGGGAAAAGAGGGGAGGGATTTAAAGGAACATATATAAAGGATACATGGACAACAACTGAGAAGGGTGGAAATGGGAGGGAGGGGGGAGCATGGGCGGTGCGATGGGATGGGAGTAATAGACAGAAAACTGTGCTTGAAAAATAATTAAATTTAAAAAATTGGAAAAAAATAGAAACTCTTGCAGCGCAAAAAAAAAAAAAGAATTTATTTATAACTTAAGGTTAGGAGGGCCTTTCTGCTTATGATGACAAAGCCAGAAACCATAAAGGAAAAAATGAATTTGAATATAGTAGAGAATGTGTGACATAAGCAAGGTCAAATGACAAATTACAACTGGGAAACAACATTTGCATCTCGTATTTTAGACAATAGGCTAACGTCCTTAAAATGTAAATTACTCCCCAAAATACACAAGAAAAAAAAAAGCCAACAGCCCAATATAAAAAATGGGCAAAGAAAATTAAAACTACAATGAGATACCACTTTACACTGGTGAGAATGGCTATCATAAACAAAGAAATAAACAACAAATGTTGGAGAGGGTGTGGGGAAAAGGGGGACTTTACTCCACTGTTGCTAGGATTGCAGACTGGTACAACCATTATGGAAAACAGTATGGAATTTCTCAGAAAACTAAAATTGGACCTGACTTTTGACCCAGCAATTCCACTGCTGGGATTGTACCATAAGAACCCTAAATCCGCAATCCCAAAGAACATATGCACCCCAATGTTCATAGCAGCACAATTTGAGACTTAAGTTGGAAGCAACCTAGGTGCCTAGCAGTAAATGAATGGATCAGAAAACCATGGTACATATACACAATGGAATTCTATGCAGCAGAAAGAAAGAAGGAGCTCCTACCTTTTTGCAACATCATGGATGGAACTGGAAAGCATTATGCTGAATGAAATAAGCCAGGTGTTGAAGGACAAATACCATATGATCTCACCTTTAACAGGAAGCTAAACAACAAAACAAACAAGCAAGCAAAATATAACCAAAGACACTGAAACAGAGAACAGGTGACAGTGACCAGAGGGGAGAGGGGAGGGAATTTCAGGGGAAATAAGGGAGGGATTTAGTGGAACAAATATAAAGGATACATGGACAACAACTAAGAAGGGTGGAAATGGGAGGGAGGGGGGAGCACGGGGGGGGGGGATGAGATGGGAGTAATAGACAGAAAACTGTGCTTGAAAAATAATTAAATAAATTTTAAAAAATGGTCAAAGAAATGGATGGTACTTGGAGAAAGGAAATAAAAATGAGTCTTTACCAAATAAAAAATTGCTCATCCTCTTGCATAGTAAGTGAAATACAAATGAAAATTACATTGAAATACAAGTTTTTAACCAATCAGACTGTCACATATCCAAAAGGTTGTGGGTAAGTCTCTGGGGAAAAGTTACTCCCATCATTTGAGGGTGGTAGGCAGTACAGTCCTATGGAGGGCAAATGGGCACTATCTTTAAAAATAACAACTATATCTATGCTTTGCATATCCAACAATTTTACTTTGGGGAATTTTTCCTTCAATTATATTGCATACATATGAAACAGTGACTGTTAAAAGCTATTCGTCACATCATTTCTGTAATAACAAATGTTGTAATACAACCCAAGTGTCCATCAAAAGGAGACTAAATAAACAGTGGTATATCCATAGAAATAAAACTCTGTACGGTTTTATCCAAAGAAGTAAAACTAAAGAAAATAAGAGACTTTATAAACTCTAATTATAGCAGAGTATCCAAGGTATACTAAAGCAAAGTTCAGAATAGTGTGCATTATACAGCAAGACTTGTGTTCTAAACAAAAGTGGGATAAGATTCATATTTGTTTGAATATACTGCCAGGGGATGATGTGGGAAACACAGACATGGGTAGGCTGGTAGGAAACTTTCTACTGTATAATTTCTTTGACTCTTTGTGCCTTCAAATATGTGTGTCCTACACACACACACACACACACATGTACAAATGCATGTGCACACACAAAAAAACAAAAGCAAGTACAATGGATTAGATAGATTTTTTTTAATTCAGTAATTATATTGAACCTTTTAAAGATAGGGGAACTGAGACATAGATTCACCAGATCCAACAGTAGTAGGTAACAGGCAGTTCTAGTAGACTAGAACCCAGGTCATTTGGCTTCTACTTCAGGGTTCCTTAAGGTACATCACGCAGCCTCCTTTGCCAGATTAAAATAATGAACCATAATACAATTTAATTCAATTTAAATGTTCTTTATTGAGTGAACCCACTGTATAAGGTGCCCAGATGGTATGTGAACAATGACACTGAGTTCCTGGGATCAAGCATCTCATAGAGCATTTAGTAGGACATGACATAATACATGAAATATTTAGAGAACAATTTTTGGCAGCATATAAGTAAGCACAAAGAAAAGATGGCAGAGGCAATATCCATAATGGATTATATGTTCAGAGCAATTTTTCCTGTGGAAAACCTCTAACACACATTAGGTCAACAGTATAATCAAAAGATGAAGTTTAATGTTTCTTTATTAGGTTTCCTAATGAAACCATAGGATAAGATATCCCAACATCATGATATTTGTTACCTGTTAATGTTTCATCTCTTCCCATGAAATGTCTATAAAATAGAGCCAAGTCAACTCTATAAATGACAGCCACAATCATTAGGCACACAGCTACCCCCAAGATCAAAACAGCTATGATTATTCCTCTAGTGAAGACATGACCTGGGATATCAACCAGTTCTGCTAAAAAGAAAAATAAAATAGGAATAATTAATCAAATAAGTTTTACCACTATATTTCACCATTATGCTGCAGATGTCAGTTTTTACCATTAATGCTAATCCACTTGTCTACCCAACCTGTTCCATTGAGTTATTCTATGTTCCTGCCTTTATTTTGGAGCAATGATCTTTCTACTCCCATTTTACATTTAATTGTTTTCTTTTTATTAAACTTACTGGGGTGACTTTGATTAATAAAATTTATAAGTTTGGGGTGCACAAATCTATACTACATTATCTGTACACTGTATTGTGTGTTCATCATCCCAAGTCAGGTCTCCATTCATTACCATTTGTCCTCCCTTTACCCTCTTCTTCCTCCCTCCAACCCCTACTGTTATCTGGCAATCCCCACACTCTTGTCCATGTCCATGAGTTTTTTCCTCTTTTTTTTTTTTTTTAGTTCTGTCCCTTCACTTCCCCTCTAACAACTGTCAGCCTGCTCCACTCCTGTTTTTTAAAGAATAAAGATGTACACAAGGCTATTCAGAGACCTGAATTGAAAGCATTGAAATGCTGTCTATCCCTGTCTGTGGAAGTCAGATCTCTAGGGTTATAAAGCACTAGAGTGAAATACAGAGGGAGGGACCCAAGCATGGAATTCTGAGATTAGGTTTTAAGCTGCTGCAATAGCTCAGTTAGGAGAGCGTTAGACTGAAGAGATTAGGTTTTAAACATAAATTAGAGTGCATCATCTTGAGAAAGCAAGCACTTAACTGAGATATGGGCTCTCAGCCTAGCTCTATCAGTTATTTTGTGTCCTAGGAAATGTCACTGATGCCCTTAGCTGTTATTATCTTAACCTGCAACATAAAAATAATAATAATTTCCACTTCATTTATAAGGTTGATTTTGGGGGGAAGATTAGATGAGAAAGTCCATATAAGTAGCTAATGTAGCATCTGGCACACAGCTTTAATAATTTTATAACATTTTTTATGAAAGTGTCCTTTGAGAAAAATTTCATAGAATTATTCAGTTTATGCTTACTATGGAAAGTATGAAATAACATGAAAGAGTAAAAAGGATAAAAATTTTTAACAACCATTCACAATGTGGTAATAGGCACTGCTAACATGCTAGTTTATTTCCTTTTGGGTTATTTTCCCTAAAAATATTGACTTAATTGGGGTCATATGAGTATCACTCTTTATTGTATAACATTATATTTTTAGCAGTTTATTGGGTCTTTAAAATTATAATTCATAATATCTCAATATTTAGAGTGATTGCAATTTTTATAAATATACATAATGCTGGAATGAACTTATGCATAAACCTCTATTCAAGTTTCTGTTTATTCTCCTAGAGTAGATTCTAAAGGTAGAGGGAGTTCTAGGGCAAAGAGTATGAACATGCATAAAGCTCTTGAAATCTTTACACAAATTTTAGGAATGATCTTTCCCATAAAATTAACTACTAGGATATAAGTAAGCCACCATGTTTGCTTAATAAGTAAACTCTGAATAATGCCAGACCCTGGGGTTCCTACATCTTTGATACATCTGCCGATCCATGACTGTTCCATACAAATACACAAACACATACTTTCACACTGGCACATACACTCCTGCAGAGAGAATGGTGGAGCGGAAGACCCTGTAACCCAGATGAAAGTTGTAAGCACAGCAAAAGAAGACATGATCAAAGTAGAAGCCTCTATGGGAGGGACAGAACAGTCAAGCACTAATCTGAAAGAGGAAAGGTAGCTTGGTGAACAACAGTCATCAAAGATCCAAGCAAGGCAATGGATCAAACAAAATAATGGATTTGAAAGTCTCTCCCTTACAGGTGCATGGACCAAGGCATATATGTCCACATGAAGTGGGAGAACATCTGTGATAATTCCTAAAGAAGGTAAGAGCAGCAAGTAAATCAGTTAATTTAAGAGTTAATCAAGTCTGAGTTTTGATATCTTTACTTGTTGTGTGGCATAGGGTGAGTTTCTTCACCTGTAAAAAAACTTGTAAAGATCAGGTTAAATAATGGTAAGAACTTAGCACACAGCCTGTTATATAATAAACACATAAAGAATGCTAGCTATTACTATCAATTGTGTGCTACATTGATAGACTTAGAAGAGGAATTCTAGGCGAGCTGCAAACATTAACATTACCTGTTAATGTTTGTTACCTGCAAACATTAACAGGTAACAAATATCATTCACACCTAGAGAGGAAGCTTCTGGTCTTAGATTCCCTCTCCCTCACTTCTTCAGTTTCTCACCAAGGCCAACACTTAACACATACGCTCATGTTTCTCTCTCCATTTCTCTCTCTCTCTCTCATCTCTGTTTCTCTGTCTCTGTATACCTCTCTGTCTTTCTCAGATGCTAGCCCTTCCCTCCATATGCAGGGGTGGATGCCCTAGACTGGCAATGAGCAATGAATGAATACTAATAACTGGAAAGCATAGTTTTTTTCAGTCCAGATACAGCCATTTCTAAGCAGCTACTGCACTCAAGGATCTGGGTTATGTTATTTGGTGAAGGATGGAGGTGGGCAACTCTGGAAAGCTCCATCAGGTACACACTGAAAAACTTTAAGAGTCCTCTGATCAGAGCCATCAGTGGTCCACTTGCCAAGTTCAGGGACTAGCCCAAGGAAAGGAGGCCCCAGTTAGTTGTTACTGAGTGAATGACCATACCCAAAGGCCCCCTGTGCCCAGTGCCCAGCTAAGATAGGGTGAAGGCAGTAATTATTCCCAGTATCTTTGGCCTTATCCTCCACTGAACTGCACACTTTCCTCTGATTGTCTGGCTGTGCCAGTGCTGCCCTCAGTGCCTCCCATGACCCTCATACACCAGCACCTCTATCCCCAAACTCCACCTGCCTCCCTGCTCTGGCCCTGGTTTCTGCATAGGAACTGGCATATTATTGAGGGCAAAAGAATACATTTTCTGTTGTCATTCTCTGCTTGAATCTGGGCACAAGGGGTTCTAGCATGGGTTGAGCACCAGTTCTGCCCTGAACACCTATCACACAAGCTGTTCACTTCTCAGAGCCTGGTTTCAGGTGTATAAAATGAGGACATGATGATGTTTGAGGAATTTCTCGGCAGCAATATTCAATATTTCAACAGATTTCCAAAAATAAAACTTACTGATACCTTTTTTTAGCAAGATGAAGCTTTTGGTGTCTATGTCATCCTCGCTGGCCACAGTGCAATTATATAAAAAATTTAGATTTATTTCATCAATATTTTCAATTCTCAATATTTTTGAAGCATGCCATTTGCCTTCTGCAGTCCTATAAGAGAGGAACATAATTTAGCACTAGGCTTTGTTCACTGCTAGCAACATTATCCATGAGAGAAGATTTCATATGTGCAAGTACTCAAAAGCAGCAGCTTTGTGACTCATCAGATTCTCCCTTTCTGGTGGGAACTTTTAAAGTATTGCCACAGGGAACCTCCCACTCTTTCACAAAGCGTTGGGCCCAATGGAAACAGCTCTCTTGAACCATCTGGGGATGGTTATGAACTACCTAGAATTAAAGTGCTTGAATGGAAATGATGGTAAATTAAAAATACAAGACTGCAAATTATTCAGCATAGATACAGATTCATATCAAGTTTGTGCACTACTAAAGATCACTTTTATTTTGTTAAGCATTTTAAATAAGTTTTAAAACAACATTATCTTCAGATATCCCCTCTCCCAGGAAGATGAGGAACACTAATTAAGTTGCTCAGTGGGTGTGATAAAATGACTGAGATAACCCCTGGCAGAAGAGAAGTTTTCTTTCTCTTCTTAAAGAATCCAAGTTTTCCTGTCATTGAGTAAAAGACTAATGCTCATGATATCTGCCTCCCCTGCAGTGACAAGTTCTGACAGCCCTTGGTCATCCAGTACTCCCAGATGAAGTCATCACCTGATATCCCTAGAAGCAGTTATCTCTGGTACCTGGGACACAGTACCCACTATAGCCTCCAACTATCTTAAATACATTTTAGAACACTTTTCTGTACAGAAGTCATGAATACAGAATATCAACTATCTTACATCACTGAAAAATCCAGAAGTGAAGCACACAAAGTCACTGAGAAGCCAAAACAAATAACAAAAAGCTTGTATTCCCAACTGTAAAAAAGACCACCTCACTTTCTTCGCTTAGTTTAGGCTTTATTTTTTAAATAAGTTTGATAGGTTAGTTTTCTACTTCTCCAAAAATTAACAATAGAGCACTAGAAGGCAGAAATTCAAAAATGCATAACTCCAGTGGAAGACAAATTCTGAGGAGAAGATACAACAGCAGGATAGCCACTCAATTCAGCTGGAACCACGGCTAACTGAGCACTGATTGTCATGCACCTGCCCCTGGGTGAGCAACCTGTAAACAAATGTCATCAAGAACTGAGAGCAGACAACAGGATGATGAAGAATATTTTTTCAAAGTATAAAAAGCAGAAAAATACTCAAAAGTGCAGCTAAGGTGATAGAAATCTTAGGACCACTGCTTACTAGAACCTGAGTGTATCAGTACATTAATAATTACAGTAATGACCCAAAGTTATTCAGAAACATTTAAATGACCCTAGACTTAGCATGTTTTTTTAAATAAGTCTGATCATTTCTTAATGGAAGAATATAGGTTATTTAAATGTCAACATATGTCATTTGGAACACTTTGCACCAACATCGCCTCTTAGATATTTATATCTAATCATTGTCCTGTTTGGTTTTTCTACCTGTTCTTATTGTGTTTCTAATTTCCATGAATGGATTCTGACAAGAAGATGTTGCAATAATTACTATGTTCAATGTCAATCCAGGTGACTGGTAATTTAAGTTAGCATTTGCTCAAGACAATATCTGGAAACCTTTTCATACTTGATAAAATTTATCAATGCTCTTTTAATGACTTTAAAAATGATAGCCACTGTAAAAAAATGTTCTAAAAAGAAACTACAAACTATTTCTAAACAGCAGGAGCTAGTATCTACATCAAAGTGTATCCTTTGCCCGTGAATGAAATTCCCAAAACACACACATTACTATGTCCAATGGCTATTTCCTTATTTCTCAAGTTTCTTATAGTGAATGATGAAAGATATGTGTGTCAGGAAAGGATGTAGATCTGGACTGGTAGCAGGAGACAGCCTGTCTTTGGCCTTGGTTGCACCCAAGTCCCTGCTGGGCAATGTACTGATGAATCATTCTGCACTTACAGCCTCCCAGCTGGTCTTACAGTGATGCATGGGCAATACAGGTAAGGATGCCTACCGTATACAAAGGGCCCAGATTAACTTATACATGTCACAGTCTCCTGACCTGGTCTTTATTATGGCTCATTAGTAAAAACAAAGCACTTACCAGAATTTTCAAAATCCTAAACAACCGTGGCCAACGTTATTACTCCTTTTAAGATGCATAGGTACAATCCCCATCTCTTCATCAACCCTGGCTGACCAAAAGCTGCTTTTGCAAGGTGATGCTAAAAAGCCTCATTGACTTTCTTTCTTTAGATCTCAGCAATGAATTTCTGCATAATTTGTCAACTTAAAGTATGGGAATTATAATTATAAAACATAAATTATAATTATAATTTACATTTATCCCAAATATCCCATAGCTCTTTAGGAGTCTGGATATTTTTATATCAGGTATATATGATACACTCATATTTATATATACTATGATATATATAATATATTATATATACATACTTAATTCTTATTTCTTTCTCTTCATGTACATTAGGATTCTCTCCATTTTCTTTCTGGATGTTCCAATAAATCAGATCTTTTTCATTCAGCAAAGCAGAGCAGTTGAGCTGCACATCTTTTCCTAGGTAAAAGTGGACAACCAATGTTCTGATTTTAGAAACTCAGATTCTTGAATGGTTTAGCTCAATATAATCAATATATATTAACCTAATTAATAATGCTAATGTAGTGCTACATTGCAGAAAGGGAACAGATATGCTTTATTTTAAATATTAAACTTTTTATAAAGCAGAGGAATCAGGTATCAATTATAGGCATTAACAAACTATGAGTTGGCTTCTTTTCAAATGTTCATGTTTAAATAAATTATTAAAACTCAGGGCAGCCAACAGACTCTCTTTTCAACATATAATTCAGTATATTGTGTCAAACCAATACTCTCACTGCAACTTCTAGATAAACAAAAATGGATAAGTCACAAATATTTAATTAAGTTAGCAAAAATTAAAGACATCAAAGTTCAGGGAAAGTAAAGAGAGACAGTTGAACTGAGATGCAGTTAGGATAAAGCCTTTCTGGGTGAGCTGAGAAAGCAGTTGTTTTACTCACTGGAGGAATTTTACTTGGTTTGAACAACATAGAGATCCCAAAAAGAAAAAAAGTAGGAATTTTGAGAGCTACGTGGGCTTGCAGGAATATTGCTAAGGACTTGAGCAGCATAGGAGGCTGCTAAAAGGCTTAACAATTTTCTCCTACAGTTTCATGGTACTCAGGAGAGTAAGATGCACTAGAGGAAAAGACCTACAATAAATACAGGACTGAAGTCTCCCTCCAGCTATCAGAGATTAAGGCAGATTTATTCTAACAAACTGCATTCTGGTTACCACCTAGCTGTTTCTAAATGGACTGGGATTATCTACCCCTCACACTACTTGCCTAACAAAGGAGAGACAAACACTCTTTAAAAAAATAATACTAACTTCATCACTTTGGTTATTTTAGTTACATGAAGATTGGCACCAATTAAAAAATTAAGAAATATGCAAAGACAAAAACAGAGACAATAATCAATACAAAAATAGATAGTAGAAGCAGACTCAGAGATTATCTGGATGTTTGATTTGGCAGATAAAGAGCTTGGAATAACAATTATAAATAAGTTAAAGAAAATAGATGAAAAGATGAATTTTTCCACAAAGAACAGTCATCTGTTTAAATAGAATCAAAGGAACATTTGTTGACTAAAAAATAAACATAAATTTAAGAACTTGATGTTTTTAACAGAAGATTGGGCATAAAGGAAGGCAGAATTTTTTAGCTTTATTTCAGGCTGAAACCAAAACTAAGCCACAGAGGGGAAAAAAAATTAAAAAACAGAGCAGAGCATAAGAAATATGTGGAACATCTTGATATTTAATCCCTATAGTTGGAGATCCAGAAGAAGAGAGAAGAAAAGGGAGGAAGAAACAGGCAGACATAATGGCAAATAATTTCCTCAAAACTGATTAAATGCATCCACCCTCACACTCAAGAAGCCCAGTGGAACCCAAGGTAGAATAAATGAGAGAAAATCATACCTAAACACATCAAAATTGAAGAGGAAGAAAAAGTTTTGAAAGCAACCAGAAGAAAAAGATACCAGTGAAGCAACTACTAAAGCCTACTTTTTCAACAGAAACTATGGAAACCACAGCATTTTAAATCTCAGGGTAAAAAATGCCTGTATAAACTTATTAAAGTTACTGAAAATAGTCTTTAAAACTGACAAATAAAGATATTTCCTGGTAAACAACAGCTGAAAGAACTAACTGCCAATATAATTGCACTACAAGAAATAGCAAAGGAAATTTTTTGAACTCAAGAAAGATTATCCCAGATGAAAGAAAGGAAATATATAAACAAATAATATAAGAAATAACAAATATTAATATTTGGATAAGTATAAAAATTTGGTTGTATATAATGACAATGTCAATGCCTTATAAGTTTTATAGCATATGCAGAAGAGAAATATATAAAATAATAGCACAACATGATGTAGGAGGATGAATGAAACTGTTGTAAGATTTTCATGTTTGTGAAGTTGTAAAAGTACTAATAGGTTCATCTGTCTTATTGTAGTATGACAAGAATATATGTTGTAATCTCAAGGAGAATCACTAATAAAAGATTCAAAAAGGGAGAGCTAAAAGGAAAACAAAGCAGATTAAATAAATAAAATAGTAATACAAAAAAAAAGAAAGAATTAAAGGAACAAATGAGATACAGGAAAACAGGTAGCAAGATAGGAGGCTTCAAACCATCTATATCAGTAACTCACCAAATGTCAATGAGCTAAACACTGCTATAGAGACTGGATTTTCAAAAAGATTTACTCCAGTGAAGATGGCTGCATACACAGACATGGCTCACCTCTTCACACAACCACATTAAAATTACAACTAAAATACAGAACAACCACTCAAAACCATCAGAAATCAAGTTGAATGGAAGTCTGACAACTACAGAATTAAAGAAACCACATCCACCCACACTGGTAGGAGATGCTGATATGTGAAACAGGCTGGCCCCACACCCACATATGGTGGATAAAAATTTGGGAGGGATATCTCAGGAGCAAGGACTCCCAGCCCCACACCAGGACTGCGAGCTCAGATTCCAGTGCCAGGAAGATAAGTCTCCATAACTTCTGGCTGCAAAACCCAGTGGAGATTGAGTCAGTGGAAGAGAATTCTGGAACCACAAGAAGTTCATCTTAAAGAAGCCACACACAGACTCACCTATGCAGACTCACTCCCGCTGAGCTTCAGCACTGGGGTAGCAGCTTGAAAGGAACCAGCATACTGGGAGAAACTCATGTGTCTGGCATCAAGATGAGCAGAGGCTGTTTTCCCTTTTCTAAACCATCCCACTACAGAGCCACGAAGCCACAGAGCTGGCAAGCTGCTGCCCTATCTGAGATTCCATCAATCTGGCTAACACTGACCTGCCATGGAGATCTCCACAGACTCCACCTCACCCAACTTATGGGCCCAGTTTTAAACTAAAACTGTTTTTCCATATGAATGGCTGGTCTTGGTTCATGCTGTACAACTTCCTAAATGTTCTCAAGTAGTCAACTGCTGGCTTCAGAGAGCCCCAGGTCCAGGACTAGCAGCAGCCAGCCTAGGTTCACAGCCTGGCATTACCAGGGAATCTCCAAGCCCAGCAGAAGTAGCAGCCATCTCAGATTGCTTTACAGCCAGACAAGGTACCCCTGGACAAAACATAGGTGGGGGCTGACTTTGGCTTGCACCACCTGGGAAGCCCCAGGTGGTATAGACCAAGCACAACCAATGGACAGCTACAGACCATGTTGGAACACCGCCACCCTGCCCCTGCATAGCGGATCCTCCTCAGAGGGCAAAGAGTAGTGGTAAATGGTAACATACAATCTCTGTAGCTGACTGGCCTGAGTAAATCCCTCTCATTGATCTGTCAACAGCAAGCAAGGCTCAACTACAAGAGTGTGTATTCAGCTCACACAGAAGGCACATCCCACGTACCCAGCTGGGTGATAAGGGAGGCTGTGCCACTGTTTCAGGCAGGGCACTGACTACAATAGGCCATATTACCAAGACATGGAGTCATAAAAGCTCTGCCTAATAGAAACAAACACAGGGAGGCTGCCAAAATGAGGAGACAAAGAAACATGGCCCAAATGAAAGGACAGATCAAAATTCCAGAAGAAGAGCCAAATGAAATGGAAATAAGCAATCTATCAGATGCAGAGTTTAAAATATCACTTATAAGAATGCTCAAGGAACTTAGTGGGGCCTCAACAACATAAAAATGATCCAGTCAGAAATGAAGGATACAGTAATTGAAATAAACAACAATTTACAAGGAAACAACAGTACAGTGGATAAAGCTGAGAATCAAATCAATGATTTGTGACATAAGGAAGCAAAAAACAATCAATCAGAACAAGAAAAAAAAAGGATCCCAAAAAGAAAGGATAATGTAACCAGCCTCTGGGACAACTTCAAGCAAAACAGCATTTGCATCATAGGGGTTCCAGTAGAAGAGAAGGAGCAAGAAATTGGAAATTTATGTGAAAAAAACAGTGAAAGAAAATTTCCTCAATTTGGTGAAGGAAATATACATGGAAGTCCAGGAAGCTCAGAGTCCCAAACAAGATAGATGCAAAGAGGCCTACTCCAAGACACATCATAATTAAAATGCCAAGATTAAAGATAAAGAGAGAATCTTAAAAGCAGCAAGAGAAAAGAAGTTAGCTACCTATAGGGGAATTTCCATAAGACAGTCAGCTGGTTTCTCAAGAGGAACTTTGTAGGCTAGAAGGGATTGGTAAGAAATATTCAAAGTCATAGAAAGCAGGGACCTACAGCCAAGATTGCTCTATTCAGCAAAGCTATCATTTAGAATCAAAAGGCAGATAAAGAGCTTCCTAGACAAGAAAAAACAAAAGGATTTCTTCATCACCAAATCATTATTATAGGAAATGTTAAAGGGACTTATTTAAGAAAAAGAAGAAGATCAAAACAATGGACAATAAAATGATAATAAATACATATCTATCAACAAGTAAATATAAAAAATAAACTACGCAAACAAGAACAGAGACAGAATCACAGATACAGAGAGTGCTTTGATGGTTGCCAAATGGGAGAGGGGAGTGATGAGGTGAGGGGATTAAGAAGTACAAATAGGTAATCACAGAATAGCCATGGGGATGTAAATTAGAGTATAGGAAATGGAGTAGCTAAAGAACTTATGCACATGACCCATGGACATGAACAATGGTGGAAGGAATGCCTGAGGGAGTAGTGGGTGCTGGGTAGAGGGGGGCAAAAGGGGATAAATTGGGACAACTGTAATAACATAATTAGTGAAATATAATTTTTAAAACATTAAAAAAATAGAAATAAATAAATAAAAAGATCTAAATAGGTGCAGTTTATGTCAGGTGAATTTTATATAAAAATAAATGTTAAAAGCAAAAGGATATAAAATATAAAACATGTCAATCAATCCTAAACAAAAGAAAACTGGTGGGTCTATTTAGTATTGACAGAATAGGCAGGGAAGAAGTATAATGATAGATAAAGAGGAATTTTCTAATGATAAAGTGTCAGTTCAACAGGCATCAATTCATGTGTGCCCACAAGATAACTTCAACATATATAAAGCAATATTTGACAGAAATAAAGGATACACAGATAAATTGACCATCATAGTTTTAGATATTAACATCTCTCTCCACAATGGATACAGAAAGCTGTCCTGGCTGCTGTGGCTCAGTGGGTTGAGGACTGGCCTGTGAACCAAAAGGTCACTGGTTCAATTCCCAGTCAGGACATATGCCTGGGTTGCAGGCCAGATCCCCAGTAGGAGTCACACCAGAGGCAACCACGTATTGTTGTTTCTCTCCCTCTCTTTCTCCCTCCTTTCACCTTTGTCTATAAATAAATAAAACTTTTTTAAAAAGAAAAAGCAAACAAAGATTGGTAAGGATATAGACAATTTAACCAATATCTTTATGAACTTCACCTAATTGACCTTTATAGAATAATATAACTGAAGTTTGCAGAATGCACATTTCTTTCTAATGTACTTGTAACATTCATCAAATACACCACATTCTGGTCCTGAAGCACATTACTACAAATTTCAACAGATTTAAATGATACACTATACAATCTTGGACCATAATGGAACTAAACTGGACATCAATTACAGAAAAAAGCTACAAGAACCTTCCAACTATTTGGACAGTAAGAAATACAAATAATCTGTAGGTGAAAGAGGAAATCATAAGAGAAAGTTTTTAACATGGTTTGAATAAATAGTAATAAAAATATGTTGTACCAACACTTATGGAAAACAAACAGCTACAGAAGTGATAAGAAACTTTGGAACTTAAAATGCACATACTGCAGAAAAATATAACTGTGTTTTATTTCTTAACTCTCCATGTAGACAAGTGAAAAATGAAATGCAAATTAAATCCATAATGAGAAAATTAATAGATAAGTTCAGAAGTCAGTAAAAAATAAAAAGGAGGAAAACCACAAATATAAATGGTAAAGTATCCAAGCTACATTGAATATATCTGTCATAAACAACTAGGACCAGCCACAGTCAAAAGGTGTGGGCTTTGGAAAAATCAACAGAAGTGAATCCCACTTCTGCCACTGTTCAGTGGTTTAATCTTAGAAAATTACTTAACCTTTCTGAGTTTTAGTCATTTAAATAATAAAGTGGAGATAATAACCTTCAGAGTTGCTGGATGATTTAATTCAATAACATATTTCAATCACTTGACACAAAACTTTGTTTGATATATGTGAATTTTTTAATTGACAATTCCCACCCAATTGTCCCTGTCCATGGGTCCTTCTTACATGTTCCCCTTCCTTTTCCTATTACCCCTCTCCCTCCTAACCTCTGGAAAATTTCTTCTTTTCCTTTCTTCCTTTTCTTTTTGAAACGACATGTTGATTCATCAGGACTTCTCTAGACAATTACTGATTGTATAGCCAATTCAGTCCATTGATTCAAAGTAAATTCATTAATCAAATATTCAAATATTCAAACTATATAAGTCTGAATAACTTCTCCAAAGTATTCTTACTGAATTTTCATTTTCAAAAATGACCATGGAGACTATTAGAGAAAAACCACAAACAACATGACTAAAACCCTAAGCTATAAACCATAGGCACTTCCAGACTGTTCATTCTAATCAGTATAAAAATGGCAACATTCAAACAATAGCAGGCTCTTCTGGCTTTGTAATGCTCTTCACTAAATATGGAAGGTATTATGCACACAACATTGCTCAATAATGAATTCAATTTAACCTCGGAAGACTCCATTTTCTCCCATTCATAAGTGCAGAAAATATGTATGTCACAATATACCTAATTCCACTCCAACGTGATTAAGCTTTGGTCCAAGAAGAACTGGAATTATATTACTATGATCTAAAAGTGAAAAAAAGAAAAGTGCATTAGTATTACACTGAGCTTCTCTAAAGCAAACATTTGTTATAATACACTTATTCCATGTAATGAAGATTCTAACAGTCATCACTTTATATCCATTTCAGTTATATTTGCCTTACATAATGGTTGCAGTGAATATTGTTTGTTGTTTCACTTTCCATCAACTTCCAAGTTTATACTGCTAGAAAAAGCACATTGAATTTAGTTTTCCCTCATTTCCAATTTGTGGCTTCGGCTCACCACAGCTAAAAGAGAAAGGAAGACATTCATCCAGGGAGACAACCAAACTTGCAGGACTTAGAAGATGCCAAGTCACTGGGAAGTGCCTTTCTATTCTGCCTTATTCCTTCCATATGCCCACCTCAACTCTTGGGTGCAAGAATAAACTCATATGGGGTAGGCAAGGAACTCATTCTCAGGTGACAACCCTCCCATCACAGAACACTGAGAGGAGGGCCCTTCAATTGTGTGCCCTGGATGCCTCACCTTAGTCCTAGCCCTGAATTCCTCTAGTTCCTAGGGTGCCCACAACTTCAGGCTCAGCTCTATTTTTTTCCTCATTGGCTTTTGACCCCCAACTTGAGGTTCATAAATATTTTGCACCTTTGCCCCCATCTCATAATGCTTAGCAGGTAAATAATCCCCCAACAGCCCATCACTGAATGCTATAATACAAACTAAGGTGGTGAGTAATTCCACAACACTGAAAGCAAGTGTGGTCATACATTGACACTGATACATATTCAAGTTTGTGTTGTTCCTATTATCATCACTGGCAACTTTTTTCATGACCTGGACTCTCCCTGCTAATACATCTGGTGTTTGGGGGACATTTATAACTAATGTCCAGAGCAGCCTTCATGGGGCTTGCAGGTGCTGAACAAGGAGAATATGCCTGATTGTGAGGAATAAAACTTGGCTCAGGAGCTCTCCTTTGGCACCCACACCTAACTCCCTCAGAAAGTGCAGGGCTACTAAGTGGAGAGTGAAAAAGTGAGTGGAGCACTATGTGGGCAAGAACTGGAGAATGAAACTAGGGTAGTGAAACCTCATCATGTCCCAGTTCCTTTAAGATTCAGACTCACTGGGCAAGTCTGAAACTCAGGTAGGCAGGCAGGAAGAGGTGAAATGGATCCAAACAACTGACTCAAGTCTGAGACCATTGAGGAATAGGAAAGGAAAAAATAGTTTTGTAAAATGGGGAAAATTGCTACTGATTATCTTCCTCTGGATCCATCTCTAAAATTTGAAATGTATCATTGAGAACCCAGAGCAGCACCACATTTGTAAGATTGGTGTAAATTGAAAGCTACAATCCTATTCAAGGTAAGAGAAGGAGGAAAATAACCTCAGTGTATACTCCTAAGTAAAAGCACACAATTTGTCAGCAGTAGAAGAAGACATCACCAGATCGACCAGAGGAGATTAAGAAATGAAGATGCCAGGAGACAGTCAAGAAAACTGTGATTCAAGGCAATTGTGTTTACCACATGGTAGTTGAGAGATCCACATCCATGGTCATAGATGAACTATAATAAAGACACAACATAGAGTATGTTGTGGGAGCTCAGAGTCCCATTGTCTTCAGCATAGGCCATTATACCTCTTAATTAGAGTTGAAGTCATTCAACTCTAAACTCTACAGTTTAAAAGAATGATGGAAACTCCACTAAATCCAAAGGGAAATGGACAGGGTTGTTAAAAGTCTAGACTTCTCATTGAATGAGGCACAATGGAAGGAAGCGTTGCTGGCCTAGTAATTCACTCAACAGACATGTAATGAGCACTTACCATGTACCAAATGCCAGGCACAAGTATGGGAGTTGCAAAATGAGGAAGAGAATTCAGTTCAATCCCTTCTTTCCCAGAGCTTTGCAATCTACTGTCAGAGATAGACACATGACCCAAATTCTGACAGCAATCAGAAATATGAACAAAAGCCATGGGAACACAGAGGTGGAGAGACATTTGAGCTGAGTCCTAAAAGATACAGTTGGCATCCTTCAAGAAGACAAAATAAATAAGATGAGTAGTTAAGACAGAAAAATAGCACACACAACAGGGGGTGGGAACTTAAGGCAATAGGAGACCATGAAAACAGTCAAGCTTGCCCTGTCCCTGGCACTGTTCTCAATGCTATATACACATTTACTCACTCACTGTGCAAGCAGCCCAAAGAAGGAAGGACTTGCACTTTTCTATTTTACTTGAGGTATCTGAGGCACAGATAAACATTTAATTCACCCAAACTCACAAGCTCACAGGGCTTTGTGAAGATTGTATGAAATGATTCAACTGAAGTATTTGGTACAGTTTCTGGCCTATAGCAAGTGCTCTTTTTTAAAAAAATATTTTATTTATTTATCTTTTTAGAGGGGAAGGGAAGGAGAGAGGAAAGAAACATCAATGTATGGTTGCTTCCCGTGCACCCCCTGCAGGGAACTGGCTCCTGCCGGAAACTGGCCTGCAACCGAAGCATGTGCCCTGACTGGGAATCGAACCACGATCGTCTGGTTCGCAGGCCCACGCTCAATCCACTGAGCTACACCAGCCAGGGCCTCTTTTGATATTGAATGTTCTTATTCCTTCCAGGGAGAAACAAGAGAGGAGCTGATGGGCAAAAAGAAAAGACAGATGGGGTAAGAGTGTTGGCAGTAGAAGTGTCAAGTAACCAGAGATTTATATGCCATCAAAGAATATATATATATGTATATATGTATACATACATATATACATATATTCATATGCACACATGAATGTATGAAAATACAGTTTCATATTTATATGTATGTGTTTATATAAATATGTTTTTCATATATATTAATGCAAAATGGAAGAATTCAGGAGATGTGAGATATGTGTGTGTGCACATATCACAACACATAAGATATTTGAGTTTCAGAATTTAGCTATGGAATTCCTAGATTATGGGTTATAGCAGGCAGAAAAATGCACACTCCCCCAGACAAAGTCATTCATATTCTAATCCCCAGATCTTGTGAATGTTATACTTCACATGGCAAAAGTGACCTTGCAATATGACTATATTAAAGATTTTTGAATTAGGAAAGTATCATGGATTATCTAGGTGGGCCCAATATGTGGGGGATCCATCCTGCAGAGCACCCCTAACTGCTGATGAGAATAAGTCTACCAAAAGACATGATCTGCTTGGGGAGGAAAAGCTGACCAGTCTCTCAGAGGAGAAAGGCCTGGAGCCTCTCAATGGGCTTTTATTGGGTTTAGTTTGCATAGAAATACAGGGAGTATATATAAAGTTCATAATTGCTCATCAATCACTGTCAGGCAGTAAAGATCAAGGAATAGATAACATTCAAAGAACTTTAAGGACTTATTCTGAGTCAGGGTCAGACAGATAGAATGTTGACAAAGGGCTGTAAAACTTAGGGAAACAAACTCATTTTATGCTTGGATCCCTAACACTTAAATTGAGGGTATTCTTAGCAAAGCAGGTTTCATAAGATTTTATGCATTCTTTCTTAGGTCTGATCAACCCAGGGAACCACAGGGATGGATATGAGAGAAAGAATAAGTTTTTGTCTCCTTAGTGGCTTATGTCCCCAAGGCCTTTTTACTCCACCTTAGCAATGGAGGGTTACAGCTTCTGAAACCAGGCAGGGAAGTTCCTAAGACCCATGTAATTATACCAGTCTTCGTAAGAGAGAAGAAGATGGATCACAGTAAGAAAAAGAAATGTAATCGCTGGAAGCAAAGGTAAGAGAGAAATCTGAAGATGTTATACTGTTGGCCTTGAAGATGGAAAAGCCATCTTCAAAGTGGCAGGAGCTAATAAATGCAGGTGGCCCCTAGAAGCTGGAAAAGACAAAGAAACCTACTTTCTTCTAAAATCTCCAGAAGGAATGCAATCCTGCTGAAAACTCAATTTTAACCCCCCAAAACACATTATCAGACTTTCAACCCTCAGAACCATTAAATAATAAATTTGTGTTTTTGAAGACACTAAGTTTTTGGTAATTTACCCATTAGAAATATATGAACTATACCTATGTATGTGGATGGATAAAATAAACAGGAAAAATGATGCCAAAGCAAAGTAGCTCTAGTAACTATGAGCCCACTCTTTTTTTGAATGAGTCTTCACAAGAGTTTTACTAGATTGTGGAAAAGAAAGTTGGGGATAAATAAGCCACCTATCTTCAAATACTTGAAGGAGCTGTCATTTTAAGAGGAGACCAGGCTTAATCTATAGAGTAAGAGAAACTTCATGAAGGCATACTGGACTCAATGGGAAAAATGACTCTTAACAATCAAATGTTAAAATCTGGACATGTGTAATTTGGTAATTTCCATGGTAGTTCCCAAAAAGTGATTGCATGATCCAGTGATGCCATATGAAGGAAATCTTCACTGAGTGAGGTTTAATTAAATTACCTCTAGGGTCTCCATCACTCTGAAACCCAGGCCTCAGTTTTTCTATTACGTATAGTCTGGGTTCATGATAAACCAGATTAATAGCTGTCCACCCAAAATGTACAGTCCCTTTCCACCACCACACCTGCACCCACTACATTCTCTTTTCAGAGCTCTCTGTTCCAAGCATGTCCTCCTGCCATCCACCATGGCCAATCTCTAAGATCCAGCTCAGACAGAGCCTCCTTGCACCCGTTCTCACACTGGACTCCCTCACAGACAACTCAAGGTTCATAAACACAGATTTGAATTGCACGGGACCACTTATATGCAATTTTTTTTTCAAAAACTGCTATAAATGTATTTCCTCTTCTTTATAATTTTCTTAATAACATTTTTCTGTACCTTACTTTATTATAAGAATAGAGAACAATGCATATAGCTTACAAAATACATGTTATCCGTGAGGCTTTTTATCAAGAGCTAACTATTAATAGTTAAGTTTGGGGAAAACCAAAAACTATACCCAGATTTTTGACAGTGTGTGTTAGGGAGTGGTGAGGTAAAGCAACCAGCATTCCTAACCCCTGTGTGGTTCAAGGGTCAACTGTACTATGGTACCTCTATGTGGCTTATCATCTCTCCTAACTATAATCAAATTCTTTGAGGAGAATGTATTACTTACTTCATTTCATACTCCCCTGCTTCCTTTCCCCCCTAATGTTCAGTAGTTTATTATATACAGATATCTTCCATAAATTTTATTGAGTGAAAGCATATACTTAATAGCAAATGCCCCCACAATATATTCAAATACCAAATAAGATAGCTGATTCATGGGAGGTTTACCTTTACGGACTTTTAATTACTGCCCCCTCTCAAAAAATCTTTAAGCATAGTTAATAATGCCAAAATGGTTTTGAACCTTATATCTGAACTAATAATGTGGTCCCAACTCCAACTAAGTTGCCTCTGGCTTCCTGTACTACTTTATAAGAAAATATTCTGTTTTACTAAGATACATTTGTTTCCTTCCAATTCTAAAATTTCTCTTACCTCCAACTATTGTTATATTGAAGGTGTTAGTGACATTAAATAATTTTCCATTATGATAAAGGAAAAACATGCAGGTGTAATATCCCCGATCATTGAGCTCTGCATTCTTCCGAAAGGATGGGTTTTTATTCTTCTCTATCTTTTCACAGTTCTGTTTTATTAAAAAAAGTTAAAATATTTTAAGTTAAAAGAAGTAGTATATTACAATAATCTAAATTTTAAAGTTAAAGATCTTCAGAGAAAAAAGGGAAACTAAAGAAAAACCAGCAATTTCTGAGTAAATATCCCAGTGATTTGGCACTTCCTTTACTAGAAAAACAAAATATAGTACCATTACCATTATGATCACTATCATTGTTAATATTACATGATGGGAAGTGGAATGTTGAGGACACTATTGCTACTTTCATAATTTTCTTTTAAACTCTCCTTTACAGAGAGAAAGGAAGGGAGAAAGGGAAAGAGAGGAAGAAGAGAGAAAAAGGGGATCAGGGACAAGAAGAGAGAGATGAAGGGAGGAAGCAAAAGAAAAAAGGAGAGAGGGAGAGGAAGAAAGAAAACAACATACTACAAAAAAAAAATCCCTGCTTGGGTCAAAACTTTCTACACAATTCCATTTCATAACACTTTCAATCTAACGCTATCCTGGGGGTGGGTGGTGAGTATGAGAGCAGAGTTATCCACAGAACTGTTTTCTTTCTTTCTTTGAAAGAAAACAACATACTACCAAAAAAAAATCCCTGTTTGGGTCAAAACTTTCTATACAATTCCATTTCATAACACTTTCAGTCTAATGCTATCCTGGGGGTGGGTGGTGAGTATGAAAGCAGAGTTATCCACAGAACTGTACTTAGCAGACTACTCACTCACCTACCAGAAAACAGTTGATTGATTAGAAATGCATCAAGATTACTCAAATCTATAGATGCACAAACATCTCTCACAAATTTCCACCTAAGTCACAGGAATTGATAAAAACAAAAAAGGCACTTTCTTCAATCCAGCTATCAGTCACCCACAGAGAGGTTATGAAGCAATCTAAGAACCAGATGGGAAAAATGGGAAATAAACTGCTAATCTGGATGAGGTGCCATTATTCCTGCAAATACCAAATGAGGAGAAACTACTAACCACAGAATTCCCTCTTAAATCTGCCATAGCTGGTAGCAACTGGAGTCAGGCCTTGAGGTTGTTTAAAATGGGCTTGTGAATCTTCCACACATGTACCTCATATCAGTAAATTGTTTCTGTATACTACAAATTTTTATAAGCCCAAACTAATTTTTCCAAGCCATTAAAATATCAAAGACTCTTCATTTTTCCAATCAATTGTTTACTGATTTAGCTTTCATGCTCCCCTCTCCTCAGTAAGGTCATGATCTGTAAACAGGTTATAAACACTTAACCCTGAAGTCAATTCTCTAGCTAAAAATATCCTCTATGCATTCATTCTGTAAATTAAACTACCTGCATGTTGGCATTTCTTAAAACCCGGTACAGTGACCTCAAGTTTATATATATTGTCAAACATTTACAGCTTTGACAGAAAATTGAGTCAAGTCAACCAGGGACTGACTCAGACATTTAGAAAATTTTGCATAACAGCAGCCCTTGAAAAATCACAAGTAAACAGTATTCAACCAAAAGGAACAGAGTTTCAACTTTCCCAAGGTGTTCTGTTCAGACCACTCTCTTTCATAGCTCTTCAAAGTTTCCACAACTAAGTCATGTTTTTCAGTTTTGTTCTATAAGGGAAGAATATAATTTGTGTTGTGTGAGTACATGCATATTAGTTATATATTTCTGTATATTATATTTGTATACATTGAGTGTATAAATGCTTGCATATATGTAATATAGATGTGAGTATATATATGCATATGTATAGGTAATATACATGTGTGTATAAATGCATGTGCATATATTATACATGAGTATATCTGTGTACATGTATATAATATACACATGAGTATATATGCATGTGTGTGATATATTCTAATAATATGCTATATGTTATTATAATTACATTATATATTATTTATAGAGAGTGTGTATATATTATAAATATGTATGTACAATCTCTATAGTATTGTCTAATAGAGCTCTTACAAATCAACAAGTAAAAGGTACATCAACAGAAGAAAATAGACAAAGAAAGTAGAAAATCCACAAAAAATTAATATCAATAGGCAACAAATGTATAAAAATGTTTCATTTATTATTAAGAAAAGAAATATGGGGAAACACACTAAGGGTTACAGAAGTTTTGCATGTTCTAGAGTATTCCTTCCAGTGTTGTGGCTGCATAGGGAAAGAGGGCTTTACATTGGTCTACTTCTAGAAAGGAGTTTGATGTGTAGCAAAAGCCATAAACATGCTCATAGTCTTCGATCCAATAATTCTACTTTTAGGAATTTGGTTAGAGGATAAAATCATATATGTACATGCTAAGAGTTTTAGTCTTATAAATAATAGTCAAAAGCAGAAACTAACAAATGTCTGATGACAGAGGATTAGTCAGATACAAGTATATACACAATGGAATCCCACAGTTGAAAGAATGTTTAAAGATGTTGAGGAATGATCGCAATATAATTTTTAGTGAATAAAAAACACAAGCCATTAAATAATACCACTTTTTAAAAGTAGATGTTTATGTAGAAAAAAAAAGAACAGTCTCTGGCTGGTGAGATTATGATTTCCATCTTCATTATTCACTTTTCTATCTTCCAATTTTATAAAATGAAGTAATATAATAAAATATATATAATAGAATTAAAAATTCTAAATATATATGGTAGAAGAAAATGAAAATCTTTAAATTAGTATTCCTAAAAAGTAATTTATTTAAAAAGGAGAAAAATGAAGGAAGGACAAAAAAGAGGAAGCCATTATCATTTATGGAACATTAATATTGTGTGTTCCATGCCTTGTGTACAGGAACTCCTTACAGCAACCCTAGAGGGCACCCACCTCAGAGATGGCCACTGGCTGTGTGAAGTCACACAACTTATATGTTATAAGAAAATTCTCCATAACCACCAGACCCTCATTTTGAAATTTTATCTCTTCTACCAAGTCTTAAGTTAAAATATTTTAAAAGCATTACCTTATATAACAACGTTCTGTTGACTAGTTTTTTATAGTAACTATGTTCATCGCAGGGTATTTGCAAAGCTTGTTTAACTTCCACAGTTATACTAATTACTTGTTTTTCAGCAAAACAGCTGTGTTTACTTCTTCTGATGACATTTAATCTCCATTCATGGGTATCATTTCTATGAAATAAAAGTTTAAAGATATTAAACACTGTAATGTTTTTCTCTGACTTGGGCCTCACTGTCCTGGAAAAAGATATATATTCCAGTCTCTTGGTTTACAAGGAATAAGGTGCATGCATATTCCCAACTTATCAGGCCATATTGCTTTCTACCTCTGCAATCCTGACTCCTAACACCCAACAAATACTAACTGGAAGAATGTCTCCACATCCAAGCCACTGCCCCAGAATGCTGAAAAAAGCAGCACACTGTGAGCTAGGAGGATCTCAAAGGTTGGTGTGAAGCTAAGGCCAATGGACCCAAACCAGTGACCATCCACATTCCTGTCAGGCCCAATCATCCTGGTTGCAAGAACCACACCTGATGACACATAGAAGGGATTTAAGAAACTCTAGCCCACTCTTACGAGGCCCCTTTCTAAGTCAATGTTGGTGCTTATCATCCTAGAACCTTATAAAGGCTTTTATAAGGTGCTTTTTTTCTTCACCTTTATTTCTTTACCTTTTTATCAAAAACGCTCCTGTATCCACTCCCTTCTTAGTGGATTTCCTCTTTAAACTTTGATCTGACAAAGTGATTTTCCCTACAGGATTAGTGTGTTTGTCTTCAGAGATACCTGATCCCTGCAATAGAACCCTAAAAAATTAAGGGAATAGGTTCTAAGGAGACAATTCCAGGAGTAGGGTCTGGTCATTGGTGAATCCCACACGAAACCATGAAGCCTTACTCACCTAAATTAGTGCACACAAACACATATGTACACACATACACACAAACACAGGGCACTGTTCACGAGTTGCACTATATTTTTAAAAGTCTATATCTTCAAGGTTCCCAGGTGTCCAAAACAACCTGCTCTCATGCAGGCTGCCTTTTTCTTCAAAAACATTGTTAAGGATCCTCTTTTCATCATTACTTTAGTCTAATCTTATTCATTAGTCTCCAGTACTGTTCAGAGTTTACTATCTTAGCCACTGTGTGCCACGTTGGTTTTCACCTCCTCTCCCAGCCTCTTACTTATCCCTGCACACTTTTCTGATAACCTACTTCTATAACATGATCCCCTATCTGTCTGCAAGCAACGTTAGTAGATGACTGGCTCTTCCCCTCAGTTTGCTTTCTCTGCCCTGTCCAGAATACTTTGTTCATTTACACCATGTCTTTTTTCATTCAAGGTTAGGGAGAGGTTCTTTCTCTCTACCCCAAAGCAAATATTCATTCTATTTTACTGTAAAAAGACTCAGTTGTGCTTCATTTCTGGAATCATCTCTTCTAAAAAATTCATTATAAAATCCATTGATTAAAACAAAGAGTTCTTGATTTTCTTTCTGACTCCTGGGGGTTCCTATATATAAAAACAAACCAAAGTGACCTCATTCAGTAAAACCATAAGAATGATATTAAGGTTTCACTATGATATCTCACTTTACTTTCAATGGTACTGTTGATAATGATCAGAACTCACTTCAGAGGTGCTCATGAAAAAACCTACTAAATGGCATCATAACCATTCTCCTGAACCTGAGCTATTTTCTACAAGTTGGTCTCAAATCTCTAAAATACATACATGCACAGATACATAAGTACATATATAATATCACAAAAGTACCAGATAGCCCTGTCATCTATGTTCTTGCTAACAGTCCATCACATAGAAAATTCCTTCTCCAAGTTACTGCTTCTCCATTTCACCACATAACATATAAAAAGACCCAAGGAAAGCGCAAAAAATTGTACGTGAACAACAATTAAAATAAAAAAAACAAGTTCAGTAATAATAACTGACACATTTCGTTAGTAGTTCTCATTTCATGGAACTATGACTCTAATTCTGAGAGTACTGACAGTCTTGGGTTGTCATGAGAAGACTGCACAAATAAACTTTGTGCTTCCCTCTATCACTGGCTCTGGTTATAGCTTTGCGACAGGCTGCCAAATGTACAAATCCTTCACTACTACTGCCATCTGGCTCTCAACAAACCCTTGAAAGCTAGACTAAGATGTATCCACAACAATCCCAACCCCACTGTCCAGCCTGAGGGCACCACCCAGGAAGCAGACATGCCTCCCTTCACTACATGTTCACATCATGAAGTCCTACCCATTTGTTTCACTCGACCAGCAGTGCTAGACAACAGGAACAGCTGGATTTTAAAATGAATTTCATTCAATCTTCACTTATCTTTGGTAAAAATCTCCTAAAAGAAAATCATTTAAAAGTAACCTCCTTTCATTATTTTCATTTCATTAAGATTACTAAGAATATAAACACAGGGGTAACATTTAATTTAATTTTTCAATAATGAAGTATTTATTCCAGGTTGGGGAGAAAAAAATTATGGATTATCTTACCTTCCAGATTACTGTTTTCTTGATTTGCTGAACAAAGTTATGGAGTGCTTTAAAATATTCTAACAGAAAGAGAAAGTACACTTACCCCATTTGGAAAAAGTAAGATCCACTGTCATCCAGTTGAACTGGCCAAAACTCTAAAACATAATCATGTAAAGCAATTCTGGGTGAACTGCTTGAGCTTAGCTCAACAAGTCCATGTGATTCATTGCTTTTGTACCATTTTATGGTGGCTGGCTCATTCTCATGCTCAGATGAAGATAAGCAATATTTCAAATAGAAAGGTTCCCCTTCAACAGCAGTAATATGAGGACGTAGAGTACAGGTTTCTTAAAAGATTAGAAAAATAAAAGAAAAAATCAAACACAGAGTGACATAGACAATTTCTAACACTACAGCACTTTCTGAACATAAATGAGGAATGAGGACAAAGCTTCCAACAGTTTCTCCCAAACTCAGTCTATCATAGCTAGAAGACCGATAAATGTGTAATCTTTTAAAAGAAAATGTTACACATGACAACTTCCTTATAAAGGAAGTCACAGTGTTGCCATGCCTTTCCAAAAACATCCCTCTCAAAGGAGCGTCCACGGAAAAGAAAACAAAAAACCTAGAGACTTCAGAGTTTTTCATTTGCATCAGCAGAAGTCTTACCAATCTTGCACTCAGACAGTCTACCCAGTCATCCATTACCAAGGTAGGCATGGAGGAGGTTAAAGATGCTTTTATGTAGCTTAGAGTGCATGATAATTTACTATCTCTCTACCATGTAGCTAATCAAGAATTGATTCATATCACTCCAAACTTGGTTATCTGTCACTCCCCCTCTTTGAGCGCCTGTCTCTCTCTCTCTCTCCCCCTCCCCCCACCCCCAACCTCTGTCTCTCAGCTAACCTAGGAACTCTAGATTTCAAAATTTATCAGATTCCTTCAGCTACAAAGGGTCATCATTCCCCTCCTTTTGTATTTCTGATAGTTCAAGGTCAGCATAAATAAATGAAACTTTTCTACATTCTTTCCTTGGGTGGCTCCAGGATGCCCTTTAAACTCATTTTGAGAATGATAATCCTTAAATTGAGTAGAGCATTTCCCCAAGGGCATGGAAAAACTGTCTTTTCCATAGTTAGGGTTTATTTCTGAAAGAAACACTCAGGTTTTATCTCAGTTTTGTTAACCACAATGTAAAGAGGAAGTGGTTCAGATGGTAGAAGCATTCTTTCAAAACATGAATGTTAACATTTAAATCTATTATTCTCAAAGCACAGGGGGATGAACCTTATGTGTGGTGTTTGTTATAGAATCTCTATTTTACATTTCAGTACTTCAATATAGAGGTGTGATACATGTATAAATGTGGGTGTTAGTTTTGACTCCCAAAGAGATGGCAGACTATTAACAGTTTAATTTTTTCCATTTTAGAGATACATATATGCATATAAAAAAGTAAGCACACCATAGAATACATGTTCTGGATTCTTTCATGCACCATTATGTCTATGTAGGCATCAATGTGGCTGTGTTCAGCAATAATTTGTTCTTTTTTTCATAGTTACATATTCTAGTGTCAATTGTGCTGGCATTTGACTCTTTATCCATTCTATTGATACTGAACATTGGGTCATTTCTAGGCCTTGGCAAATCTTTAAAAGGCTTCTACAACATAGGCATCCTATATTTTTGATAGATTTATATATGACTCATTTCTCTTTAGAGGTAATTATCATTTGAAGAAGCTCAACCTAGAATACATTCTCTCCAGGGATGGATGCTTGTCAGTGGAAAATTCCCATTCCTCAGGCAGCTAATGGCTACAGATACCAACTCGTGTTTAACATTACAATGTTTGTTGACTAAAAAGTCAATAAAAAGTCAATAAAAGTGTTTTTTATTGTAGAAATAAGTTGATTTCAAGGTCTATGGAATCTATACAAAAACACTGCCACAAATTGTCTCAAGTTTGGACATAATGGGATGTTGTCATCTAGCTTTAACTGGGTTAAATGAACCCTACATGTAGAATATGGTCATGGCTTCCTACAATAGCAGTCCCCAATCTTTTTGGCACCAGGGACCAGTTTTCTGGAAGAAAAATTTTCATGTACCAGGATGGAGTGATTGTTTGGCATGATTCAAGCACATTACATTCAAGCTCACCTCCTGCTGTGCAGCCTGGTTCCAAACAGGGCTGAACCAGTACTAGGTGCATACAGTCCAGAGGTTGGGGACCCCTCTCCTAGAGTAAGCCCTCCATGGCAGGTGCTCTTCAAACATCTAAAGGACAAAGAGCTGGGACCTGAGCAACCTAATGAAATAGATTGTATGGCCATTTCTGAGCCTGAAACATGTTTTTATTATAACCTAGGAGCAAGGTTATTAGTGTATGTCTACAGAGTGGAAGATCCATGATGCACACTGTCCTACACCTTGCTTTTGCACTCAGCAGTTTCTGACAGATCATTACATATCACTCTGAAAAGTAAATCTACCTCCTTCCTTTAATATCTGGATAGTATTGCATTGTGTGGATCTCAACAATATACAGATCCATTTAACTAAATATATCCCCAAATTGAACATGTATTAGTACTTGAAAATATCAGTAGCTTCACTCCACCCTCTCAACAGCCATTCTTGAAGTAGAGGATATGAGTTCATGTGTTTTCTTCTCCTAGATAATAAAATCAGGCAAATCAATATTTGTTCCCCTGCTTTCTTTTCAAAAGCCAGAACAAAAAACCTTGCTAATACATCATAGAACGCTGCTCCAAAGAATCCTGATGAGGCTTCAAAATTTTTCTCAATAAAAGTCACTGCTAAATAAGTCACTTTCTCAATAAGTTAAAATTGGTATTTGAGACCTGCTATAAAGCCTTTTGGTTTTCCCTACCCTAAGAAGTATAGTTTTTCTAACTCTAATTTTTTTCTTAAGATATACAAGGTATTTCCACTTACATCCTGCTCTGCATTCCATGAATCAAAAGGGATCTTTGCCTTCATTTTGGGAAGGAAATAACGTGTGTAAAAATTTCTAAAAATCAATAATAAAGACAATGGTCACCTATTTGGTTTTAAACAACATAAAGCAGATTTTCATCTCAGGCTAATGTAATTTATTTCAGGATGTAAGTTTTTACATCCTACTTTCTCTACATAAATTCAGAAGGCCAAATCTTTTCCAATTCAGTAAACCCATGTGATTCATTATTTGATCCCATCACTATGAATTTTTATTCTCTATGCCAGAGACACCAAAAATATGGTAACCTTATAAAGTAAATTTAAAAGCACTAATTTAATGAATTCACCAACTTCAGTGGCCACTTCCACATTAAAAAAATCTTGATTTTCCCTCTAGACTACCAAAAACATATGTTTGTGAATATTACTTACCTGAGGTGCTTATAAACATAAATACCAAAAGTGTCAGGAGTAGTTGTCCACAATGCATATTTAGGATTTTATTTCTACAAGCTTTTCTGGAAAACAGAATAAGACAGGTTCAGCTAAAACTTTCAGATGAAAGCATACCGGTCTTATGAAGATATTTTAAAAGTCATCTGGCACACAGAAGAAATGGTACAGGATATTTTTTAGAAATGGTACAGGATATTTTCATATCCCTTAATGTAGTTGCCAATTCTTCTTGAAACTTTCAGCCAAGTACAATTAATAAAATTTCAATGTAATGAATTTCAGCATCCAGAAGAAATTCCTAGTAATGCATTTTTCTAATGCAAGAGAGCCAGGTGTATTTTAGGCCTGGTCTACTAAATCTTGCCTCCAAAAACAAAGTTGAGGACAACAGTATTTATAGAAAATTGTTATTCTATGAATAAACAGTATGCAATATACTGAGATATGTTTGACAGACTCCTGTAGGAGGGATGGAGGGAGAGAGATCCAGTAATTATTTCTCTCATCCATCTTCTTGCTTCAGAATGTAAGTTTCATAAGTTAAGAACTAAGTATACTTTTTGCATAACTGCATCACTAAAGTTCAGCACAATGATGATCAATACTCATACTCCTTAATGAGAAATAGGTGTGTGGATATGTGTGCATGACTCCACACTCACATGCCTGTATGTGTTTATTTTAGGGGAATGGAGAGACAAAGTGGAAATTGCATACACTCCACACAGAAACAGACTCAATGAATTCAAATCTGTGTTGAATTTTGATCTTACTCCAACCCAACTTTTATTCTACTAATTACAAATTTAGAAGACCTATTTAGAATAGGTGAGAAGGGTTCATTGGGGCTCATATGCCAGGTCTGAATATTTCATAAACAATCCCATGTTACTTCTTAAAATTTTATTGTTGTTCAAGTCCATGTTACTTTTATACCAGGCACCTAGGTTTACAGAATTGAGGAAGCACAGCACCACGGAAAGAAGTTGGTTTCTGGGACATATATACCTGAGTCAGCATTCCAGATTGCACCCTGACAAAGCTGTGCAATCTTGGGCAAGTTACTTAAAAGTCTCTGAGTGTGTTTGCTCATTCCAAGATGGAGATGGTAAGAATGACTATCTTCAACATTACTGAGTGACTAAAGTAGCCACTCAGCCCAAAATAATTCTCTTATCAATTGCATAGTAAAAAAAAGGGGGGGGCAAGTCCCAGATAAAACTTAATGACTAAGTTGACAAACCATTTACATCAAACTTCATGAATAACATCACCAAACATTTGATTAATTTCTAGGAGATAATAATCAATAATTGTTGGGAACTGCTCTGCGTGGTTTCAGGAGTTGTAACTGCCCTCCATGACTAAGGCTGAGTGAGCGGCCTCTGGAATGTGAACCACTGAAACAAAGCTTGTCCCCTGCCCCCAGTGCTTGGTCAGTTAGTCTATGACAGGTATGGCCCCTGGTGGGGGGGGGGGGCAACCTAAGCCAGACACTTGGGAGGCCATCATGGAAGAACTAGAGTGGCTGCAACAAAGAGGAAGGGATAGATCCTCACTCCCCAGCTATTCTGACATAGCCCAAGTCCCATCTGGGAGAAGCACTTCCTGGCTCTAATCCACTTAAGCCTAAAAACCTATGATGGGGAAAGCAGTACAGCCCTTTGCCAGCTAGAGTGGGGTCTGGAGTGATCAGGCCTAAAAAAGAATATGTAAAATCCTGTGAAACCTGCTTTGTTTAGAATGCTCTCATTTAAATGATAAGGGTCCAAGCAAGAAGTTTGTTCCTCAAAGTTTTATGGCTCTTTAGCTATCTGACCCTAAGAATAAGCCTTCATAGCTCTTTGAATGCCACCTATTGTTTGATCCTTACCTGTACTCTTGTGCAGACGAACCCAATAAAAACCCACTGAGGAAAGGTTCTTGGCCTTTCTCCTCTGAGAGACTGGCCACCTCTCCTCCCCAAGCAGATCAGGTCTTGGTAGTTTCACTTTCATCCATAGTGGATGGGGGGACTTTGCGGGCAAAGTTGCCCCCACAAATAATGTAGAAACAAAAGGGATAACTATATATGAAAAGTACCAACTGTTCATAACAAAATGAGAATACTTCTATGGTGTGAAATCAACACCCCTCACACACACTCACACACATTTTGCTATTAAATATTCATTCTCTTATCTAGGGTAGAAGAAAATGTGCTATTCCTCTTGGTTAAGATTGACACAGCCTTGTAAAGAGCATTTCTGGTTTATTGGTTTGGGTATATTGTTTTAATTTTCAAGGTCTGCTAAGAGATGAAGTTATTATGAGATAACTCATTATTATGATGATTTAACTCTGAGTTTCAATATGAAACATGTTAAGATTTTAGTATACAAATTAGCTGATATTTGTACCACTCCATGTATGTGTATATATAAAATTATTGATGTACTTATTGTGGATTTAAAAGATTAAGATATTAAATTATGAAATTTATTTCTAAAAGAAAAGCTATTTTGAGAAATATCATAGATAACTTAATTATAAAGTATATGTTAAAAATACAAATATTAAATTTCTTGCATGTAGAAATTCTGAAGATTTTTAGTGTTATGTTTGATATTGTAACATTTTTCCCTTTCATAATATTTTAATTTCTTTCTTCTTTCCTTATTTTGAAAATTTTTTTCATATCTAAAGTACTATATGCCAATTATAGCAAATATATAAAATGAAGATTGAAAAGAAGAATAATATCAACATGTATAATATTTTAGAATGTTTTCTTAAACTTTATATTTTCAAATATCTAAGATGTTGTTTAAATAATTTCATATACTGCATTCCCAACTTCATTTTTCCTCATCACAGAAATCTTTGTCATCATCATTTTAAGTGTCATATAATATTCCTTTACATGGGTAAATTATAATTTATAGCATGTATTTTATTATAAATAACCCCCATAGCCACCTTCTCATGTGAGTCAGTCAGAGTGTCTATTGCCAGACTGGCTAGATTTAATTCTCATTGAACTCTTTAGCAGCTGAATAATGTTAAGCAAGTAACTTATCCTTTGTTCCTTAATTTGTTTAGCCATGAAATGAAATAACAATATTACCATCCAGAGCTGGTGAGACAGTTCCATGAACTACTATACAAAGTATCTGGAGAATAATAAATATCGATTTAAGGGTAGTTATTATTACTTATCTATATTTCTTATTATTTTCTTGACATCAACTACATGACAATACAAAGAATACATTTTAAACATTATAAATACATACTGCCAAACAGCACTCCAAAAATGTAATAATTTATACCTCCTAAACAGTGCAAGATGGTATATACCAGCCACACCCAAGGAAGCATTAAGCATTCTCATTCTTTAAATTTCATTAGATATTCAAATTAGTACAATGTATCTCATAGTTTTTTTAACCTGCATGTCTATTGGTATAAAGAAAACAAAATATTAGTCATGTGTTTTTAGCTATTTTTCTTTCCATGTCTATGAACTATTTTTATGCCTTTTCTTCCATTTTAGATGGCTAGTATTTTTTACAACCTGTTGTTTAGTTTACCTTTTAATTCCTCTTTTGATGTTTTTAACACATGGAAGATTTTATATTTATGCAGTCAAACCCTTATTTTGTCAATTCCTTTGTTTTGTAATTTTTCCATTACTTTAACATTTAGAACATCCCTTTCCCCTCAGTGGTCAGCCAGATAGTTATCTGAATTTTCTTCATTGTTATGGCTTAGTTGCTTTGTTTTGTTTTTTACATTTAATTTTTTTATCCATTAACATATAATGTTCCTGTCTGGTACATAGATCAGGTCAACTTCACTTGTTTTTCCCAAATAGCTACTAATTACTACTAATAATACAGTGAGTTAAATAGTCCTGTTTTCCCTTTACAGTTTGGTGATACCACTGTTATAATGTAATCCTCCCTGAGCACTCTATTAAAAAATCAAAGAGAACATATTTGCTCAAGTGCAAATACACACTAGCATGTGTGCATGTACACACACACTTCTCTGACTTTCTACTCTCCCTCTCGTGTTATTTTTTCTGTTTATAGCATGTTTCACTAACTGACATTTTATCATTTTATGTCTGATTGCTTGTTTATTTGCTGAATTAATGAAGGCATTAAATTAATGAAGGCAAAAATAAGATGCATTTGAGAGTCTTAGGTGAGCATCTGATCCATTGTTACATCTGTATAATCTTCTATGAAATGCTTCTTAATCATGACACCTTGAAAAGTATATTATAACAAATGATGTGAAATCTAAGGCATACATTCTCACTTGGAGCATGAAAAAAAACAATGATCCCTGGCATCTGGAGTACAGCCTGGGTATCCTGATTTGTAAAAATCCTCTAGGTGATTTTACTATAGCAGCCAAGGTAGGGAGACACTGATCTAGGGTACTTCTCTGTAAATGTAAAAATAAATTTAATATACATTAAATATATTTAATAATATTTTAGATATATGAATCTGTGGCTTATATATGTATGTGTGTATATGTGTGTACATGTAGCTATGCATGTGCATACACACATACACACAAAATACACTCACAAACTTCCTCTAAGTCACAAAATGGCATGAAGTATTCTAAATGAAAAATGTTCTCTTCCAAAAATATGACTTTGGGTGAGGGTCAGCTACAAGCAGGCCACTCTCTCAGACCCCCAAGGTAGTACAGTCCAAGGAACCTTCAGAGTGTCCCAGTAGTCATCTCCTCAGCCCCTGGTTCTGCCCCTCTGTCCTTGTTTATGGACCCCACCCTGAGTAACATGACCATTCTCTAGAGGAAGAATAATTTACAGAAACCCATAGTTTCTAAGCCACTTCAAAGTTCTTCTTCTTCTTCTTTTTTTTTTTTTTGGAGACTTCCAGCCAAGACGGAGGCATAGGTGGATACACTATGCCTCCTCACAAAACCAAAAGAAGGACAACAACAAATTTAGAAACAAAAAACAACCAGAGCTTCCAGAAAATAGAACTGTATGGAACTCCGACAACCAAGGAGTTAAAGAAGAAACATTCATCCAGGCCAGTAGGAGAGGCAGAGACAGGCAACTGGATGGGCAACCAGGTGGAGAAAACTCACAGCAAGGCAGCGGCTGGAGGACTGGGCAGTCTCACATTCACATGCAGATAAACAGGGAGGAACAACTGAGGAGCGAGATAGACCATGCAACACAGGGTTACATTATAGGGAAATAAAGCCTCAAAGCCTCTGACTGAAAACACCTGTGGGGATTGAGGCAGCAGCTGGAGAAACTCCCAGTTTCATAGGAGATGTCACTGGAGAGATCCACAGGATCTCTGTGGATGTATGTTCTCCTAGAACATACACAAAACCACCCAAAAGGGAATCAGCACCAAAAGGACCCAATTTGATTGTGGATAGCAGGGAAGTGACTGAAAACCAGCAGAGGGCAGAGCGAGTGGCATTGTTCCTCACAGATCCCTCCACCACTTACAGTGTCTCAATATGACAACTTGGATTGCTCCACCCCAGTGAACAACTAAGGCTCTGCCCCTTACTACATAACAGGAGCACTGAGACAAAAAAAATGACCCAAATGAAAGAACAGATCAAAGCTTCAGAAAAAATACAACTAAGCAACGAAGACACGTCCAACCTATCAGATGCACAGTTCAGAACATTGGTAATCAGGAGGCTCACAGAATTGGTGGAATATGGTCATAAATTAGAGGGAAAAAATGAAGTCTATGCTAAGTGAAATAAAGGAAAATGTACAGGAAACCAACAGTGATGGGAAGGAAACTGCGACTCATATCAATGGTGTGGATCAGAAGGAAGGAAGAAACATCCAACCAGAACAGAATGAAGAAACAAGAATTCAAAAACATGAGGAGAGGCTTAGGAACCTCCAGGACATCTTTAAATGTTCCAACATCCAAATCATAGGGGTGCCAGAAGGAGAAGAGGAAGAGCAAGAAATTGAAAACTTATTTGAACAAATAATGAAGGAGAACTTCCCCAATCTGGCAAAGTAAATAGATTTACAGGAAGTCCAGGAAGCTTGGAGAGTCCCAAAGAAGTTGGACCCAAGGAGGAACATACCAGGGCACCTCATAATTACATTAGCCAAGATTAAAGACAAGGAGAAAATCTTAAAAGCAGCAAGAGAAAAGGAGACAGTTACCTACAAAGGAATTCCTATAAGGCTATTAGCTGATTTCTCAAGAGAAAACTTGCAGGCAAAAAGGGGCTGGAAAGAAGTATTCCAAATCTTGAAAGGCAAGGATCTACATCCAAGATTACTTTATCCAGCAAAGCTATCATTTAGAATGGAAGGGCAGATAAAATAATTTCCAGATAAGGTCAAGTTAAAGGAGCTCATTATCACCAAGCCCTTATTATACGAAATGTTAAAGGGACTTATCTAAGAAAAAGATAAAAAATATGAACAGTAAAATGACAAGAAACTCACAGCTATTAACTGAATCTAAAAACAAAAACAAAACCAAACTAAGCAAAAACTAGAACAGGAACAGAATCACAGAAATGGAGATCACATGGAGGGTTATTAGTGGGGGAGTGGGAGTGGGAGAGAGAAGAAAAAGGTACAGAGAATAAGTAGCATAAATGGTAGCTAGAAAATAGACAGGGGGATGTAAACAATAGTATAGGAAATATAGAAGCCAAAGCAATTATATGTACAACCCAGGGACATAAACTAAAGGTGGAGGATGTGAGTGGGAGGGGTGTGCAGGGCAGAGGGGAATAAAGAGGTGAAAATGGGACAACTGTAATAGCATAATCAATAAAATATGTTTTTAAAAGTTCTTTTTAATTTTTTTGATTCTATAGAGAGGGGAAGGAAGGAAGAAAGAGAGAAAGAGAAACATTGATGTGAGAGAGAAACATTGATCACTTGTTTCTTGCACACACTCTGACTGGGGACTGAACCCGCAACCCAGGCATGTGTCCTGAGGGATAATCAAACCTGGGTCCTTTTGGTTTGCAGGACAACACCCAACCAACTGAGACCAGGGCCAAAGTTCTTACTGGCAAGGAACCTGAGACTCGACTAGGTGAAATAATTAAGTCCTGATTATAGAGAGTTACACTGATTTACACATAAATAGATGTAGATTACTCTTAGAATGTAAATCACTCTTATTAGCAACACATGATTGAGCATCTGTTAAGATAAACTTTCTTCATGAAAATCATAACACCAGTGCTTTTGAAACATAATTCTTTCTCTGTAGTGATCAATGCATAAGTGTTTTATTTAGCTTTTCAGATTATAAAATAACCAAATGCAAAGAGGAAAATATGACCTTGGACACACATACATACACACATACATGTACATGCATATACACTTCCACACTAAGGAGAAAAGCATTTATGTTGAATTAAGTTACTCATATGTAAATCCAGGAGAACCATTCCCCCCCCCCCAAAGTCCTTGTCACACAAATACCCATTATTATACTTATGTGTCCACCTATATATGTGCTGGTCCTGGTACCTGGACCAGCCTGCCCACTTCTCCCAGCTGCCAGGTTCTTGCAGTTCTTGCAGCTCAGCTCAATAGTAGCTTTGTGAAGGAAGGGCTTCAATGGCTACTGCCCCAACAGCCTGTGTCCAAGGCTGCACCACAATGCTATATCAATTACCATACCATCCAATTATGATACCATCAGGTAAAACTGATGATGCCGTCACATGTTATTCATCTGTGTGTGAGAATGTGCATGTGTATACACATACATACTAATATTTAGACATATTATATTATATATTATATGTAACTTATAGTAAAAGTATAACTATATACCATAATATATATTATATAATAGTATTGTTTTAGAGGTAAAAAACTTTCCCAATTTTTTTCTGGAAAAGTTAGAACAGCTAAAATAAGTGAGAGTTTTCATTTATTGAGCAGTTAATTTGTGTCTGATACTGGGTAAAAACATGTGGGTACATTATTTTTACTTAATCTTCCTACAAACCAAATTAAGTAGGCACTCTTACTATGCATAATAAAAGGGGGTGAACCCAAGGCACAGAAAGATTCAGTGATTTATCCAAAGGCCGGCAGCTCCTAAATCATACATCTCAGATTCACACCTAAAATTATCCTGATTGCAAAACCTTTGCCTTTAATCTAAGGTGCCTCCCTGAGTTAGAATCCCCAAGCAGGTACATCACAGTTCTTAGATAACTTCATGATTAGGCAATCACAGCCATACCCGACAAACTCTATTCATCTCACTCTCTTCCCATGATCCATTCTTAAACTGATTTTGTTTTTAGAATACCAGCCCAGCAGACGACAGAGTGGTACAGATGGCAGCGGCACTTCGTCCTTACCTTCCAACGGGTGTCACAGAGGCTGAGGCGGTGGCAGTTGTCCGTCCCTCACTCACACTGGTGGCCACATGGGAAGCAGTTCAGAAAGCAGGTGGGAAACAGAAAGGGGCTTAGCACTGCGAAACAAGAAGAAAGAGAGAAAGGAACTGGGAGTGGGATTGAACAGACAAAGCAGCTAGAGAATGATGAACAAAGAAACCTTATAGAAAGTTAGAAGAAACAAAAAGCCTCTGGCTGTGAAGCTGCGGGTCCAGGCGTGGTGTGGCACGTTGTGGCGCGGTGGGGCACTGCTCAGGTCCAGGGGTGGTGGGTTGGGGTCTGGTACCTTCCACCTGAGTGCCAGACCTGGAGTGCTCAGAGCTACTGGACCGAGGGGCCAATGGTGCAGCTGGAGAATCCCGCCCCTGCGCCCTGGTTCCTGGGAGGCGCAGCGGGTGCCTGGAGCTCTGGGGCTGTGGGTAGTGGCTTGTGACCTGAAAGGCTGGGTAGTGACGCCGGTGCTTCCCCTACGCCCCCTTCAGGCCTCAGAGCTGTGAACAGCACTGTAAAATGAGGAGTAAAGTCAGCCTGTGCCAGTACTGAAGGAAAGGGGGTGGAAAGGGCTGGGAACAGAAAAGGAGCCAAGGAAGACTCAAAGACACAGCACAGTCTCGGGTAAGCCAAAGGTGAGGAGCAGATCTGTCTCAGGCACCTCAGGTCCTGAGCCCTCAGTTTAGCCTGAGGGATGGGGGGATTCCCTATTGGGAAGCAATTGAGAGGGGCTATAGATGTATGGAATTGAGGATTTAAATTGCTTAGAAGAAACAAACACTTGAGGCAGAGTGTTTTTCTAAATTTTCATAGCGTGGTAGAATTCAGCGTACATTTTTAGGCTTGTCTGCAGTTGGCTCTTTCCAACAAGAATAAAGACTGAAATTGTGACTTACAGGGAAAGGATTTAATGAGACAGTGATTTTTATTTTTATGTCCAATGACAATAATTCACATTACTAATATAATAAATATACTATATAATGTTAATGTAATTAATATAATAAAAGAAATATAGTTAAATCTTGATAAATACAATAAGAAAAGCATCTGATAAAAGTCACACCCTTTCTTGAGTAATAATGCTCAGAAAACTGCAAGTAGAATGGAACATTCTTCATCTAATAATGAACATCTGTAAGAAACTAACAGGTAATTTTTAAATTAATAATGAAACACTTTGTTTTTACTAAATGGAGAACAAGATAAGGACAGCTCTCACGGAGGACAATCAATTTATATTAAGTAAAAAAATAAAAATAGCCCTGGCTGGTGTAGTTCAGTGGACTGACCTCGGGCCTTCGAACTACACAATCATGGTTCAATTCCCAGTCAGGGCACATGCCTGGGTTGCAGGCCAGTTCCCAGCAGAGGACTCATGAGAGGCAACCATACATTGATATTTCTCTCCTTCTCTCCTTTCCTTCCTCTCTAAAGATAAATAAATAAAATATTTTTTTAAAGAAAAAAATAAAAATAGAAAGCATCAAGATGGGAAAGAAGTAAAATTACTGGTTTTAAAAGAGGACATAATTTTATATAGATCATCCTTTGAAATCTACAAAAAAAAATTCCTGCAAACTGTAAATAAGATCATGGAGTCACGAGTGATACTCTAAAGTTGCGAGTATTCACACTATATCCTTTCCTATAAGCTAGCCTCCAGACTTTGTCACAGAATGGAAGTGCCAGGTCACCTATAATGTCATCAACCCTACAGACAACACCAGCACCATGGAATAACAGTGAGTCATCACAGGTGACTATGCTATTCAGTCAGCTTTTATTAATGCAGATTCAATCCAAACCTATAATAACCCGGTAACAATAATCACTCAGAAACAATCAGCAATAATATTTCACAAGAGAATTGGCTGATAATGAACCTGAATCCCAAGAGTTCAGATCAGGTCCAGGTACAGGAATCAGCTGGTCAATATCTTGCAAGGCAGATTCTACTACGGTGGCTTCAGAGTGAGCTAGAGCAGGATCAATTGGAGCAGCAGGGTGTCTCTCTGAGTCTCAGCTCCTCTCAGCTGTCTCAGTTCTTCTCTACTGTCTGAGCTGTCTATTTGAAGGCTTTTGCTTTTATACTGTTGTATGACACAATGTTGCATTAGACTCTGATTAACACATGTTGTTTGTGCCATCTTGATAAGCACATGTTGATTATGTCACTCTACTATCCATGCTCTGAGGTGGTGGTGTTACTTTTCAGATAAACACATGTCCACCATGTTATACTGCAGAGGGTTTGCATCATCCCTCTCAGTCATTGCTCTACTATGCATGCTCTAAATATGGCTTCCCTCGATGCCATCTTAGTTGACTGTACTGAAACTATCTTAATTCTGTCCTGTTCTCCACACATGGAATATGAGGTCAACCTACAAAACTCAATTATAATTCCATACAGTTTTAGTAGAAATTTTTAAAATGAAATTTGTAGAAATATAATTGAAAATAGCATAAAGAAATCAAATATGAAAGCATAAAACCTTTGACAGTTGTACAAGATATCTACTGTGAAATCTACAAAACACTGCTAAGTAAATGAAGGAATATACTATGTTTATGGATTGGCAAACTCATTGTTAAAGTACCTATTTTTCATAAGCTATAGAGTTTATGGTTCATGGGCTCCATAGGTTATAGAGTCCATATATTTTATGCAATCCCAATCTAACTCTCAGAAAGAATTTTCAAAGAAATTGTAAAGCTGTTTCTAAAATTTATGTGAAGACAATCTAGAACAGTCAGAACAATCTTGAGAAAACAAAGTTAAAGGACTTACAATGACTTGAAGTTTTAGAATAAAGCAACAGTAGTCAGTGTGATATTTACATGAGCCTATAAATAGAAAATAATAGAGTATATAATAGACCCATACATACATAGTCTATTGGTTTTTTACCATTATTTCAATTCAATGGAAATTCAATTGTGAAATTGAATTGAATTCACAATTCAATTGTGAAAAGTCTTTCACAAATGTTGCTGAACAATTGGATATCTCTATAGAAAAAGAAATGAACTTTGGCCCTTACTTCATTCTATGTACAAATATTAATTCACCATGGATCACAGACCTAAGCCTAAAATCTGGAACCAAAGCCCTGGCCAGGGAGCTCAATTGGTCAGAGCATCACCCCATACACCAAAAGTCTGCAGGTTTAATCCCAGGTCAGAGCGCATATAGAAGATAACCAATTAATGTTTCTCTCACACACATCAATGTTTTCCTCTCTCTTCCTTCCTCTCTCTCTAAAAATCAACTGAAAAATTCTCAGGTGAGGAATTTTTTTAAAGCTGGAGTCATAAATATTTCCTAAAAATACATAGGAGACTATATCCATAACCTTGGAGTGGGCAAACAAAAAAAATATTTTCTGGGATACAGAAAGCACTAACCATGAAAGAAAAATTGAGAAACTGGATATCATAACGATTAAAAATGTCTGTTAATCAATTATACCATTAAAAAAATGAATAGGTAAACCTGGAAAATATCTCACCTTACATCCACCTGAAGAGGACCTTGTATCCAGAATATAAAATAATCTCTATGCGTCAACAATATCTTCATAGAACTCAACACAATTTAAAAATGTGCAAAAGATTTTACCTCAGAGTATGATGTTTGAATGACTAACAGAAATATGAACAAGGCTCAGCATCATTGATCATCAGAAAACTGTAATTAAAACCATGAGATTCATTTAACATCCACTAAAGTAACTAAAACAAGAGGAAAACTGACAGTACCAATTATTGGGGGGGAGGTGGAGCAACAGAAGTCTCAGATATAACCGCAGGGAATGTAAAGTGGTACAATTAGATTGAGAAACAATTTATCAGTTTCTTAAAATTTTAAATATATATCATGATCACTCCTAGGAATTAGACCAAAAAAAAAAAACCCCTTAAAACATATGTCAACAAGTAACCATATTCATGATAGCTATAAAAGGGAAAACCCCTTAAAAAAGAAAAGGGAAAACCCATACACCTATCAACAGAGGAATGTTAAGACAATCTGTTGTGTGGGCATATATGGAAACCAACTCAATAATACAAAGAAACAAACTACTCACAAATGCAAAATATGGGTGAATCTCAGACATTATGTTCATTGTGTGGAAGTCATGAATCACAGTGATGTCTAACTTTACTGATATGAATCTCAAGATGTGACAAATCTAATCCATGGAGACAGGAATCAAAATAGTGTCTGCCTTAGAGGTAGGAGGGAACTTTGTAAGTTGATGAAAATATTTCTATCTTGTTTGGAGTGATAACTATACAGATATGTGTAATTGTCAAAACTTAGGACCTAAATTTTATTGTATGCAAATTTAACTCAATTAGAAATAATTTATTGTGTTTGTATAATTCACAAAACTTTTCACCATAATTATAGTGCAGATACTCAACAGGATTTGGCTGAATTCATTTTATTCACACTACCTGGTGTAGTAGGTGAAGCGCTTATTACTCTCATATGCAGATGAAGAAATTGAGGCTGGTGCTGCTGGTCTGAGGAGCCAGGTAGCCTGACAGGTGCCTGACCTCTCTCTGAGTGTGTACTTTGAAGCCATGAATTATGGGAGTTGAGAAAAGCCTCAGAGATCTTCTTTTCCATTCTCCCATTTTTCAGTTGCAGAAACTGAAACCCAGATAGCCTAGGTGACCTGGGAAGTGGTGTATAAGTTTAGGAAAAGGAATGATGGAGGAGTTCAGCAATGTTGGGAAGAGTTCAGCAATTGTCTAAACATTTCTCTGTTGATGGGTGTATGGGTTTTCCCTTTTCTTTTTTAAGGGGTTTTCCCTTTTATTGGAGTGTTTCCTCTTCCTTCCAAGCTCCCACAGTGTATTCTAAATCCCTAAAGTAAGGGAGGAGTGTGACTTACCTGCATATTTCCCTTTATAGCCTTTCCTCTCCATGCCCCTTACAGAGAGATACTCAGCACATGTTTATAAAATAAATACTTGCAAAGTACTTATTATTTTTGCTAAATACTTGCAAAGAGTCTTATAATGTAAAGAGTTAAAATATATTTAAAGATAAGAAATATAGATCAAATAAAAAACAAAAGAATTATGGAGACAAGAAATAGATTATTATAAATTACTTGTTATGATATCCTATATACTTGCTGTAGAAAGATCACAAATTTGGCTCTATGCTTTTAAGAAACTAATGTAAAAGGGGAAATAAAATCAGCTCCAAAATGCCTTGTGTCCATAAATCAATAACACATCTATCATTTAAGGTGGGTGGAGAAGCAGAAATGAAGGCACATCTATTCTGATAGTGGGGCTGGAGAGAGATGATTCTTTAGAGGTCATCACTGAGAGAGGACATGGAATATGATCCATGTTACAAGAAACATCATGAAGTATCATAACAACTGCTACCATTTATTGCTTTCTTACTCTGAAGCAAATACTAGTACTTTTTTTCCATTTAATTAGCACAGATATTCAAAGAGTTTTTGTTATGATTATTCTCATTTTACCTAAGGTAACTAAGTTTTAGATAATTTAACTTGCTCGTGATTACATAGCTGGTTCATTCAAAAAGGTGTTAACTAGTCAAGTATATCACATCCTTTTCATTGGCTAATTTTTGAGTAATAAAAAAATCATTAGGGAATAATAGGAGGGTATCAAGGAACATGCATGAAGGACACATGGACAAAGCAAAAGGAAGTGGGTTCAAGGGTGGAAGGTGAGGATGGGTGGGGTGGGGAGGGCATGGTGGGGTGAAAATGGAGACAAATGTACTTGAATAATAAAAAAAAATCAGATGTCATCACATAAAAGTATAGTCTCCCATCCAAGTACTAACCAGGCCTGACCCTGCTTAGCTTCCGAGATCAGATGAGACTGGGCGCATTCAGGGTGGTATGGCCGTAGACCACATAAAAGTATAGTAATCTACCAGAGAAGGGTAAGCAGATTTAGCAAAAAAAGATACAAGATGCTCGGGTAAATTTGAATTTTAGATCAATTTCATATGAAATTTCATTCTCTTAATTGAACTTTCACTGATGTTTTCCACTTTACCCAGTAATCCTAATCCAAGAAGTATAGATTTAGAATATAGGGTATCTAGAGAGATGGGTAACTGTAGCTCCTTTAGGCAACTTTTGAGAAATATGGTTTCTTTTCAGACAAGATCCTGCATGGTATTGAATGCAATGAGTTCAAGATTACACTTCCTGTCAGGGGTCTGCAGTGCAGTATTTTTCAGGGAGAGGGGGTCAGGGGCCAGTTAAATACAAAATCATACACTTTATTAAGCAGCTTAACTGAGGATAGAGTCTCCATTGACTTGCAAAATCTGTACTCTGGCACCCTGCTGAGGGGACACTCTGTGTTAGCTATGGGTCCACTAATGAGCTCTTTGGCCCCTGAGGGCAGGTGAGTGAACTCCAGGGATGTTCTGACAGGAACAGTCTAGACTATGCAAATTATCTTTAGTTTATCAAAAACAGTTCTGTCAAAATGTCCTACTAATTTCATAGAAATGCGACAACAAATAAAGTTTCTGAAATTAAAATTTTTAATTGGAAGATATAAGATATATTGATATGGTCATTGCAGATTATTAAAATGGTAGCTATCACTACAAAGCCAGTGTAACACAAGCACAAGATAGAACACGACAAATATTTTAAAATGTTAAAGTCTGAATGGCATGTCAAATGCTTTTATCATGATGTTAAGTATAAAAAATATAAAAACTACATACTGTGTAATCTCACCTATATAAATGGTATGTTTAAATATAAATTGTTTTTAAAAAAGCAAATATATAATCTCAGGATAATAGGTCCATGAATTATTTTTGTTATTTTCTTCTTTTATACCTTCTATTCTATAATTTTTATAATGAGAAAAATACTTCTAATAACAATAACAATATGTGAAATAAATTTTAGAACTGAAACGAACTAGGTAATAATGGCAATTGGGTAAGGTACTCCAACAAAATAGGCAATATTGAGATGATAAAACTAAGCCCCAATCAAATAAAATATAATAAATTCTGGCATGTGAAGCAAGATTAACTACCAATGTTCTAGTCAAGGGAATCTGAATATTCTTCCAGCTTACATAAAAGTTGAACTCTAAAACTTTGAATTTGATGTTCAAAATATAGAATATTAATGAGGAATAAGGAGAAGGCAATCAGAAAGGAAGAAAAAGAGGAAAAGATCATAGTGAAAAGATCACAGACCACAGTGGAGAAAGACCAGCAAAGTACAAAAGGAAGGAAAGGTTTGGTAGAGAGAAGGGGATTGAGGGTAAAAATTTGGAAGCATTTTGTAATCATACAGAATCAGGAAAATGGAAGTAAAGTCTCTAGATAAAAATTATCTTGCCCTTCCTACTTCTCAAGGCCCAACTCTCACTGTCTAGCACAGTGGTATAATGCAGGTAGGAGAAACCCCAGTTACAAAGTCTGGTGCATTGACACACCCACATAGGCCCTACTGCTCCTGTGCATTCAAAGAAGCCAGAATGCAGGTCTTTCTTGGAAGTCTGTTTGGTACAGGCATGTGGTACCTCACATGCTTCCAGAATCTGGAGTTCAGGGACCTCTTGTTGGCCACATGGTCTTCCCTCCACTTGATGGTACCCTGCATTTTTACCAGGTGTTGGAGGGAATCTGGAAGCCCAGCAAGTTGCAGTCTACCTGACTCACTCAGAGCCTCCATTTCAATCAGAATCGCCTTTGAGTCATCCTGGATGAGGGCACTGTGCAAGGCGATCTCCTGCTCGTAGGTAAACTCTTTGCTGTATGCGATCTGAGGTGTCAGGATAAAAATGTGCCGCCGACTTTTTCGGATATTGGTTTCCACTGCAGTGGCCATATCTAGTAATAAAGACATGGAGAAGATTTCCTGTTGTTGCATTTTTAAATCTAATGCTTTGATCATAAATGTTTTGAAACTTTTAAAAATTGTGATTGAATAATCTGGTGTGAGATCTTGATACTATCAATTCACTTCTTTGGAAAAGGAGAAATGTTGTATCTTACCCCTCCCACTGTGAGATAAGGGCCAAGGCCCTCTTCTTTCCCAGGCAGGTCAGTCCTGACTAAAGCAGAATACTTCCAGTTAAATGCAAATATAGAGGTATTAACAGGAGACAAAATGCAGGCTCATTAGCTACATTATTATCTTTTTAAAGATTAGTTTACAAGTTTTCAAAGGGTTTAGAATTTTCACTCTCATATTAAAGAGTGCAAACAGAGGAACCCTGGTTCCTCTCAACAGATTAATGTCTCTAGGAAGTTCTGGATCCACTTCATCTCCCCCCATTCTCTGTTTTAGAAGCTGCTTTAATCAGGACAAGAAAAATCTTAAGCTAGATGGATCCCTTTGGCAAGTCAATGTTTATAAAGCATCAGCTCTATTGTTAGGGGAAATTGATAGCTACACAGCACCACGACTAGAGAGTGATTTGTTTTTATAGCCCAGGTTTTACAGCCCAGTGACTTGTCTTGTTTCTTCTAGTTTTTTTTTTAACTGCTTATCATCTACATACCAGAGATAATGTAACGCTCTGCTTTCTGCTTCTGTAAGCTGCTATCTGCTTTTGATCCAAGGGACGGGCCCTCCCTTGCTCTATAAAAATAACTGCTTCTCCACTGCTCAGGGCCCAGAATTTGGAGACTGACTCCTTTGGGTCCGCACATATAAAATAAAGTTCCACTCCATACACCCGAAAGTGGCTGAGTTGTTTTCTGTAACACTATAGTGATTTTAACCAACTTCTGAGTGGACTCAGAAAAACATGTAAAATACCCAGGTATCACTGCAAGGAGGTGACAGCATGATTAAGGAAAGCCAACCATGAATTAAACAACTGCAGATATCCTTAGAGAGTGGTGGCTAAAAGATGGCCTAAAGTAAATGTTAAATTGAGCCAAGCAGAGACCTTGGTTCAGTCAGGATCCTAACAGAAAATGTGGTACATTCAAAAGGACTGATGAAAGAGTTTAATGAAATGACAATTTATAAAAGATGGGGGCAGAGCTCAGGGAAATCAATAACAGATGGTGCAGAATCCCACAAATGATAATATCAGGGAGACATTATACCCTCCACTGTGCAAGGGAGGAAGCAGTTATGGAATTCAAGGAGTGTAAAGACCAACTGACAGAAACCCTGCTCCAGGAGAGAGAAGTGCAACTACCCTGGCAACTTCACCCAAAAGGGGCAAAGGATGTTGGCCCCTCCTCTCCAGAACTCCTGCCAGTTCCTCCCTTTGGCCAAAACCAACATGGAGCAAAGAGCAAAGGAGGATAGATTTCATAATGACCAGCTACCCAGGGACACTGGATAAAAGGGGTTACAGAGTAGATTTGAAGGAGCAAATGGAAGGTAACTAGCATGGAAAGAAATATACTGCATCCATCAGACATAAACTTTTTCTTATGGGAAGAGTAAAATCTGATGGTGTTTTTTTGAATTTTATTTTACTTTGATTGAGGTAATTGGAGGACATATTTGAGGAGGGTGAAGTGAAAAACATTTCCAAAGGAAAAACAGCACCAGAAAGTCAACATAAGCTTGCGCCTCAGTGAGCTAGCATCCCTGTTTGACTGGGAAGAGGTGTAACTAGGAATAGTGTGACATCATTAATAGCTAGTCTCTGCAACTGCTAGAGCAGGTGTGTAATATGAAAAGAGCATTTGAGTGCCATGACTCATGACTCTGTTTTCATGGTAGCCAGTGGGGAGAGTTGGAGGAAGAAGAGACCCTCAATTACTTAGATTACAGTTCCCTGAATTGTACACCTTATGAGTCTCCCAGGCCATTAATAGGTTATTAACATTGCTTGAATATTCCAGGATAAACCAAATTCACCTGTTCTGTGTTCCTTTTAATCCATAGGCATGTGAATTCCTCCTTTCAGTAGGAATACCAGTTTAAACCCATGGTTTACTAAACATTAACTTTATTGGACTTATGCTCCTAATGTCCCTCTCTCATTCACATTCCAAATGCTTCCATGAGTCTGAGGAATTTGAGAAGGGTAAGGAGGGTTCATAGGCATGTGTCATAAATATAGAGGGAAGATAAGAATGACCACTGAAATGCTAGAATTGTGACACAACTTGCAAAAGTAAATGAAATCAACTGGTAATATTAAGAAACAGAAGACACAGTTTTACTTGTTCTTGTGAGAATATAAATTTGCAAATGTTTCACCAACATAAGGAAACTCATACAACTCTATAAATATTTTAGAATGCCTCTGGGTGTTAGAACATAATTATTTGGTTGTAGACTCAAATCTTCTAGAGAAAATTAAGAAATGTTAAATAATCCTACTAGTGGACATGGGATATAAAGTAGGGGCAGTGCCCTGCTAAATTCACATTCTAAGGATGCCTTACCCTGTCTTCACATCACTGACACTGCTGTGAATACCTCATGATAAGGCTGGCAAAGGGACAGGAGAAGCAAAGATTAAATATCTAATTTTTCTGGAGAAATATTTAAAATCTCAGGTCTCAAAGCCTAGAAGAATGGTTTTAAGTTATTATCCAATGCAGGAATAAGACCACCACCCATTGCTTAGCCTTCTGATGAAGTGAATTTCTGTCCCCAATGTATGTTGATAGTGTTACCTTCTCCAGGTAGCAAATCTCTCCCATGAATGCATAAGTTATAGCCACATTTATTTTCAAGAACATCAGGCAGAATCTGGTGAACAAAGTAGTCAACAGAACTGGTTGCTTCTGAACTATCTTTGTGGTTCCGCGGATAGATAACATAAGCATCATAGATCTTGCCATCTGAAAATGAGAGTAAGTACAACTTTATTACTTGATTCTACAAAAGTTATTATTTATCACCAAGTTTTATGGTTAGTGGTGATGATATCCCAGCCCCCCAAATATTCTAGAATCTAGAGTTGATGACAATAGTCTACCACCACAAAATATCATTAGAAAATCAATCTTAATCTCAAAGTTCCCCCTTTTATAGCCCCAGACTGAGTGGTAGAGAACAAGGAAGAGCCTGTACAGGTTAGTTTAAATCATATTGTTATATTTAATCAAGACTGTATTAACAAGTATTGTTCACAATGTCATCATGATATTGACTAGGACTAACAATATGCCAAATCCTGCCAGTATGTAATAGGTGCTTTGACGATTCAAAAGGTAAAGGAAGGACAAAAAAGTGATCATTATTATTATGAAAAGAAGTAAAATAGGGAGAATAAAGATGGTGGAGGAGTGAATAGAATTCACATTGATCTCCCAGAACCAATCTGGAATTACAACTCAATTATGGAGAAACCACTCAGCACAAACAACTGAGCAACAGCCAGAGAGAAGTGTATAATTTCATACATACAGAACCAGCTTTGGCACAATCCATCTGGTAGGTAGTCCAGTGGAGACTTGAGAGGGCTGGTTGGACACCCACAGGTGGCAGCACTGGTGGGATAATTAAGCATCCAGTTGGATCCCCCAGAGGAGATTGGGGTCTAAACCCAAAGCTCAGCTTCTCAGCCTAGAACACCAGAGCCCCAAAAGTGCACAGATAATAACCAGTGGTGAAGAGTGGCATGGTTGCTCTCTGATAGAGATAGACAATTGGAGACCCAAGGGACATTTAAAAGGCCAATACCCAAATTTTCATCTGCAGCCACTTACCCAGGTACACCAGCAAATATGGGAACAGAGTGGGCTGGAGACACCTGAGGAGAGATGGGGGTGAAGGGGTGGGTGGGTGGAATAAAGCCTTGGGGAGAGAACTGAGAGTAGCTGCAGGAATCCCAATGCTGAGTCATCCCCCAGATGGCAGCAGCCTTTGTGCTCAGGCAGACCACTAGCCTGAGGGGAAACAATAGCCCCAACCTCAGGAGGGTCTCTGACCTGGCCCTTTGTTGCTTAAGCCTGACTGCTGAATCTTAGTGACCAGATGTCTCCTCCTGTTCAACCAAAGGAGACAACCAGAGACAGCAGATCACTAGCAAAAGTGGGGCAGAGTGGACTAGGGAGATTTGAGGAGAGACTAGATGGAAGCTTTGGGGAGGGAACTGAGAAAGTACCCACTGGTGCTGAACCAACTCCCATAAGCAGCAGCCATCCTGCTCAGGCATACCACTCCTCTCTGAGCAGTAGCAGCCTGAGGGGAAACAACAGACCCTCCGCAGAAGGGTTTCAGCCCTGCCTTGTGGAGTTTAAATCTGACTGTTGAGTGGAGAGTGACCAAATTAACAATTGAAGGAGAAAGCCAGTGATAGAAGATCACTGGTTGCACAGAACAGGCTGTCAAAGGTCAGACAGGGTCAACAGCTGACATCACCAGAGGCAGATCCAGAAAGAAAAAAAAAAAGTAAATACAAGAAGCTACTCAGATAAAAACCACTGTGATCTTCTTCATGATTTGTGATGTTTTCTTTTCTGCATAACTTTATAACATTTATTTCTTGTCCAGTGAGTTTATATATAATAAGTTACCAGATTTTATACTATAGTATATTTCATTGAACATATTTAGCCCCTCCCTGCTCCTACTCCATTTTACCTTCCACTTTTCTTGCAATATTTTCATTTCAAGCTTGGTTTTCTTTCTAGCTACAACTTGTTTCCATTCAAAAGTTTTCCAACTTTTTTCCATTTCTCTTACTATTTCTCTCCCATCCAAACACTCAAAATGAATTCTCTTGTCAAGGGTCATTTCACATTCTTTTGCCCAGATCTTAAAATACCTTTTTTCTCTCTACACCTTTAACAAACTTTGTGAGTTGCCTGTGGGTAGGGTAGCTATTGTTACATTGCTTTTTCAAGTTTATCTCTAGAGTCTCTGTAATTCTGTGTTTCAAATAACAAATTTTACTGGACCCCTCTCTGACTTTTTTTTTGACCCAAATTTTAATAATGCCATCTTAGCCTGTTTTTTCTCTTTTCATTTTTGTCTTTCTTCTATTTTTCTTTCATCCTGCCCTTTTATTTTTTTTTAATTCTTTTTTTCTCTTCCTTTACATCCCAGGCTTTAATTTTCCCTCACTTATTCTGTTTTTTATTCCTCACTCTTAGCATTCCCTCTCCTTCTATCATTATAAAATCACTTCACATTCCTCTAAACATCTCTTAAATTTTTCTTTGTTTCTTTTTTCCCTTTTATTCCCATACCACTTATATTAACTTTAGGTCATTCGTTGTTAATAGTACTCCACTGGATCTTTCTCTCCAATTTGGCTGCTTCATTTTTATTAATTATTGAATATTTTCCTTTCTTTTTCTTTCTCTTTCTCACTTTATTTTATTTTATACTATTTTAATTTCTGTTTAAACCTCATATTATACATACTTCCCTTCTCATACTTCATTCTACATTCTCCATTCCCTTTCTTTATTCATGAGGTATACTTTACGTACTCTCTTTTCATCGCTCCAACTCCCAACTCTTACTAGTGCTCCTCCTTCTACCCTCTCAAAGTCATTTCTCTTTCAGTAGGTTATCTCATATCCACTCTCCTTTCTTATAATAGTTTTAATCTCATTATAACATTATTACTAATGGTTCATTTGCTATTGGTAGTGGGATTGGAGGAAATTATACTTGTGGGTGTGGATTAGTTTCTTGGGCTTTGTGGTTTTGTTCAGGCAGCACCTGACAACAGCACACAAGATGTGTTGGGTGAAGTGGCCCTCAGTCAACCAACAGCAGGGAAAGACCTATGAGAGAACAACTCAATAATAATCAAAACCTAATTACATACAGAAAACCAGAAATAATGGGAAGACAAAGAAACAACCCCGAATCAAAAGGAAAGGAAGACTTCCCCAAAAGAATGCTAAATGAGATAGAGGCAAGTCAGTATCAGACACCGAGTTCAAAACAATGGTCATACGGAAGCTCAATGAACTCAGAGAGAATTACCAAAAACTATGAGGAAATTGTGAGGAACTTACTGCAAACTATGTCACCATAAAAAACAACATAGAAACAATCAACAAGGGCAAAGAAGAAATGAAGACTACAATTCCTGAATTAAAGAACACAGTAGAAATAACCAAAAGCAGGCTTGATTAAGCAGAGAATCAAATCAGTGAGATAGAGGACAAAGTGGAAAAAAACTCCCAAAAACCCCAATAAAAAGAAAAAAGACTGAAAAAAGAATGAAGAGAGGATAAGGGAAAGGCAGGACAACATGAAATGGAATAATATTCATTCAATAGGGATACCAGAAGGAGAAGAACAACAGCAAGGAATAGAAAACTTGTTTGAAAAAGTAATGATGGAAAACTTCCCTAATTTGATGAAAGAAAGAGCCACACAAGTCCAGAAAGCAGAGAGGGTCCTAATCAAGAGAAACCCAAAGAGGCCCACTCAAAGGCACATCATAATTAAAATGGCAAAATTTAAAGACAAAGAGAGAATCTTAAAGACAGCAAGAGAGAAACAGGAAATAACATACAAGGGAGCTCCAACAAGACTAGCAGCTGACTTCTCAATGGAAATTCTACAAGCCAGAAGGGATTGGCAAGGAATATTCCAATTAATGAAAAACAAAGGCTTGCAAACAAGACTACTCTATCCAGCAAGTCTCTTAATTAAAATGGAAGGCAAAATAAGGAGCTTCCCAAACAAAAGAAGGCTAAAAGAATATACTTCCACCAAACCAGCACTGTAAGATATGCTAAAGGGACTGCTTTAAGAGAGGGAGAAAAACGGCGAGATAGAAAGAAACAAATGTACAATGGGAGTAAAATGGCAATGAATAAGTACTTATCAATAATAACCTTAAGTCTAAAAGGATTAAATGTTCTAGTCAAAAGACATAGGGTAGCAAAAAAGATGAAACCTGACCCTCACATATGCTGCCTACAAGAGACCCACCTCAAAACAGAAGACCTACACAGACCGAAAGTGAAAGGCTGGAAAAAATATTCCATGCAAATGGGCAGGAAAAAAAGTTGAGGTAGACATACTTATATGTGAAAAAATAGACTTCAAATCAAAGGCCATAAAAAGAGACACAGAAAGACACTTTATAATACTCAAGGGAGGAAGCCATCAAGAAGACATAAACAATATACACATCTATGCACCCAACATAAGAGCACCCAAATACATAAGGAACATTTTAGAGGACTTCAAGGAAGATATAGACAGCAACACACTTCTACTAGGGGATTTTAACACCCCACTGTCAAAAATGGATAGATCTCCCAAACAAAATATTAACAAAGATATTGCAGAATTGAACAATACCCTAGGTTAAATACACTTAACTAATATGTGTGTGTGTGTGTGTGTGTGCGTGTATATATATAAACTTTCATCCCAATGAAGAAAATATACATTATTTTCAAATGCACGTGGAACATTTTCAAAGATAGACCACATGATAGGGCACAAAAGAAGCCTCAACAAATTCAAGAAAGTTGAAATCATATCAAGCATCTTCTTTGACCACAAGGGACTGAGACTACAAATTAACCTCAAGGAAAAAACTCAAAAACACTCAAACTCATGGAGATTGAATAGCAAGCTATTAAACAATGAATGGATCAAGAAAGAGATTAAGGAAGAAATCAAAATGTTTCTGGAAATAAATGACAATAAACTCACAACAGTCCAAAACTTATGGGACACAGTGAAGGCAGTCCTGAGAGGGAAGACCATAGCAATACAGGCCTACCTAAAAAAGATAGAGACATTTCAAATAAACAACCTATACTCAAATCTACAACAACTAGAGGAACAGCAATAAAGACAGCCCAGAGCGAGTAGAAGGAAGGAATTAAGCAGGGTCAGAGCAGAATTAAATGACATAGAGAGTAAAAGAATAATTCTAAGGATCAATAAATACAGGAGCTGGTTCTTTCAAAAGATAAACAAAATCAACAAAACTTGAGCAAACTCATCTAGAGAAAAAGAGAGAGGACCCAAGTAAACACAATCAGAAACAAAATAGGAGAGATTACAACTGACACCACAGAAATACAAAGTATTGTAAGAAATTACTATGAAGAACTATAGGCCAAGAAGTTTGAAAGCCTAGGTGAAATGGACAAATTTATAGAAAAATATAATCTTCCAAAACTGAGTGAAGAACAAGCAGAAAGCATGGACAGACCAATAACAGCTAACAAAATTGAAGCAGTAATCAAAAACTCCCAACAAATAAGAGCCCTGGACCAGACAGTTTAACAGAAGAATTCTACTTTGTAGAATTTTCTTCCTTTCCCTCTAAGAAAGAGCTAACCGCCATCCCTCATAGTCTACTTCAAAAAACCCAAGAAGATGGAAGACTCCCAAAATCTTTTTATGGAGCCAGCATCATCAACATCCCAAAACTGGGTGAAGACATAAAAAAGAAAGAAAACTACAGGCCAATATCACTGATGAACACAGATGCTAAAACTCTCAGCAAAATATTGGCAAACCATATTCAATAATACATTAAAAACAGCATACAACATGACCAAGTGGAATTCATCCCAGGGATGCAAGGATGGTGCAATATTCATGAATCAATAAACATAATACATCACATAAACAAAAGGGAAGACAAAAATCACATGATCATATTAATAGATGCAGAAAAAGCAATTAATAAGATATAGCACCCATTTATGATAAAACACTTAGCAAAGTGGGAGTACAGGGAGCATTCCTGAATATAATAGAGGCCATATATGAGAAACCTATAGCCAATATTATACTCAATGGGCAAAAACTAAAAGCTTTCCCACTAAGATCAGGAAAAAGACAAGAATGTCTGCTTTTACCACTTCTATTCAACATAGTATTGGAAATCCTAGCCACAGCAAACAGACAAGAAGAAATAAAAGGAATCCAAATTAGAAAGGAGGAAGCATAATTTTCATTGTCTGCAGATGACACAATAATGTACATAGAACATCCTATAGACTCCACCCAAAACTACTTGATGTAATAAGTGAATTTGGTAAAACAGCCAGGTACAAAGTCTATATTCAGAAATCGAAGGCATTTTTATACACCAACAATGAAATATCGGAAACAGAAATCAGGAAAAGAATTCCATTTGCTATAGCAACATGAAAAATAAAGTACCTAGGAATAAAACTAACTAAGGAGGTCTTTTACCTCCTTAGGTAGAAAACTACACAACACTGAAGAAAGAACTTAAGGGCTACACAAAAAAATGGAAGCATGTACCGCGCTCATGGATTGGAAGAATAAATATTATCAAAATGTCCATACTACCCAAAGCAATTTATAGATTCAATGCAATCCCTATTAAAATACCAATGACATATTTCACAGATATAGAACAAACATTTAAAAAATGTGTATGGAAACATAAATGACCCCAAATAGCTGCAGCAAATTTGAGAAAGAAGAACAGAGTAGAAGAGATTGCCATACATGACACCAAACTATATTACAAGGTCACAGTAATCAAAACAGTCTGACACTGGCATAAAAACAGATACATAGATCAATGGAACAGAATACAGGGTCCAGAAATAAAACCATGTCTCTATGGTCAATTAACATTAGACAAGGTGGTAAAAGTATAAAATGGAATAAAAATACCACTTTAACAAATGGTGTTGGGAAATCTGGACAGCTACATTAAAAAAATAATGAAACTCAACCACCAACTTACACCATACAAAAAAATAAACTCGAGATGGATAAAAGACTTAAATATAAGTAGTGATACCATAAAAGTCCTAGAGGAGAACATAGGCAAGAAAATCTCGGATGTTCCATGCAGCAATATTTTCACTAATGTGTCCCCTAGAGCAAGGGACATAAGGGAAAGAATAAACAAATGGGACCTCATCAAAATAAAAAGCTGCATGGCTAAAGAAAACATTAGCAAAACAAAAAAGGAACCAAGTGTATGGGAAAATATATTTGCCAATGATATCTCAGACAAGGGTTTGATCTCCAAAATATATAAAGAACTCATATAACTCCACTCCAGGAAGACAAACAATCCAATTAAAAAATGGACAAAGGACCAGAACAGACACATCTCCAAAGACATGCATAGGTCCCAGAGAAGTATGAAAGGATGCTCTTCATCACTAGCCATCAGAGAGATGCAAATCAAAACCACAATGAGATAGCACTACAAGCCAATCAGCAAGGCCATGGTAAACAAGTCAACAAACAAGAAGTGCTGGGGAGGTTGTGGAGAAAAGGAAACCCTAGTGCACTGTTGGTGTGAATGTAAACTGGTACAGCCTCTGTGAAAAACAGTATGGAATTTCATCAGAAAACTAAAAGCGGAATTGCCTTTTGACCCAGCAATTCCACTGGTGGTGGGATTATACACTAAGAATTCTGAAACATTAATTCAAAAGAACCTATGTACCCCAATGTTCATGGCAGCGCAATTTACAATAGCCAAGTGCTGAAATCAGCTTAGGTGCCCATTAGTAAATGAGTGGATCAGTAAACTATGGTACATTTACACAATGGAATACTACATAGCAGAAAGAAAGGAGCTCCTACCTTTTGTGAAAACATGGATGGAACTGAGAGCATTATGCTAAGTGAAGTAAGCCAGGCAGTGAAAGACAAATGCCATATGATCTCACCTATAAGTGAGAACCTAAATAACAAAATAACCTAAATAACAAAACAAACAAGAAAGCAAAATATAACCAGAGACATGTAAATTAAAAACAAACTGACAGTAACCAGAGGGGAGAGGAGAGGGAAATAACATGGGAAAGGAGGAAAAGGGTCATAAATGAACATGTATAAAGGACCGAAAGACAAAGCCAAAGTGGGGTAGGATTGAAGGCGGAAGGTAGGCATGGATATGGAGCAGGAATTGGTGGTGGGAAAATTGAGACAACTGTATTCGAACATCAATAGAATTTTTTAAAGGAATGTAAAATAAACAAGTCATGGATAAGGTATTCTGTGCTAAGGAAAATCTCAATTTTATCTTTTGTTTTCCCCATGATTCCCCTAGGGAAATTAAAATGCTAAAGGCTAATAGTGGAAAGATAATGAAAAACTTTAAGGGATCTAAATTTACAACCAAATCCAATAATTATCTTTAGTGGATTGAACCATATAGAATATCTAAACTCTACCTGTCTCCAGATGAAAGAACGGTGTTCCCATTTAGCAGGCAGAACTGTCTTCTTTCATGTGCTTAGGTGAGACTCTATTGAACTCAATTGCATAGGTGAGACTCTATGGAACAGGGTTCCTGTACTCCAGTGGACCTATCTAACCTCTTTACATTTGGAAATTCGGAACAGTGTAGTTAATGTTTTGAATTCCACATTGTTTATACATTTTCCAAAATGTGTAAACCTTTCTGGGCTTGGGGCAGTCTGTTACTGGGCTTCAATAGAAAGCAGTTCTATTAGGGAGGAAGTTTGAATTGTTGAGATGCATCTTAGAGCCACAAAGAGTGACAAGGCAGAACAAAGAACAGCCTCTGAGTGAACTAAAAGATTTACTAATTATATGCTGGTAAGAAAATGGAAGCTGGGTTTTGTAGCATAGCTATTAAGAGATTGAGACAAGTGACCAACAGCCATTATGAGACCTTTTCTTTTGAAGAACTTGAAATTTGCTACTTACCATTTCTAGTTTTGTAAGGTCTAGCTATGTCCCTCCAGAGCAGAATAACCTCAATCCAGAACACTTTCAGCATTATCATCATGATATTGGTTAGCATTAACAATATGCCAAATCCTGCAAGTGTGTAGTAGGTGCTTTGATGATCAACTATTCAAAGATAGAGGGAGGACAGAAAATAATCATCATTATTATGAAAACAAAGTGAAATAAACAAATACATGGATGCTGGCCTCTACTGAGGGTACAAGGAATTCATGAACAGATGATGACTTGGAACTTTCATGCTTCTCTAAGAATCAGTCAATGAACAGTTACTGAGCCCATATTATGTGTAAGGCACCAGGCTAGGTATTGTAGGGAATTCTTGGAGTGCACAAGACACAGAGACATGTGTAAACCTAACAGAGATAGGAAATAAAGGCATGATTTTGACAGTCAGAGGTTTTAGAAAGAACGCTCACTCCATGCTAGACTGGGCATGGGCAATGAAGGCTTCCTGCAGGAGGAGGTCTCTGAAGAACAGATAAGATTTACATTGCTGCAAAACAGAAAATGGATTACTCTGGCAAGAGAAAATGCTGTGAACTGGAGGGCAAAGATGGCAGTGTGTTTTCTGAGTAACTGGAGTGATCCAATTTGGGGAATTAATGGAAGATACAGTAACAAAAGTAGGTCAGGTCTAGGTTTTAGCCAGAACTGAGCCTCCAGCTAAGGTATTTAGCCTCTGTTCTGAAGGTCATGAAAGCTATTGAAGACTGTTGAGTGAGGTGTTAACAATGAACTTGGTTTTAAAATAAAATTAATCTGATGGCAGTGGAAGGTTTGTTTCTGTGGTCTTGGAGTAGAATGGGCAGGAGTGCTTGGAGTGAGAGCTGAGGCCACAAACTCATCTAATAATCAATGGACAAGCCCAATATTGGGGATACTAAGGAGAAAGAATTAAGAAATAAGTCTTGGGGACTTGTTGAATCTGGAGTTGGTGACCTGGGGAAGTTGAGAAGAAACAGGAGCCATTTAAGCCTCTAAAGCTATCTGACAGATAAGTCAAATCGCCAGATTCCAGCCCCACACATACCCCTTCCTTCTCTATGGTGAACATTCTTTAGCCATCACCAAACTTTATCCTGTGCTCATTCCCTCACATATGCAAGATGGTCCCCATCTTTAAGAACTTGTAACAGGTATGTATTGCAGTACACATTGAACATAAGAACTGAGCTCATTAATAGTATTTTTGGCTGTTTTAAGTTTACTTGATGCTTTATAACTGCTATCATATTTTACAAATAGTCCCATTTAATGATGCACATGAGAAGAATCTCAAGTGAGAATTGATTATATTGTTGTCTTTTGATTTTCATCTCAAATCTCAAAGCATTGGGCTCCCAGATTTAAGGTAGAAAAGTACTGGCCCATATTAAAATTTTCTCCAATTGATCTTCAGCTTCCTGAGTATGCAGCACTATGAGACCAAGAATGGCCAAGGTGAAGTGATTCAAAGCTGGAAGGTGGGCTGGGGGTGGAGGTGGAGGTGGGGCAGATTGACAGAGAGCTTACTGTCTGCACTGTCATCAGTTTAAATACTAAATACTCCCTAAGAACATCATTTCAACAGGATTCCTCCTCAGCTCACTTTTTTAAAAACTCCTATCTGGATGCATCCTAGAAATCTATACTTCTTGTGGAGATTGTTGTGAAGTAACAACGGATGTGGCTGGTTATTTTCAAATGAAGGAAAGAAGTTAATCCAAGACATTGAAGGAAGTTAAAGTTCAATATCTTCATAAATATTAATGGCTTTATACATGTATAAATAATTTTTTACATGATGACAACACTAAATACTTTCTGAAAGTGCTTATAAACAGAAAAACACTGCTTGTATTTGTATCTTGCCTTTATAACTCTAATATTTGGCAACTTATTCAATTTCTCTTTGCCCCAAATTTCTCCTCTTTAAAATTAGATGATAGCAATAATCTCTTTCTCATGGACTATTGTTTTAAAAAAATAAAAAATTCAATGGAAAATAATTAGGTCCTGGTGCATAGGAAATAATAAATGTATAATATTATTATGAGTATCAAATATTTATTGAGTAATATTTGTAATATGGAGATATAAGCTTTTTAAGTTTTTGTTTTTAAAATTAGGGATAATGCTGTAATTTCTTTTATTCTATGATTAGAAATAAGGAAATTCATTGTGACAATCTGACAACAGTAGCAAAATTTTTTTGTTTAATTTACACAGCTGCTGAAACACTATAACCATGTTGATTTGAAGAAAAACAGGTGAAAGATACCAAATATAAATTAAGTAGAATGAACAAAATCACTGACTACACATATTTAACATGAAAACAGTTCAAATCCACAGGTAACCAGAGAACTTTTCTAAAATGAAAATGTAAGCAGTGAATAGGCATCAGATTTTCTTACTGGAATGGGCAGAAATTAAACATTTCATCTTTCCATTCACTTTGCCAGCCTCATTAACAAAATATTTGTTGTTTATGACAAAAATACATTATAAAAGGGAATATGTTAATAATGTGTTATTATAAAAGGTAACAAAAGAACATGTCCACGGTTTGCTGTTGGTGTGTTTTCTTTAACATACAATGAGACAGAGAGGAATGAAATGAGAAAGCAAAAGGATGACCAAGGCAGCAGATGGGTGTTAAAGAGGAACATGTATAAAGGAGGATTGGGAGAAGGAGGATTGGGAGTGGGGAGTAAGGGGAGGAGGAGGAAGAAAAGGAAGGAAGAAGAGGAGGGGAGGGGAGGGGAGAAGTAGAAGAAAGAAGTAAAGCAATAGTGAGGTAAACAGACAAACAGAAACAGTCTGAGGAGACCTTACTGCAGAAGGCCAGTGTTCTCAAGAGGAGCAGCACATTTTATTTGTTGGCCCACTTCCTTTGTCTTGATGTATCCCTCTGGAACCACAAGGCAACATCTCATGCTCTAAGAAAATGATCTCAGCTTATAGCTCATACAAGGAACTCAGGTGACAGAAGTCTCAGAAACACTCCTTACTTGGCTTTTTCCTCCTTAGTTTTATGGTGTGCCTTCTCAAGCCATAAAAATTCCTGGCCAGACAGTCATACTTCAGCAACAAATCCTCTTCCCTTACATCAGCTATTCTTAAAATGGTGCTTCGACAAGTCAGCTCATTGCTAGAACTAAGAAGGCAACCAGTTACTTTCAGTGCTTACTCAGTAGTTGCAATTGTGTGGGAGGTGTTTTGACTTCTGTGTGAGAATACCTTTGATTTTGCTCTTGCTCCTCTCGAATTCTTGATTCACCAAAGTTCCCAATTAGGCTTCCGTTAACCTGCCACTGAACAGCAGACATGAGCTGAGAGCCTTTCCCAAAGCAACCAGAGCAAATAATATTTGCTGTTTTCCCTAGATGGGAAGTAAATAAATTCATCAATAAAATTAAATTCTTGCAAATAGTATTTAATTTAATGCAAAATAATTGTTGATCACTTAGTGTATGCCAGGAATTGATTGTTGTTTCCCTTCCCCATTTTTAGCACCTTCACCTTTGTATGACCTTTTCTTGCCTCCTTCCCTCCTCCATTATCTTTATTTCACTCACAATTAGGTTTGAAGCTCAGCTCCCCTCTCCTTTCTCACTGGAAGAGGAAACCAAAGAGACAAATGACTCAAGCTTCACCAATCCCACATTATAATGTAGTACTTCCCTATAAATTATTTCCCTGTAGTATTCACTATAAATTAGAATTTCTTTTCAACTGCTCTCCTTCACACATTTCTCCTCCTTTTGAATACTTTTCATCTCTTTCTAACAAGTAAAACCGTTTTCCCTGACCAGGCTACCATCTCAGTATTTAATTGTATATCAAGAGCCCTCCTTCTCTCTTCCAACTCCTTTAACTTGAGACTTGCTTCTTTCTGACCTGAAGTACAGGGCTGCATTCCTGCAGCTGGAAGCACAGGTATGTGCATTGAGTTACCCTCTTGTGAGCCCTAAGCTCCAGGGTCTACAATTGGATGTCTGAAGTGGGATAAGGAGCTCAGCATCTCTCCAAAGGAGACAAGGGTGTAAACATTAACAATTAGAACACAAGATATTCTCACATACTGGTAGAAAGATTGACAAGTGATGTGGAAACATAGGAGAAGAAATCAATGCAGGGAACAGGGCTCCCACACTGCACAGGTATATATGGTGGCCTTGGACTCCAATAAAAAAGAGGCTCTGATCATGCTCTCAGTGGCATGGAGGAATTTCACAGAGGAGGTGATATTTGCACTGAGTGTTGAGAGAAGGGAGGGGGAAACATCGTGGGCAAAAGCAGGCAAGAATGTGGAAATGCTGTGTGTCAGTATAGGAGCCCTGAGATGGTCAGTGTGATGGGAACATGGGGCACATGGGTTAACAGCTGTATGCTGGTCAGGTTGCAGGTGAAGACCAGGTCATGAGAGTATATTCCACATGCTAAAACTTTGAATTATATCCCACCTTTAGTGAGGAACCAGGGAAGGAAGAGATGGATAGAGTTATAAAGTCTAGATTCTCATATTATGTCATTGATTATTTACAACCTTGGGCATGCCATCCATCCTGTCTGAGCCTAAGTATCCACAAGTTTAAAGTGGAAACAATTTCTACCTCCTAGATAGAAGTGACAATAGCACATGAGTTACAAAGTGCAATACAAGTATAAATGCTGTGTATTGCTGTGACCACATATCCCTGAAACGTGCAAATGCCCAAGACAACTGTTTCTACCTTTGACATCTCATTGAACCCTCAAGATCCACTATCTTCATTGCCTGATCTCTACTTGGGGAATTCAGACCAGGGGTCAGAGGGAAGTATTTTCCAGGCAACATTAACAGCATTCCTAAAGTTTTCTTACCAATTTCCACATCCTTTGTTTCATTTTGTGGTGGTGCTATAATTACTGGAAACAAAGAAAAGCTTTCCTCCCCTTAAATCAAAAACAAATAGAGAATATAAATATCAGAACAGCATTTTGATGATCATCAATGTAAAACTTATATTTTCATATTTCTATCTTATTTCATAATAATGTTTCTTAAATTTTCTGACAATGATGACAACAAATATGCACACACACACAGATGCAGACACACACAAATGAAACAAAAACTTTAAAGTACTTTGTCTTACTATACCTAGGATGCTCTTTGATATTTTCTAATCTTTTTTATCTCATTAAACAAATTCTAGTCCAACACATTAAATTAATTGTATGACCTCACAATTGTTGGAAAACTACAATTCTACAGAAAGGGGATAATGCTACAAGGGAAGAAGAGTTCAAAAGACACATAAGAATGAAAAACACATATCTTCACACTTCTGCTCACAGCTTTCTACCTTGGTGGCCCACCCTATTCAGAAATGTTCATTTCCTATGGTCCTGATGCCTAAAGACTATGAAAAGGGACTCTCTGGACCACTGGTGCATTCCCACAGCCCTTGGTTTCCATTGATTTTAGGATACTATGATTGAGAATCCCTGTGAATTTTGATGTGAATCAGTGAGAGACACTAATAGAAATGTGGTCTGCTGATGTTGATTTTACAGCAATGGAGCTTTGAAAAACTCCAAGCAAAGCTTTTCTCCACTGTTGCTTTGCCCTCAGAAATCTGCCATACATAGAGGCACTTCTTCCTTTATATCCATCGATCAAGCTAGTCTAAGGAGACCCTGCTTCTTTCTAGATGTGATACTCTTGACTGCGAAGTCTTTCCCATGAATGGGCTTTCATGAAACTTAAAGTAAATAAAAAAATAGAATTAAGTGACCTACTTGAGGTCTTTAACTATGTTGAAAGTATTACAAATCAGGATTGAAAGCCACTCAATAATAATACCTATGTATCTTTATAAAGTTTTTCACTCAACTTCTAATCCAGTGAGTTATAGTAGAGATCAAATAGACCTTTTTCTATTTACAGAATCTTTGCCACGAAATTGGGAGAAGAAACGTTAATCTTGTTCTTCAAAGAGTTGTCTGCCAGTCAAAAAAGTTAAGTTAGTATTCAGATCACAATATCTTTGAAAAATTAGGTAAAAAAGGAAAGAATACATGTTTTTGAATTAGCTGTACAATCTCTCTCTGAAATTTCTTAAATTTTGATGGTGGTGTAGTAGAAAATGTGCAAAAAAAATGAAGCAGGAATAACTATTGGTGGGAGGATGAAGTACAGGAAAATCGACAAGAAGGGCCTCATTCTTCCCACCTCATATTTTAGCAATAGTTCTGTTTTGTTAAATTTAGTAGCTTACCATGAACTGTGAATGATCTGGTTGCTGTCACATTGTAACTGACTCCATTTTCATTGTGCATAAATCTGCATGTATAATCACCTGTGTCCTTGCTGGTTGCATTGTCAATAAGCAAATATGTCTCATGTGTATAGTACCTTGATCCTTGAAGAGCTTTACAATTCTGAAATTTAAAAAATGCCATGCCACTTTCAGTAATTCTTTACTTCCATCTATTTTGTGTATTTTTTCATTTATTTTCTCCAAATTTCTTCTACCTTAAACCACTCAACAGGTGCTGTCCAATTGTAGAGGAAAATGGTAGGACAAAATATTTTGGAATTTTTTTCTGATCCAACGGTTGTTGAATATATCATGTCATCTGGAATATTGCAATCTGGTTGTTTTTTATATATAGTGACATTCACATATCCAGTCTTATTGAAGGTGGGGCTATTAAAAAGTCAAACAATTTTTTGAAAGTTACTTAGCATTATTCAATGACTTTATCCAAATCTAGCTTTTAATAATTATTGTTTTTCTCTGTGAAAAACAATGATAGTTATTTTGTCTCATTTAAAAACAATCATTAAAATCTAGGTTTTTAAATACTTTTGTTAAACTTGAGATAAAATATAACCCTTACAAAAGCCCTAAAAAAGACTCCCTCATCATTTCTTCATACACTATATCTGCTGTAATGCCAATAACTGAATATAATAAAGATAATGAGTATTTATAGAGAATTTGCTATGTACCATTCATGATATTAACAATGCCTCATTTATTCCCACAATGATTTTAACTGAGTTATATTAATATATGAAGTTTACAGATGAGGAACTTGAGGGACACGGAAGTAACTTTCAGGCAACACACAAATAACTAGTCACAGTATGAATTTCAAACTGAAACTTGTCTGACCTCAGAACTTAGCCACCTAATTATATACATCCTGCATTTTTATGTAGTTCATCTGATATTTTCTATGTACCAAAAACAGGTACAAAATCAAAACATTTAACAGTTTGTATGTAGAGTAATTTGTAGGCATACAATCTTACCTAACCTTCTTTTACTGACCTCTCAGATGTAAGGCACTGGCAATTACTCTTTTGCACCAACCATGGGCCTCCTTGATGCCTAGGGCATAGGTTACTGTTCTTTGTGCTGTTTAAATCTCACTTCTAGCCAAAACTGGGTGACTGGCTTCAGTTTTCTTGATCACTGGAAAAACTAGTTTTTTTCTAACTGGGTTACAAATGAATCCATGCAGTTATTTATTTAAATAGTCAGTTCATAGTCACCTACACCCAAACCTGATGGTGTTTCTAGAAGTACTCTTTTAGTCAAATCACTTCATAAATTCAATGATACCAGAGAATTCTAAGAAAGGGAAGGGAAATGAGGGCAGCTCAGATGATCAACTCTTACATAAAAGAGAGAAAGTCTAAAGATTATGGTGGCTGATACTACCTTCGGATAATGCAAGTATAAATTCCAGAATCCTCAACTTTGGCTGGGAGAAGCTTAAGACATTCCTTTGAGGCAAATACACGACTTTCTTTCTGAGTAGTAACAATTTTGTTGGTTTTTGAGTAATACCATACTACAGGGTATCGAGATTTTCCTTGTCTAGGACATCTCACAATTAAAGCCTCATTTTCCAGGCCCCAGGATGACTTGTCTGCAAATAAAAAATATTAATATGACCCTGAAATTATCATATAAAGATTATAGTTCCTATATTCTAGGATATTCCTCTCTAGGATTAAATTGAGAAATGGACCATACTTTGTAATATTTCAACTAAAAAAATAAGTAAATGATTAAGATCTTGTGTGAAATGTTCTAAGTACCACAAATTAGTGAACTAATTTGGAGCCAGATCCCCCAAACTGCTCCAGTGGAAAAGCAGCCATGTCTAACTATACAAAGTATGTTGTCAATCAACAACTCCTTATGATGCCTCCTATGTGCAATCGTACGATGCCACCTGTTAAATTTTGACATATTTGAATATATAAAACTAAAATTAGGATATATTTATGAGGGATTTATTTTCTTAGATTTGTGATGGAGAATGGCTATGGAGCATAAGTGATTTTTCCAGGTTATAGTTCAACTGGAACAACTGTAAACAAGCTGTTTAAAACAAAGCACATGTTCTTGAAATTACTTAATTAAAAAATGTTAAGTTATGGTTGAGAAGCAATACTTACTAAATGTAGCAACTGTGAAATGTATAAGAACTGTTAGAATTGCCAAGACCCAGAGTCTCATTCTCAGTTTATCAGTCTAGAGCAAGTGTTGGCAACTGATTGTTGAAATTATTCAAGTCAGCTCTGTGACATATGTCAGTGAAGGTCTCTCCAAGGAAGTCAATGGTGCTCTTTAAGATTTATCTTTGGAAAGGGTTGTTAATGTCTTTACTGAAAAATAAAACATGCAGAATCACAAGCAAGATGTTTATAACCATGGATTTCACTTGCTTAATAACACTCAAGAGAATTAATCATTCAACAGGTGCTTATTGTGCATAATATTTATAACAGCAGGATTTCAGATCCTGTGTGAGGCATCAGGCAAGCCTGGTTTGGGCCTCAGGAAAAGGCTCTGGGCCCAGCACCATTCCCTGTGTCACCCTAGGTAAAGGACATGTTTTTTTATTCTTCTTTGTCACACTCCAAACTCTAGGAGTACTCATCTCTCAGCTCCTTCTCTCCATCCATCTTTGAGCCTCATCCAATTCTTCCTTTCAAAAGCTAGAAGAAACTGGTACATATTCAAGAACTAACTGAAATTAACAAACACTTAATGTCTCCAGAACCAAACTTCTGATCTCCTGCAAATCTCTCTCCCTCCCTTGGCCCCAAGAAAGCAACTTCTTCCACAGTCTTTTTTATCTGAATGGTGCCAATGCCATCCTTCCAGCTGCTCAAGGCTAAACTCTCCATACACAGCTGACTCTTTCTTTCCTCAGATATCTGACATGCAAAATCCTATGGGTTTCACCTTTAAAATACATTCTACCTACAACTACTTCTCTCCACCTGCATTGCCACCTTTTTTGCCTGAGTCATCATCATTTCTCTCCTGGATTTTAATAAGTTTAGCACTGCTTCCACTGCTGCTTCTCTTCAGACTCTTCTGGATACAGAGGTTTCTCTGTATTCATACCTCCAGATATGCTATTAAAATCCAGGTCAAATCATATAAGCCCCCAATGTCCATCCACCTCACCCAAAAGAAATGGCAACACCCTACAGCATCTATGAGGCCCTTGAAATCTGAGGCCAGCCTCCACCTCTCTGACTCCTGCTACACAATCCTGGGTTCTCCTTGCCAATCCTTAGATGCACCAGACCCAGTCCTCCTCTGCACTTGCACTTCCTTCTGTTTGCATGACTCCTTCCAGGTAGCCACAGGGTGATCCCTGTCACCTTCTCAAAGTCACTGCTCTGATTACAAAATTGTCTTTACTGTTTTTGCTTCTGATATTTTTTTATTGGGGTGAAAAATTTGTGTAACATAAAAATAACCATTTTAAACTGACAATTCAGTGCCATTTAGTACATTTATGATGTTATGCAATTACCACCTCTATCTAGTTCCAAAACATTTTCATCACCCCAAATAAAACTGCATACCAATTAGTAGTCACTTCCTCATTTCTTCATTCACTTGTCCCCTAACAACCACAATCTGCTTTGTGTCTCTATGGATTTACCTTTTTTAAAAAATTCCATATATGGGATTTCGTATTTCCATATATGGACTCACAATAAGTGCCTTTTGCATCTGATTTGCCTCATTTATTAACATAGTGTTTTCAAGGTTTTCCCATGTTGAAACATGCATCAGTACTTTACTACTTTCGATGGTTGAATGACATTATGGTGTATGTATAGACCAATTTGCTTACTTGTTCATTCATTAATGGACATTTAGGTTGCTTTTATCTTTGACTATTGTGAATACTTCTGCTATAAATGTTGGTATACAAGTATTTGTTTGAGTGTCTAATCTATCCATTTTATGTAGTAAATGTCCCCTCCCACATTCTATCTCTCCTTACCTTGCTCTGTTTTTTTTCCTAGAGTACTCAGAACCTTACAACATTCTACTTACGCCATTTGTTTATTGTTTATATTCTGTTTTCCCTAAGTATGAGCTCCAAAAGAAAAGATATTTTAGTCAGTTTATCCAGTGATATAACTCATATGCCTGAAACAAAGTAGCTACATAAAGTAGTTGCTCAAAAATGTTTGTTGAATGAACCATTACAACTGATTAAGTGGTAGAGTTATTGACCCAAAAAGAAAAGTTTTACATATGGACCTGAAAACATGCCATGTATCTTCTACCATGCGTTTACATCTCTCCCTTAAAACTCTGTCTCTTCTGTTCTACTTTATGGTGAGATGAGGTCTTTCACCGTTTAAAGGCCCCATGGAAAATTTGAGGGCTAAGAAGAAAGTGACCATCAAGCAGATCAAAATGAGTGCTATGGACTGAGGACAGACAGGAGGGAGAAACAGAAGTGCTGGCTACAAGAAAACCCAGCCATGAGTCTTAAGTGTTTGCATATGTGAAATGACTAAATTATAGCTAAGATCCCTTTGAAACTAATTTTTTTGTTACCCAGATAATCTCTCCCATACAAATTCCAAAGTATCTATTGCTGTGGTCTGCATTTGACATCTTTCATATAGTTCCTACACATCTTAATTGGTCTTGATCAGGTGAGGCTTTATTTTTCCAGTATTAGAATCATCATCTATAATTTCTCTTTGAGAATTATAGAAGTTATATGGAAAATTGACATACTTAGAATAGCTTCAAAATAAGAACAAAATTGGAGAATTCACATAACATGACTTTAAGACTTAATATAAAGTTACGATAATGAAACTAGGGTTGTATTGACATAAAGATCAACATATAAATCAAAGGATCAGAAGAAAGTATAAAAATAGGCTCAAACATAGGCAATAAATTGATATTTTTTATAATAGTATCAACATAAATCTATGGGGAAAACAAAGTGTTTTCAACAAATGATGATGGAAAAACTGGCTATATATATAGAAAAATATCTTTATCTCATTATACACACAAAAATAAAATCAAAATGGATTATATATAGTAAATTACATAGTAGAAAATCTTTATAACTTGAAGTAGGACAAATATTTTTTAGACTGGATACAAAGTCACTAATCATGACAGGAAAAGAAATAACTTGGACTTCATCAATATTAAGAACTTCTTGTCCTCAAAAAACAATTGAAATTTGAATAAGCCAAACCACAGACTCAGACAAAATACTTAAAATTTATATATCTGATGAAAAATATTTATCTATAACTTATAAATAACTCTTACATACATAATATCACAAAGACAAAATAGCTTCATTAAATAATGAAATAAACTTAAACTGAGATTTCACTAATGAAAATATATCAATAGCCAAGAACTACATGAAAAAGATGCCCAAATGTATTAGTCACTAAAGAAATGCAAAAAATTAAAATCACAAATAATGTGATTCTACTTCATGACTAATATTATAAAGACTGACAATACCAGGTGTTGATGAGGATGTAAAACAACTAGAACTTCCTATGTTACAGGTGGGACTGTAAAATGATAAACAACTTAGGAAAATAGTTGGCAGTTTATGATAAATACTTACTATGTAACTCAGGGATTCTTCTCTTAAGGATATACCCAAAAGAAATAAACCAAATGCTCACAAAACCACTTGTACAAAAGTGTTCATAGAAGCTTGATGACCATTACCACATCAATGGATAAACTAATTTATATTCATACTATGAAATGTTAATCATCAATAAGAAAAGGAACCACTAGTTCATGAAACATGAATAAACTTCAGAAACATTATGTTGAGTGATCACTTGGTACAGATGATTAGGTGGGTCAATTAATTGAAGAGAAGGATAAGATAAATTTATGGGATGATATTTTAATTGAAAAGATGGTTTCATAGGATATATATTTGTCAAACTGTATTAAATTGTACACTTTAAGTGTGTTCATTGTATTTCACATACATTTATATCTTCATAAACTGATAAACAAAATAAAAAGTTATAGAACATCTATTCTGCCACTTAACAATTCCACTTCTAGGACTTATTCAATAGAATTAAAAGCACATGTCTACAAAACATTTATAAAAGAATGTTCATAAATGCTATATTCATAGTTCTAAAAACAGAAAACAATCCAAATGTCTACCAACAGGAGAATGTACTAAGAAAAGGAATTGAAAACTGTTCAGCAATAAAAAGAAAGGAATTGTTGATGTAACATGAAAACATCTCAAAAATATCATGTGCTAGAAGTTTTGGCATGTTGCAAATAAAAACTTAATAAAGCCCTGCCTCTCCTCTCCAAAAAGTTATGCTAAGCAAAAGAAATAAAACACAGAAGATTATGTAACTGCATATTACACTTACACAAGTCCAATAATGGGATAATGCACTTATCGTGCTGGAAAGATCACATGTGGGCATTCAATTGGAAGGAGGTAGACAGAAACTTTCCTAGAAGAAGAAATATTTTCTATGTTGATTGGGATGGTGATTACATGAGTGAGTATAATCATCAAATCTCATTTAAAAACCCAGATTCCTTTATGAGATACCATGAGAAATCTCCACTACAGGACTTGTCAATATTTTATCATCAAACTTTCCATAACAATAATCTAGAGGATACTGTCACTTATTTTTATAAATGATTCTGAGAATAAGTTGTCCATAACAAGTTCTTCAATCTGTTTTTTTAAAAAAACTTTTGATAATTGTCCCTCTGAATTTATTTTAATTGTTCCTTCTGAGACCAAAAGCAATCAGCCAGCCTTTTGTAGTTTTTTCTGAGAGAAAATATGACACCTGAAACACTTGAAAGAAGCAACACATCATAGGCATTGGCCATGTACAAGGACATCAGCCACTGCCAGAGAGCTGGGCCTGATCCAGCAGTTTCTGCATTATGAAGAAGGCCAAAGGAAAGGCAGTGGAGGATATTTGGGAGCTCCTGAGGTAAAGGCTATTGACTCATCAGTAAGAAAATATTTCAGAGTTTTGATAATGAATATCATCGCAAATATCAATTCTGCATCAACTGGCCTTATAAGAGCCAAATGCTGAAAGCAATCATCCAATGAGGACTTTTTTCTTAGGTGTCCATCACTGTTTTAGGACCTGGGGATACACCAGTTCACCAAACAGAACAACAAAGGCAAAAACACCTCTAACAAGCAATTTATAGCCTAGAGGAAAAGAAGGACAATAAAGCACTAATAAATTTAAAATATTTATAGAATATTTAGATTGTGATATGTTTAGAGAGGAAAAGAAAACAGAAGAGGGAAGAAAGCACAGTTGGAGAGGTACACTTTTAGGTAGGTAACCTGGGACAGCTTACTAGAAAGGTGGTACTTAATGATCAGTCAAAGCACAGTCCAGGAAGAATGGGAATGCAGTACGGAGGCCCTAAAGCAGAAGCATTCCTGGTGTGTTAAAAGAGCAGCAGGGTGTCACGTGGCTTCAGTGGAATGAGAAATAGTGGAAAGCAAAGAGCAGGTTGGAGACATTTGGTGAGCAAATCATGCATGGCCTCATGAGTCATCTTAAGTACTTCACCATTTATTCTGTGAGATGACAACCACTAGAGGAGTTCAAGCCAATGAATGGCATGGCCTAATGTAGGTTTAACAAAGAACATTCCACGTGTTGAAAATACTTTTCAGGAGGACAACAAATAAAGAAGGAAAACAAGTTAGGATGATGCTATGTGTTCATCCAGGTGAAAGAGATGGTGACTTGGACCAGGGTATGGAAGTGTAGATGGTAAGACAGGCTGGATTTTAGATATAATTTGAGGTATTACTGATAGAATTACTTGATGGATAAGATATAAAGTAGGAGACAAAGAGCAATGAAAGACTCCCAAGTTTTGGCCTGAGAAACTGGGCAAAGGGGATTGTTATTTACTGAGATGGGGAGATTAGAGGTGGAACAGGTTTTGGAGTAAGAGTAGATCATTTTGGACATATTCAGCTTGATATATCTGTTAGACATACAAGAGGAGATGTCAAGTCATCAGTGGGGTATTTGCTTCTGAAGTTCAGGAGCATAGTAAGGCAGAGGAAATTAAACCCCCAGAACCAGATGAAATCTTCAAGAATGAAAAGATACGCCGCAAGTGTACAAAAGAGAACTTCTTGTTTTCCCTATAAAACTTCCCTGGGGAGAGAGGCCGGGAAGATGGCGACGGAGTAGGATGGAGAGGATTCCAACTCCCGTACAAATGGGAGAAAATCCTGGCAGATCTACTGAGGAACAGCGCAATCAACCAACAGTTCCCCAGCACTTATGAATTAAGAGACCAGAGATTGTGATGGACACTGAAGGACCAGACAGCGGCAGGTCAGTGGGGCCTCAGGGACCTAAGTAAAGACAAGAGTGGCGGAAGCTGGGCCCGGTGCCCTCGGCCAGGCAGCCTCCTTGCCGCCGAGGTCGGGGTCCAGAGGCATCAGTCTAGGACTAGCACCAGGGGCATCTGTCATGGGAGCCTAGGCACCCAGAAGCCTCAGTAGGCAACCAGCTCTGGGACCGCCAGCCATGGAGGACTCTTCAGGAGCCTAGCAGCCAGCAGAGCTATGGCAGACTCTTTGGGAGCCTTGGGCCTGCTGCAGGGTTCTTTGGAGGGAGCTGGGTCATCAGCTCTCTCCCTCCCTGTCTAAGCAAGGCTGGGCAACACCAGGCAGAGACCTGTCTGCTTGAGTTTACAGAGAGGGTAACAAGGACAAAAGGCCATGTTCAACTGCAGATTCGCTGGTCGCCAGCGCAGGAGAATTGAGAGGCTCATTATCATCACCAGTCTGGCTGGGGATTGGGCTGGGCTGAGAGGCAGGCTTTCTGGAAAAGTGTTTTTTTGGAAAGTGGACTGAGGTGTTCTCCTGTGAGGGCAACTTGGCTTGCTTCCCACCCAGCCTGGCAGCGATCCAGATGAGGGGCGTAAGCATTTGAGTCCCACCACATGACTGGAAAGGACCCTGCCAGATCCCGCTGGACCCAGGCAGCCTGGCAGGTGCGCAGACGCCCGCATCCCAGTCTGGCAGCCTGCACCCCAGCCCACAGAGAGGTCCTGCTCCAACCAGAAAAACCAGTTTGGACAGTTTGAACCCAATAAGGGAAGGTTTTGTTTTGTTTTGTTTTTTTTCTTTAGTAGCTTTTTAAAAAGTAATCTTATATTTTTTCAATTTTAGTATTGCTTTATCTTTCAATACTTTGTTCCTCTCCTTTCTTTATTCTTGTTTTAGTCCTTCTTTCTTTGTTCCCAAACTTACAGCTTTCTCTTCCCTTCTCCTGCCTTTTTTTTGTTTTTGTGTTTGTTGCTTTGTTTTCTTTTACCCACAAGAGACACAAACAACTGGGAACTGCAAAAAGACCAGAGTGGGACACAAAGAAAGGGCATTCCAACAGTAGAAACAGAGAGACAAATTTCATTTTGCTATAGCAGAAGAGCCACAAGTTGCTGCATATTTGTACTAATTTTTCATTAGTCTCACTTCTTTTATATTTTAATAGTATCTTTATATTCCTCCTCTTTCTGTATAGGCTTCTTAGTCTTGGCTGCTTATATTGTATTATTTGACAGGTTTTCTCTGTTCTCTCCTCCACAGTGTATTGCTAATTTTCTATACTTCACTCCACTTGTTTTCCTTTAGCACACTACCCAAAGCTCTATACCCCCTATTCAGATAGATCATATAGAGTATGTCATATGATTGTTGTTCTAATATTATTGTAAATAATAGCTATTCTATACAACTGTAAATACTTCACAACACATCTCTCGAATCTTTGACCACTTTACAGGTTCCTGAATTCTAATACTATAGTGATTACCTCTATTTGCTCACATGTTACACCTAGTTACTATTCTTTATTCTCACTTTGCCTCAAAATCTGACCACCCACAAACTCACTGCTTTCTAGATCCAACTCACAAGCCTTCCCTCCCCAACAAGAGACTTATTGTTTGTCCATTCTTTCTTAAAAGTGGCAAGTTAGGTTGAAGATTACAATTAACACTATATATAGCCTAAGATCATCTATCTCTCCTCTACTGGATGTGACTGTAAATATCATAAAGTACTCTCCTGCTGTCATAAACCATTTTGCCTCCCCCTGCAACTGATCACACACACACACAAAAAGAAGTAGGCGGAAGTGGAGAACATCGAGATACCTGCAGGAGACTGCACCAATGAATTGCACAAGTATTCTACCACAGAAGTTCACACCATAAACCCAGGGAGTCAGAACAGGTCAATTTAAGAAGCTGAAGCTAACAAGAAGAGTCTCACAAACAATGGAAAAACAAAGAAACAATCCCCAAATGAAAGAAAAGGAGGAAGCCTAAGAAAGAATGCTAGATTAAATAGAGGCAAGTCAACTATCAGATATTGAATTCAAAGTACAGGTTATTAGGAAATTCAAAGAGCTCACAATGAGCTACCAGAAACTACATGGGAGCTACAATGAACTCACTGCAAATTATATCAACATGAAAAAGAAAATAAAAACTATCAGCAAAGGCCAAAAGGAAATGAATACAATTTCTGAACTGAAGAACACAGTAGAAGGAATCAAAAGCAGGATCAATGAAGCAGAAGATCAGATCAGCGAGTTGAAGGACAAAGTAGAAAAAAACTCCCAGAAAGAGCAAGAAAAGGAAAAGAGGCTCAGAAAGAATGAAGAGGGATTAAGAGAAATGCAAGACAATATGAAACATAATAATATCCAAATAATAGGAATACCAGAAGGAGAAGAAGAACAACAAGGGATAGAAAACCTGTTTGAAAAAGTAATGATGAAAAATTTCCCTAATTTGATGAGAGAAAAAGTCACACAAATCCAGGAATCAGAGAGAGTCCCAATCAAGAGGAACCCAAAGAGGCCTACCGCAAGACACATCATCATTAAAATGGCAAAATTCCAAGACAAAGAGAGAATCCTAAAGGCAGCAAGGGAGAAAAAGGAAGTAAAATAGAAGGGAGCCCCAATAAGGTTAGCTAGGGACTTCTCAATGGAAACAAACCAAGCAAGAAGACAATGGCAAGAAATATTTCAAGTAATGAGAACCAGAGGCCTGCAACCAAGGCTACTTTACTCAGCAAGGCTCTCAATCAAGATAAAAGACCAAATAAAGAGCTTCCAAGACAAAAGAAGTCTAAAAGAATATGCCTCCACCAAACCAGCTCTACAAGAAATACTAAAAGGACTGCTTTAAGGAAAGGAAGGAAAAGAGAGAGACAGAGAAAAACACAAGTACAAAAATGGCAATGAATAAGTACCTGTCAATAATAACCTTAAATGTAAATGGTTTAAATGCTCCAATCAGAAGACATAGAATAACTGAATGGATAAGAAAGCATGACCCACACATATGCGGCCTACAAGAGACCCGCCTCAGGACAAAAGACCTACACAGACTAAAATAGAAAGACTGGAAACTAATTTTCCAAGCAAACGGACAAGAAAAAAAAAGCTGAAGTAGCAATTCTCATATCAGACAAAATAGACTTCAAAAAAAGGGCCATAAAGAAAGACCCAGAAGGTCACTCCATAACACTCAAGTGAAGAATCCACCAAGAAGACATTAACATCATAAATTTAAGATCCAAAATTTTAAATTTGGTCTACTGGCCAGGTAGTCCAGTTGGTTAGAGTGTGTCCTGATACACCAAGGTTGTGGGTTCAGTCAGGACACATACATAAAAATCAGCTAAATGATTTATACATGGAAGTTTCTCCAAAGAAGATATACAAGTGAACAACAGGCATCTATAAAATACTCATCATCACATATCATCAGAGAAATGTAAATCAAAACCACAATGAAATACTACCCTATACCTGTCAGGATGGCTATTATCAAAAGGAAAAAAAAAAGCCCTGGCTGGTGTAGCTCAGTGGATTGAGTGCCAGCCTGCAAACCAAACAACCATGGTTTGATTCCCAGTCAGGGCACATGCCTGGGTTGCAGGCCAGTTCCCAGCAGGGGATGCACAAGAGGCAACCATGCATTGATATTTCTCTCCCTCTCTCCTTCCCTTCCCCTCTAAAGATAAATAAATAAAACCTTAAAAACAGATAACAAGTATTGGCAAGGTTGTAGAGAAAAAGGAACCCCTATACACTCTTCATGAGAATGCAAAATGGCACAATGGCTATGGAAAAGAGTATGAAGTTTTCTGAAAAAGTTAAAAGTAGAAATATCATATTATTCAGCAGTCCAACATTTTGTATTTATTCAAAATAATTGAAACCAGGATCTCAAAGAGACATTAGCACTCCTGTGTTCATTGCAACACTTTACAATAGCCAAGATGTAAAAACAACCTAAATGGCCATTGAAAGATGAGTGTCTATGAAAATGTAGTATATACATACAGGGGAACACTATTCAGCTCAAACTTTAAGATTATTATTCTAAGTGAAATAAACAGTCATAAAAGGACAAATACTGCATGATTTTACTTATCTAAGGTATCTAAAACAATGATGTACCTAGAAACAGAGAATGGAATGGTGTTTTCTAGGGGCTCGGTAGGGAGAGTAAAATGAAGAGGTAATCAACAGACATAAAATTTCTGTTAACCAAAATCTAAAATTTCTAGATATCTGTTGTACAATATGTTAACAATAGTTAACAATATAGTTAATATAGTTAACAATACTATACTGTATATTTTTAAAATGTGTTAAGATACATCTCATGTTAAAGGATTTTACCACAATAAAATAAAGAACAAAATATTTAAGACCCTTGTTTAGAATCCAGACAATCTGTTTAGTCTTTTTCCTTCCTCTTTCTGGGAACATGACTTGGTTGCTGTCAGAGTATGTTCCAGACCAGAGGGACCTCTCCCTCCACCCTGAACTAGGGTTATACTCCCTTCACACATGCTTACACATGTGTACACTCACACAATCTTGGCATCACCAGTGCTAAGAAACTCCTATGTTGTGTTCCACTCATTAGGTTACATTTGCCCTTGCATATCAATGTTTCCCAACACTTTGAAGGGCCTTTTTTTGCACTTGTCTGGCATTCACAGAAAACTGGGAAATGTGGAGGGGTGATCAAAAAAATATAGACCCTCACAATTATAAAACAAATATTTTGAAGAACCTAGATAATGAGTTTCCCTTCCAAAAATCAGGTATCTGAAAACCAAACACAACCCAGAAATGCTTGAGCCAGATCTGCTCCACATATCAAGACATCCAGTTAGAAAAATATTTTGGGACCAATCTCTTCCTTGAAACAGACTGTTCAAGAAAAGAGAGAACTGATGTCCTGCTGAGGATTGTGTAAAGTTCAAGTCAGCAGCCACACAGCCAGTCCGCAGGGCACAGAGATGAGTTCCCAGAGCAGGAAAGAAAAAAAATAATGACAATGATGAGAGCTGACATTATTAAGTCTTTGCAATCAGCTTTAAACTTTGGAAACCACCACCTGAGCTTGGTGTTAGTAGTAATATGCTGGTTTTATAGGCAGGAAATACAAGAATTAAAGAGGTTAGATGAGTTGCCTATGGTTGTGAATCAAATTAAGTTTAAGAGCAGGGATTTATTACAGCTCTGCCTAAATCTAGAGCTTTTTGTCTCAAATAGTCTACATAGAATAGCAGAAAAGGGATAACAATGTCCATATTGAGATCTTGGGGGAGGGCAATTACACATGAATAGTTTGGTCTCCAGAGGTAGTAAAAGAATTCCCACAGCTAGAGGCAAGCATAACCTTCATTTCTCTGCTACTGGAGGAAATTAGAAGAAAAAAACACAATCAGTGGGTGAGGCTGGGGGCCAGCTCCGCCATCACTGACTCAACACATTTTGTTGAGCTGTCTTCAGAGAGAGGAAATGGAGCCATCTAATAGAATAGGTATTTACCAATAATAGTATAATCAATAAAATATATTTTTAAAATGTAAACTTAGATCACTTATTTACTCACTACCCACTATTCTCCAATTCAACCCCCCAAAAGACTGGCCTTTATCAACCCACCTCCTCCCAGACTCTCATGGTCACCTTGAATTTTCTTCTCTCTCATGGTTCTAAGCCCTGTCCCTCACAACACACACCTCTCCCTCACCCCTTTGCCCAGCAGCTCCTTACTTATTAAGTTCTTTTTCCCCCCACCATCTAAGTAGATTCCACTTGTAGATTTTAGTGGATTCTAGAAGAATGACTCTGGAATATGAGTATTCTGTATACATACTGCAAGGGCCCTTCCTTCCCCACCACCTACCAGACGTTTTCCAATAACTAAGACCAATGTCCCAGGTTATGCAAACGTGGCTCCAAGGGACTTCTTCAGTCTATAACTTGGTTTTTCCACCGTTAATACTATTTTTTACAAACAAAAAATCAATAGGAATTACTATTTTTAACCTAAGTATTTGTTTTTATATCCTATTCTTTTTGAGATAAAAGTATTTTTGAAAAATACCCCAAAGGCACTTACCATCAGTTAGTGGTACTTGAGCTCTTTCTCAACTTCTTACCATCAGAGTTTAACTCTAAAAATCCGTTTCTAATAGCTCTATGCTAAAAACAATAGCCAGCCTTCTTTAAAATCCTCCCATTTTCTTTATCAGTCAGGACACAGGAACTAGATTACTGATAAGATGAAACTGATAAACTGCACTGTTTACAAATATCAACTTCAGTTTTCACCACATTCTCTATTTGAAAAATCTTTAATGAAGCTTACTCTCAATTTTAATATTGTTACAACATATTATACTTAACAATTGTTAAGCATATTTTACCTCCCTGTAGGTGATTTTCTCAGCAAAACCTCCCCGATTCTGTCTAGGTGGCAGGCCATTCAATGCCCTGAGAGTAATCTATAGCTGTTACTTCCTGAAAGCTGCAGCTCTTGGGGAATGTGCACATCTCCGCAGCAAGTTTTACTGTGTACACCTCAATGCTTATGTTTTGAAAACTCTGATACACACTGGGTGCTTAGTGTGTACTCTGCTCTGTATGCAGGGATTTTGTGCATGCTCTCCTGTGCACTCCTCAGAGACTCAGAGGGGCTAAATAATTCCCTTCCTTGAGGTAACAGTCAGTGAGGGTGAAGACAGAATCCAAAGCCTCCAAACTGGATTCTTTCTATATGTACCACTTGATGGCTTGTCTCCCATGGTTATAATCACTTTGCAGACACATTACAATTATTAAAATTCTGTATAAACCAGCTTGAGTGGCTTATATGTTTTTTTTTCAAAAAAATGAACTCTCAAATATAATAGAAAGAGCATGATCTTTAGACAAAAATATGGCTTTCCTCTTACTACCCATGTGACTTTGAGCAATTTCCCTAACCTCTCTAAATCTCTTGTGCAAGGGTATTGTTATCAATATTAAATGAATAATCTATGTCAGAGATCAACCATATTAATAAATACTGGTGGCTTTTGGAGCTTTCATGTACTCAATCTATTCCACCCACCACAATTACATTTAAAAAACAAACTTCAAATTTTATTTTTATTCATATTTGCATCAAGACCAAGAAAGCCAAATCACTTTCTCTACTCACTTACCTATGGTCAACAAGCATAAAAGCTGAAAATCTACAGCAGAAACTAATCACTCCACAATCTTTATGTAAAGGATACTTTTACATGAGGTTGTCTATCACCTCTCCACTGTTAGAGAACTGGAGAAATGCACTTAAACAATAAACCAAACAAGCTTATAGGGCACTTATTGAAGTGTCCTATAGTGCGTCAGACTCTGTGTGAGAAAAGTATAAGACTCACTTCTGACCTGTAGCAACTGAAACATATGAAACAAGGGAGGTAGCATTTTACAAATCTGAAAATTTTTACTTGAAGTTAGATATTTGCAACAATCTGAATATTTTAAAAATTAGGTAAATTATTGAAACACTACAAAGTAGTCTTTATTCAAGAGTGAAATTTTAGTGGGGAGAAGTGGGGAGAAAATACAGACAACTGTACTTGAATGACAATAAAATAATTTAAATTAAAAAATAATAATAAATAATAGCTTTGCTGGAAATTTAAAAAAATTTTTAAAAAGAGTGAAATTTTAAAAATCTCTTTGATATGTTTGAGCTATGGTTCTAACTTAACTCCAGATCCCTTTATCATCACATGAATGTTAAGACAGCAGTATTCATTTATTATTCTGTCCTTATCTGAGGACAATTTTTCACTGCTTTTAGAAAGGGAGAAACATCTTTGTGAGTATCATCAATTGGTTGCCTCCTGTAAGTGTCCAGAACAATGATAATAATCTCCCAAACCTAGGATCAAGCCCAAAATCTAGGTATGTACCCTGACTAGGAATCAAAACCCCCAACCTTCCAGGTACTCAACAACAATTCAACCAGCTGAGCCACACTAGCCAGGGCACAAGAGTGGTATTTAAAAACCTGGAACAATTCTGCTGAGTAATTTATCTTCCAAGGAGTCTTTCAGCATTGTCACTTATGTACTTGATAGTCATCCTGATGATTAATGTCATTTTTCAATGTTTCTGTAAACATCTCAAGACACTTGGTGACGTTCAGGGAGGCCAACATTTGTCAAGATCCACCAGGTTTAGTAGTAAAGAAGAAAGAAAGATAGAAGAACCTCAGCATCCAGGAGCAGCTTCAGGATGTTTCTCTTTAATAATCTCCCTACCTGCAAGACATCTACAAAATGTAACTCAGAGCCTCCTGCTGATACACTCTACTGGCAGGGAAAGACTGGGTGAGCCTGGGAGGGCCCACAGCCCAGCCTCTTTGTGTATCTCTCCTTGGCCTGAAGATCTTTAATCGTACCCTCCAAGTACAAAATGTCCTTGGACCAGACCCACCAAAGATAACTGTGCCCCTTGGAGATGACTATCTTAAACAAAAGTGCCCAGAACCATCAGAAGGCAATTCTTCTATATTGAAGCAGAACATCTGTGACATTTGACAATGTAAAAAGAAAGATGTAAATTGGCCATATTTGTTCATCTGAAATAGAAACGACAGATTGGTGCTGCTCAAAGAAAAGAAAGGTGTTTGGGGTGTGGGGAGTGTGGTGTGTGTGCTTTTGCACATGTATGCAGTACCTGTTTGTCCGTTTCCACATGGGTTCTGTCCACATGAAGAGGACATCTTAATTCTGTTTCCAAACCAAAATAAGTTCTGACAATGTCAAAAATCTTACTGAATTTCAAAAACCAAGAGGTTAGCTGGTCTTCATTACACATTGGAGAACTAGGAAAAATCGGTTCCAACCCACTACTATTTCATATCTAAATGACAACCTAGAGTCCTCTAAATGATATTTATTAATTTCTGGGGCTCATTACCTCAAAGTCTCTTCTGTCTCAGGTTTCTGTGCCCAGGAGTCCACTTTCTGTTTTGCTCAGCATCAGCCCAGAACCCAGCTTCTCCAGTTTGCACAAGAAATCTAGTTATACCAAATAGTTCTAAAATGTGCCACATGGAAGCATTCATGGCCTCCTACCATCTGACAGGGCTCTTTCCTTCTTCCTCTCTACTACTCTTCACCACCACCCTCCTCCCAGAGGAACTCAGGAGCCTTTCACTTCTCCCTCATGCCTGTTCCAGATGGGCACACCCCAAATCCACTAAGGTGCAAGGCAGCTAGAAAGACTACACTCCTTTTAGAACAAAGCTGAGGTTACATACTACAAATGTCTTTTTCTTTCTTTCATATCTGCCACTGGTTCACCTTCACTTCCCCATGAGTACCCTTTTCCCTCTTTTAGCACCTTCCCACCTCTTACCAGGTTGCTAAAACCAATCACATATCTTTACTCTTAAGACTTGCTGTCTTACTCTATCAAGTAGAGTTTCATGGGGAAAAAAATTTCCTAAAAGCCTCATACATACAAGTATCTAATGGCTTATAAATGAATCTCAGCATCTACCAAGTAACAAAAACTGTATAATAAGTGTTTTAACTCAGAAAATTTTAAACTAATCCAATATATAACCAGAAACTTTACTTCCTTATAACACTACCCTTCTTTGGTTCTACCTTACCCTTAGTCCTGCACCTTTGCTCCCTTCATATTTAACAGAAAATAACAACTCAGTCTTATTTTACAGTCATACCATAGCAGGTTAATTCAGATTTATGATTCCATAGTAAGTAAAAATCTTTCTATTTCCAGGAGTTTACTTGACTTTTCTTGATTTTCCTGAAGCTGTTAACCTCAATAATTGGCTTCTACTTATTTTAATTAAATTTATATAAGTCAAATCAAGTACTTTAGATTCAGTACTCTTCCTCTCACACTTTCAGAAATTAAAAAAATGAAAACCAAGCATGAAAGCTAGAACTTTCCCCCCTTCCCTCTTACTTCTATTCCAAAGTTTTCAAATATTCCTTATTTAGCTGAAAGTTAGAAGAGAGAAGTTAGAAGAGGGTGTTTGATTTGAAAGTTAAAAAATAAGAGTTATATTGAAGCCACATGGTGAACTGAAAGAAAAAATAATTTCGATCTGGAAAATAAGATTTTTATGTTCTTTATCACTTTCCCTCTCATCACACACACAAACACACACACGTCCCCTCCTTCTCCAAGAAAAAAAAAGGAAAACATTAAGTTACTAGTTTCTATAAAATACATTTAGGTCTCTCCACATTTTAACAAGGTTCAAGGAGTAACAAGACTTGAGCCCTAATTTAAACCAAAGAATGGGTAGCTACAAATTGTAAAGCTCCAGTAAAAAAGCACCTTTAGTAGGTGTGGCAGCCAGCCTCTAAGGTAGCTTCCAATGATCTTTGCTTCCCATTGATCACACCCTTGTGTAGTGTCCTCTCAAATACTACCAGGTAGACAGACATGACAAAAAATTATTGGATAAGTTACCTCCAAGGTTAGATTACAAAAGGCCTTTAGCTGCCATCTAGGCCTTTGTCTCACCATGAACCTGTAAAGTGCTGCTACTGCCTGAGTGAGGCTGTAGCAAGTTCTCCAGTTCCATCTGGCTAACAGCTTGACCACAACTTCACAAAAGACCCTGAAGTGGAACAACCAAACTAAGGCACTCAGATTCTGGACCCACAGAAAATGTATGAGATAATAAATACTTATTCTTTCATTTAAGCTAAATTGTAGAATAATTTGTTATCTAGCAATAAGTAACTAATAGCTGACAATAATACTCTACAACTATTTTCCTTGTGGATTTATCAACAAAGACATAGAAGTCAGAGGTTCTTGCAAGTATAGAACAACTTGATCTCCATAGGTGTTTTGCATTGTATTTCTCTTTCAAAGTAGTTAGAAATTCAGCTTCTACTTCTGCTGAATAGGCCTTTTGCTATCTGTGTTGTCAGGAAACTGCTTCTGCTGTATCTTTTGGATTTCTGTTATCAGAGGAAACTTCTATCTTAGATTGTTTCAAGGTTGGTAAAAGCACCCCTTCCATAGTCTAATCAGATAAAGTCCCTTCTCTTCTACATGATTATTTTATATATTCATCAGATCTTTGCTTTGTGTAAGAGAGAAACAAATTAGTTTGATTATATAAAACAACATTCCATCATGCTGCCTTTAATCTAGGGTCTGACTCACATCAGTACTGGTTAGCAGTGGCATTTGAGAGGCCTCATGAGATAGGTTTCTAGGGACAGTGAGATAACCCACCATGTGGCTACCAAGCAGCAAGCAGGCAGCAGAAGTTACAATAAGAATGGCAAGGGTTGGCTGGAGTAGTGGGTGGGAGTTGGAGTTCCAAAGGAGTTGGAACCTTGGGCAGGGGTTCCAAATGGGTAGACAGAAATGTTCTTATTGTGGTGTGATGACTTCCTCTTATGATGGCCTTTGTGCCCTGGAATCTGAAACAAATGCTTTGGCTTCTAACACAATGAAAGCATAAGAAAATCTAATCTGTAGGTTATGTTCTCAATATTTCCCCACATGGTGGCTTTCATTCTCTTATGTATCTCACTCACATCCCACTCCTTCTAACATTGTAAAAGCTTAAAAGGAAAGGCCAATCTGTAGGTTATATTCTCATTCTTTCCTTCTATTTAAATAAATACCATTGCCTTTTTCCTTCATTGCCCTAGGTCTTCTAAAACCTAAAAATCTAGATGCTTTCATCTGGGGTTGGTAAGACTTTAAACGTGGTCTTTATTTGCTGAAATTCTCTAGTCCTATAAATATTTATGACAGATTATCATCTGAGATCAAGTGTAGATATTTTGAAACAGTTCAAGAAAATGTAGACTTCAGAATGAAGGAGGATTGCAGAAGGGGAATAACAGGTGATTTCACAAGAGACCACAACTTGCATTTTAGGAAGTCACATTAGTCATCCCCTCGAAATTGTTTTTCTTCAAGATCCTGTCTAATTCTCCTGAAATCAACTTCCTTAATTGATGACAATTTAAAAAAATTAGTTGCTGATATACTTATGTAATATACAGTACAAAATATCTAACAGGTGCTACCTTTGGGTCTGAAGTACAAAACCAGAATATTGAGGTACAAGAGTCATTTTAAAATCATGTATTTCTGAGTATATAAGAAATATTCAGCAAAGAAATTTTGGGTATTTCTGAGTATTATCTCTAATACTCAGAGGTAATAATTTTAAATACGTCTACATATTTGCTGTCACATCATTTCTAAGACGGTATGTGTGAATATTATTGTGCAAATATATATATATATATGGATTTATGTATACATGATACACACATACAAAACAAGAAGATATAAAAGAGAGTTAGAAGAAAACAAGTAATTAGAGAATCATGTCATGTTTCTGGAGAAGTCTCAATAATAAAAATTTTAGTACATTTTTTGGTCTTTGACAAAATAATTCTAAAATTAAATTTGAAGAATAAATTCAAGTAGTAAAACTCACTTTTTATTGAGTGTTCATGTGTGCTATGCACTGGTTCCCCCACCATATTATCATCATCATCATAATAAACTTTTAAGGTAGAGACTGTTATTGTCTCCTCTTTTCAGATAAGGAAACTAGGCCATGCAGAAGTGAATGAATTTGCTGAGTCACCCTGCTAATCACTGGGGAGCTGGGATTTGAACCTAGGTACATACTATGGAAGTGAAGCCTGGCCTATTACCCAGTATCTGAACTGTTTCTCAACTTTCCAAGAATACTTGAGGCCAGCCAGGGAAATGTGAAAACAAGTAAGAAGCTAAAAAAATGAGTAATTTAGTTTTCCAAATATTCTCTTTGAGACCTATACTGTTAACCCATAAAGTTTCAGTACTGAATAAAATAATATGAAACAGACACAGGGAACAGACTGATTAATGGAGCTGAATAGAAAATTCTAGAAAAATATGTAAACATTTGGAAGAATATATCATAAAATAATTTTAAAATAGTGTATCAAATTTGGGGGAAAGAATACATTTTAAATAAGTGGTTTTAAAACCATTTAAAATTTATATAAACATTATAAAATTTTTATATAAGCATTATAAAATATATTAAAGTTGTTGAGAAATAAAGTTCAATCTACAAAAAAAAATAAATTCCAAATGGATTAGAGATTTGAAGTAAAAAAAAAAGCCATAAGCAAATAGGATAAAATGTTTATTTGGTTACGACTGAGATTAACATCAGCTTTCTAAGCACAGCTATATAGATAAAAATCATAATAGCAAAAATAAAATCAATTTCATTACATCTGAAATACTATAAACATCAAGAAAAAGGCTGGGGAAATATTTGAAATATAGCATATATTTATATATAGCTTATATACATAGTTTCTTTACATACACACAGACACACACACACATACATATATATATATATATATATATATATATATATATATACACACACTTCCTATACAAGTATATTTTGTAAATCAATAACAGAAAAAGTAATTTAATTTTTAAAATAGGCAAGTGATATGAATAGGCAATTTAAAAGAGAGAATATAAATTTTCAATAAACTAATTTAAAATGATATGCATTTTAAAGTCTACCTAGACTTCCGCCAAGATGGAGGCGTAGGTGGAAACACTGCCTTCTCCCACAACTAAGTTTGAATACAACAAAGGTTTGAAGAACAAAGATGCAGCCAAAGAACAGGAAATTGAACTATACGGAAGTCCAACAACAACAAACTGTGCTACCAGACCAGTAAGAGGGGCGAAGCCAGCAGCAGAGCAGGGTTGTGCATGAAAGATCCCCTGACCCCAGGCACCCAGGCATCCGGGGTAGCATCAGCGGACCCAGTGAGGGCTCGGGACAGCGGGAGTGAGCAGTGAGACGGACCGTGCAGCCCCAAGCAACGAACCCAGCAGCAGCTGACCGCGGTCGAACATTCTCACGCAGTGGGACGAATCACGCAGCCCCGCGGTGGCGGCGGGAGGCAGCAAAGGGTGCCCGCCATTGCTTTCCTTTGGCCCTGCCCACACACACAGTGTCACAACCCAGCGACTGAGTCTCCTGGCCCTGGTGAACACCTAAGGCTCTGCTCCTCATACATAACAGGCACAAACAGTCCAAAATATGGCTCAAGAAGAACTCAAAGCCCCAGAGCCGATAACACTAAGTAACCAAGAAATAGCGAACCTCTCAGATGCACAATTCAAGACACTGGTGATCATGATGCTCACAGAACTGGTTGATTTTAGCCACAAATTAGAGGAACATGTAAAGCCTAAACTAATTGAAATGAAGGGAAATGCACAGGAAACCAATAGTGATGGAAAGGAGACTGGGACTCAAATCAAGGGGGTGGACCAGAAGGAAGAAAGAAATGACCAAACAGGAAAAAGTGAAGTTATAAGAATTCAAAAAAATGAGGAGGGGATTAGGAACCTCCAGGACATCTTTAAACATTCCAACATCCGAATTATAGGGGTACCAGAAGGGGAAAAGAAACAGCCATAAGTGGAAAACTTATTTAAACAAATAAAGGAGAACTTCCCCAGTCTGGCAAAGGAAATAGACTTCCAGGAAATCCAAGCTCAGAGAGCCCCAAAGAAGTTGGACCCAAGAAGGAACACACCAAGGCACATCATAATTACATTAGCCAAGATTAAAATGAAGGGCAGAATCCTAGAAGCAGCAAGGGATAAGGGGACAGTTACCTACAAAGGAGTTCCCATCAGACTGTCAGCGGATTTCTCAAAAGAGACCTTGCAGGCAAGAAGGGGCTGGAAAGAAGTATTCCAAGTCATGAAATCCAAAGACCTACATCCAAGATTGCTCTAACCAGCAAAGCTTTCATTTAGAATGGAAGGGCAGATAAAGTGCTTCTCAGATAAGATCAAATTCAAGGAGTTCATCATCACCAAACCCTTATTATATGAAATGTTAAAGGGACATATCTAAGAAAAAGAAGATAAAAAAATATGAACAGTGAAAGGACAGCAAACTCACAATTACTAACAACCACACCTAAAACAAAAGCAAACCAAGAGGATAGCTAGATCAGGAGCAGAACCATAGAAATGAAGAATACATGGTTGATTAGCAACAGGGGAGTGTGAGGAGAAGGGGAGAGAAGATACAGAAAATAAGTAGCATAGACAGTAGGTAAAAAATAGATAGGGGGAGGGCAAGAATAGTACGGGAAATATAGAGTCTAAAGAACCTGAGACACGTGGTCATAAACTAAAGGGGGGAAGGGTGGGGGAGGGGGTGTGCAGGGTGGAGGGGAATGAAGGGGGGAATAGAACAACTGTAATGGTATAATCAATAAAGTATATTTTAAAATATAAAATAAAATGTTATGCATCAAAAGTAATCAAGAAATACAATTGACCCATAAAAGTACCATTTTATTTACCAATTTGTAAAAAAGGTTTACAAAATTTTAATATTCAATACTGGCAAAAGGTGTAGGGAAATAATAAATATGTAAGCTGATACAACCTTTTTAGAGGACAATTTGGAATTTGAATCAAAATAATATTTAACTTGGTAATTCCTTTTCTGTTAACATATTTAAGGAAATCATGGATGTTCAAAACTATTCAGCTTCTCACAGACAATGTTATAAATAGCAGCGAAATAACAAGACTAAATAGAACAAAAAACTGATTGAATAATTTATGGTGCTTCAAACTAATGAAATACTCCACAATCATAAAAGTGATGTTCAATAATAATATTTAAAGAAACAGAAAATGTTTGTGACATACTTTAAGTGTTAAAGAGCAGGTTTTGTGATTCAACTTCCAGCCAAGATGAAGTAACAGGGACAAAATTTACTTTTTGGCTAAAACAACTAAACACTGGACAAATATATGAACCAACAACTTTCAAGTACTGACAACAGATAATAAATAATAATGAACTCTGACAGATTGGAAGCAAATGAGACACCCCACAATTCCCAGCTCACTTCCTGGAGAGTTTAGTTTCTAAGCTGTCACACATAGAGCCCAGTGGTCAGTCTGAATTGAGCAGTCAGAGCTGAAAGCCTAGGAAGGCCAAAGTAACTTTAGAGAGCAGAAGACCAGCAAGGAGAGCACTAGGTACAGAGATTGACAGAGGATGCTTTAATCACTCAATTGAGTAACTGATCAGCTCATACTTGTGAGAAAATTATCTGAAGCCAAGGAAACAAATGCCCAAAAAAGATTAGATTGAGTGATCCTCACCACTCATACAGAGCCAGGAATAATATCTATTCTTACTATCTGGAATGGAAATTATTATAATCCATAAGTCATCAAATAGGCTACTTAAAATGATATTGTCTCAAAAGTAGACTGCCAGTCTGGTTATACGCAAGACAACGTGAAAAGAGGACCCCAAATTATCAAACTGCTTCAGTGCAATTTAACAGTGGTCCAGAGCATAACTGAAGAATAGTGAAAGGAATACAAAATGACCCCATACCCAGCAAGTTAAAATTAACATTGTTTATCATTCAGATTAAAATTATCAAGCATGCAAAGGAGCTGGAAAATAACTTAATGAAAAGTCATTCAATTAAAACTGACCCAGAACTGACATAGATGATAATAGAATTAATACAAAAGAGCAGTAAAGCAGCTAATATATTTAGATTTCATGGTTCAAAAAGCTACATGAAAGATTGAATGTGTTAAGCAGAGACATGGTAGATACAAAAAAGACCCAAAGGGAATGTCTATAAATAAAAACTGAAATATTTCAGATGAAATAAAAATGCATTGTATGAGAATAGAGCCTATACAAAATGAAACACAGAAAGAAAATAGACTAGAAAAAACAGAGCATCAATGAGTTGTGTGTAGAAAATTCTCAAGTCATGTAATGTAAGTGGTAATTTGAGTCTCTAAAGATACTCAAAGGGGACAGAAAAAGTTATGTGAAGAAACAATGACATCAAATGTAGCAACTTTGATGAATATTATACAACTTTCAGGTCCAAGAAGCTCAGTGAAACTCAGGCATTAAAAACATGAAGAAAACTATCCCAAGGTACATCATAATAAAATTATTCAAAATCAGTGATAAAGAAAAACTCTTAAAAGTCACAGGGGGAAAAATCATAGTATTACAAAGCAATAAAGGTAAAGATTATGTATTACTCATCAGAAACAATACGAGCAAGAAGACAGTGGAACAAAATCTTTAAAGTATCGAAAGAAAAGGTCACTTTAGAGTTCTTTTCTCAAAAAATACTGTTCAAAAATAAATATGAACTACTTTTTCAGAAATAAAACAGCTAAAAAACCTCATCAACAGCAGATAAGTACTCTGAGGCATTTTAAAGGTAAGTTCTTCAAACAGAAAGAAATAATACCAGATAAAAATCTAAATGTACATGAAGAAGTGCAGAGAACCATCAATATTAAGTGGATAAGAATAAAAATTTCTTCTTTTTACTACTGAAATCATTTAAAAGATAACTTATTATTTAAAGGAACAATAATTAAATGTAATGCTGGGTTTATAATACATGCCGAAATAATATATATAACAACAATAGCACAAAAGCCAGGGAAGGAGAATTGGAAGTATACTTCTGTAAAGCTCTTATTCTGTAAATGAACTGGTAAAATATCACTTGAAGGTAGACTGTGCTACTCAAAATTTATACTATGAACCATAAAGAACTGCTAAAATAATACAATACAGTTGCAGTGAATGAGCTTACAAAGGAGAAAAATTGGCATCACAAAAAATATGCAATTAGTCAAAAAGAAATCAGAAAAAACAAGTTGAACAAAGAACAGTTGGCTCAAATAGAAAACAAATAACAAGTTAAAACTTTTAAACCCAACTATATCAACAAGCACATTAAATGTAAATGATCTGAACACACCAACTAAAAGGGAGAGAATGTAGGTACATGAATTTAACTTTAAAGATGACAAAAATAAGTTAAAAGTAAAAGGTCAATGGTATACTATGTTAATATCAATCTAATATAGTTGAGGTAGCTATATTAATATCAAAGAAAGTAGATATGAAGCAAAAATATATTATCAGTAATAAAGGAGTTTATTTTATAATTAAATAGGAGTCAATTTATTAAGAATATATAGGAGTGGGCAAAACTAAGTTTAAAGTTGTGAGTACAAAACACAGAGATTATTCTTGTATTATTATTTATTCTTGTATCATATATTTTTTCCATGAACAACTGTAAACCTACTTTTCCTGCCCTTGTGTAACAACCTTAGATGTTTATGCTTCCGATTGTAGAGCTTCAAAATGCATGAAGAAAAACTGATAAAACTTCAAGGAGAAATAGAGAAATTCTGAATTAGAGTCAGATATTCCAATATCTCTGTTTTAGTAACTAATAGAATGAATAGGCAGAATAATTGTAAGAAAATAGGAAACTTGAAAAACATTGTCAACCAATTTGATCTAATTGACATTTACAGAACTTTCTATCCAATAGCAGCAGAATTCTTCTTAATGCACATGGATCATAATAAACCATATTCCAGTCCCTAATTTATCTTAATAAATTTAAAGAGTTCAAGGCAAACAAAAGATAAACAGAATAATATTAGAAAACAACAGAAAGATTTGTACAAAACCTTCAATTATTTAGAAACTAAATAATACACCTCTAAATAACCCACATATCAAAGAAGAAATCAAATGGGCAATTAAAAAGTATTTTGGGTTTTTTGGGGTTTTTTTTTATCGTTTTAAATCTTATTTATTTATTTATTTATTTATTTATTTATTTAACTTTTGTTCAAGTACAGTTTCCTTTCTTGTATTCCCAGCCCTGCACCCCCCCAGTGCTCCCCACACCCCTCCCATCTCCGCCCCCATCTTAGTTATTGTCCATGTGTCCTTCATACTTGTTCATGTGAGTCCTTCCCCTTTTACTCTGTGCTTCCCTCCCCTCTACCCTCTGGACCCTGTCAGCACATTCTGTATTTCAGTGTCTTTGGTTACATTTTGCCTGCTTGTTTGTTTTGTTGTTTACATTCCTGTTAAAGGTGATATCATATGGTATTTGTCTTTCACTGCCTGGCTTATTTCGCTCAGCATAATGCTTTCCAGCTCCATCCATGATGTTGCAAAGGGTAGGAGCTCCTTCTTCCTTTCTGCAGCATAGAATTCCATTGTGTAAATGTACCATAGTTTTTTGATCCAGTCATCGACCGATGGGCATTTAGGTTGCTTCCAACTCTTGGCTATTGTAAATTGTGCTGCTATGAACATCGGGGTGCATAGGTTCTTTTGGATTGGTGTTTCAGGGTTCTTAGGATATACTCCTAGCAGTGGAATTGCTGGGTCAAAAGGCACGTCCATTTTTAGTTTTCTTAGAAAATTCCATACTGCTTTCCATAGTGGTTGTACCAGTCTGCAATCCCACCAACAGTGGACCAGGGTCCCCTTAAAAAGTATTTTGAACTAAGAGCAAAAATACAACATATCAAAATTTGTGAGGTGGGACTAAAAGTAGTATTTACAGGGATATTTACAACAGTGAATATCTATATCAGAAAAGAGTAAAGACCACAAATCAATAGTCTTGGTGCTACAGAACAGACCCGGGGGGTGAACAATATATTATTACCAAAAGGACCCCCTTTTTCTCCGGGAGTTCCTTTCCCATACTAGGTTCACTTTACCTGCCACCAGAGGAAAGATGTCTCTCAGTGCCAGAGATTGGTGAAAAGGAAAGGAATTATTATGTATTTAAAATTATACAGACTAAAGTTCTTTAAAATACTCACAAATGCACACAGTCCTTCCTTTTCCCTTTGCCTAGTCTGGGGTACTGTTTCTCAGGAAAGAAGTAGAATTCAGTAATTCAGGCTCCCAGCACCACCCACCTAGCAAAAAGGGAGAACTTCCAAAGCCATGTAATCCCCACTCCACCAAAGCCACATGGTCCCAACAAGATGCCCAAGCCAAGTCTCAGTTTAAATGCCCAAGCCAATCTTCCTCCACAGCCCTATCTCCAACTCCTCCCACAATCAGTTACACCTGCCAGCAATCCCATATTCATCTAGCTTTATTGGGCTACTATAGTAAGTCTGGGCAGGCATGACCCCATAGCATGGAGCCAATCATCTCTGAGCTCTCATGCAGGTGCTATAACCATGGGGAGTTGCTTCCCAGTTACATCCTGGGTTGAAGACACTCCCATCCCCACTGGCTCAAAGACTGGCCACAGCTATTTAACATATCTATGAAACCAGTTAAAGGCTATAGACACGTTAAATGACCATGCCAGAGTTAGATGCAAAGCTGCTGCTATGCAAAACAGCTCTCAATGGCCCTGCTCTATGTGTCCCATCCCCCAGCTCAGACTTGTGAGGATGAGGACACCATATATGTATATATCTTTCTAATATTTTCTGGACATCCTGAGTTCTGGACTCCATTACAAATCCCTATTTGCCCCCCACCCCTTGGCTGCACCCTGTTACATTGGCTACCACCTTAAGCAATTAGAAAAAGAAAAGAAAAGGAAATTCAAAGCAAGCAGAAGAAAGGAATACAAATCAATGCAAATAATGTAATGGAACACAAAAGCAAGAGAAAAATCAATAAAACCAAAAGCCGATTTATTGAGATGTTAAAGCTGTTTTGGGGGAGGGGGGAGAAAGAAGACACAAAAATACAATTATTAGAGTGAGAAAATTGACACCACAAAGTTCCTACAGATATTTAAAAAACAAGGAAACATAACAAACAATAAAAAGAATGACATATTTATATATGCAATAGCATGAATGAATTTCAAAATAATTGTGCTGAAAGCAGCCAGACAGAAGAGCACATGTGCGGTATGATTCCATTTATATAAAATTCTAGAAAATTAAAACTAATTTGTGATTACTGAGAAAAGATTAGAAGCTACTTGGGGACTGGGTAGGAGAGGAGAGGAGGATTTCAAGAAAATATGTGGAAAATTTGTGGGCTAATAAATAAATTCATTATCTTGATTGGGGTAATGGTTTCAAAGGTTTATACATACATCAAAACTTATCAGATTGTGCAATTTAAATATATACAGTTCATTATATGTTAATTATACCTCAAAAAAGCTATAAAAATCAGGTTTCAAATGGAATATAGGTTAGAATCTTAATTCATTGTTGTCAACACACATACCTGAAAGTACTTATGTGCACACATGCATACATGTACACAAAAACAGACATTTCTATGAAATAGTAACTTTAGAATCTTGGCAATGATCATGAGATGGGATAGTAAGAAGCTAGGGAAATTCCTGGGCAAGTGGAATGGGGAAAGTGAGACAAGAAAATTAAACAAGGGCAAACAGTTTGAGCAAATTACAGCCAGCTGGTAAATCACAAGACCTTATCTCTCCTAACAAAGGACACAAAAGCGCAAATAGTTTATACATCTCATCTCTAACTAGAGAACACAGAGTTTTGCAAGCTGTAAACCGCGGGTGTCCAGGGAAGAGCAGAATGCTGATGCAAACGGAGAGAGAACACCGGGACAAGGGAAGAAGAAAGAGCAGGAGGAAGCTGCGCCGCTCCTCTTCTGCGCTCCCCTGAGAAATTTCGCCCTCTCAAATTCTCGTGTTTCCCTGTATAAACTTGTTTCTGAAAACTCAAGGTGGGTAGGGTTTTTACCCACTACCTTCTCAGATTGCTACCCTCTGATGTTAATAAAAGCGCAATTATAATCCAATTCCTATTTTTGCTTTTTGTCTGAGCCATGACAGGCAGCAGGAGCCCCAGACTCAGTTGCCCTCAGGTTTCACTTATCTGCCTGAGTAGTACTACAAATAATTTTTGATTTCCTCTTATCACCCCTCTGAATTTCCTATTTGGCTACAATAAAATGTTTTATTTGTGAACACATATTAAACAAATATGTTTCTGACTTTAATTTACGAATAGTTGTTATTACATCTACATGGTAGTGATGATGAATACTCCAGTCTCCGGTCTGGGAAAATAGACCTCTATTACTACAAAGGCAGGCCCTAAAACATAAGAACCCAAGTTTCTGCTATTCGAAAGTCAAAGCTATAGCCCTACAGCAAGGAAATCACAAGAGTTAAAAGGTGATACCCTAAAGTAAAAGATAACCTTCAGATACCCCTATTTATATCAGGAGTGCTTCTCTTTTTCTGCACACACACTCACATATAGTCTTTCATTTTTAAAGACATTCTCAGTGAGGCATTGATTGGAAAGATTCTGAATTTTAGCTCTGAGATTTGCATGGTGGACAGAAGGATGTCTTCCAGATAAACATAAGTAGTTATTCAACACATCTTTTAATTCCAGATAACATGATCTAATTTAGACAAAAAAATCCCCTTATTTTAAAGACTCGAGAAAAAGAAATTATGGCAACACTGTATGATTCAGTAATGGCATATGAGTTTTACTGTTTCTCATTGTGGGAAATTCTCCCTTCCATAACCTCCTGTGATCATTTATAAGCATTTTACAAACTCCAGTTTTCAGTTTCCTGGTGTAATTTAAATCCATTTACCAGTTGCCAGCCACCCCTATTTCAGGTTGTTCAAGTCTACTCTGGCCAAGTGCAGAGATGACCATGGATCCTAGCTATTCAATCAGTGCTAAGATGACCCTTGAAAAAAAATGCAAATAAGACAATTGTTCATCCTACAACTTTTATTTATTTACTTAAGAAACATTTATTATACATGTTCTGTATTCTGTCATATGTTATATTAAAATAACAAAATAGAGTAATAGGCAATTCCTATATTCATGAAAACAAGATAAACATAAAATGTGCAGAAAGCATCAAAGAAAATATATAGCTACCACCACATAATTTTTAAAAATTTTATATGTCAATAAAACCTTGGGAATAACAATATCTCCCCAAATGTGAGACTTTCTAGGATGAAAGATGTTATAGTTTCTCATCTACAACCAACTAAATAAATAAATCTTGAACAAATTAAAAGAAAAATGAAATCTGGAAGAAAAAATTCTCATTATGACTCAAAAGTCATATTAATTTCTTACTGACCAGGAAGGTCTCTGTATGTGTCTGTCAGAGACCTTTCTGGTCAGTAAAAAATTAATAAAATTTTAAAAAATCAATATACCTGACAATTTGGAAAGGAAAAATGCAAGTGACCCATAAAGGCATATAAATGTTTGAACTATCACATATAAAATGCACTTTTAGGTGAAAGAAAAATATCATATGATCTCATCTGTGAGTGGAACCTAATCAGCAAACCAAATGAGCAGCAAAATATAACCAGAGACCTTGAAATAAATAACGAACTGACAGTAACCAGAGGAGAAGTAGGAGGGGACAATGGGGGCCAAAGGAGGAAGGGTTTTCAAGAACAACTATAAAGGACACATGGACAAAATCAAGGGGTGGTGGGATCAGGGGAGAGAGGTGGGGATGGCTGGGGTGGGGGGAAATATGGGGGGGAGTGGAGATAATTGTGCTTGTACATCATAAAATAATAATAATAATAAATAGTTATATTAAGCATAAAAATGCATTATAACAATTACTGTATTTTTTATTTACCAAATTGGTAAAAACTGAGAAGATTTTTTATGGTCAGCTCCTGAATAAAGGAGTTAACTTTTTAGGAACTATAGTTGATTAGAAAAACAAATCAAATAGGAAGAATTGTGTCTCCTTCACCAAGGCCCCCATCAGTCTGGTGACATGAGCTGAAAGCGTCTGAGTTTTTTTTCAACACCACCCCCTTTACACTTGACACTGAAAGGGCAACTATGATAATGAAACAGGATATTTTGAACACTTTCAAAACCCTGCCAAAAAGACAGTGCTATAGCTAAAAGGCCATCAGATAACCTTCTTGGTAAAATAGTTTTTATCAGCTAGTATTTATTCAAAATACTCAGTAGAAATTGATGTTGCGAAAACTGGGTAGAAGTCCTGAACAAAAGATAATTTTAAAAATATCTAAATGCAATTCCCTCATTTGATAATAAAGTCTGGTGATTCTACAGGGTATGTCAAAAACCACACAGTTATTTTGTAAAAAATTCAAGGACAGACACAACAATGCTACTGAGCCAGATCTCTTTACTCAAAGTATTTGACTCCTGTCTTTTGATTTACCCTAGGACCACTTTCCTTTTTTACCTTAGGACCACTGCTCCATCCAAGAGCCTTCTAACTGTCTAACCTAGAGGAAGTAACCTAAATGCTAAATCACAGATGCCTCATTTGTAACAAAGGGATGATACAAAGTTGTTAGATGGTATAAATATGATAATAATGTTTTTAAAAAGCTAGCACCATGTCTGGCAATAATCGATCCTTGATAACTGCTGATTTCCTTTCCAAACCTATGGCATTATTCCCAAATGTCTGTAGAATAACCATTCTGGAGCATAGATTATACTATTAAGTTAGAACTTACATGCACTTTCTCCATAATAGCAGTAAGAAAAATTTGAAGAACTGAAACATAGTTAATGGTAGAAATTCATATAGAGGGACCTTTTGAAGAAAAAATCACTTCTCCAATCATATTGCACATGGATAGGACCCTTTACCTAAATATAAAATAATTATTACTTCTACAACTAAAACTTTATCTTGAAGCTAAACAGCAGCAGAATAAAATGTTAAACTAAATATTTCTATAGATACAAGTATTATATTTTCTAAGAAATACCAAGGTTTTGGCTATCTTCTATATGGCAAGCATCTAGCTCTGTAGAATGAGTCAACAGTGAGTCAGTTCCAACCTTAAGGATAAGGACCATGCCAACATAGCAGCAAGCTGGAAGTAATCCAGAATTCTGAGTAACTTCATGGAGCAGACCAATCTACCATTCTCAGAGCCCCTGACTACCCATAAGTACAATGAGACATGAGAGAGAAATAAATGTGTGTCTTATTTAAGGTACTCTATTTTTGGTCTCTTTTTTCACCATGGCTAAAGCAAAAAAATAAAATAAAGAAAACAAAACAAAACAAAAACCCTGACTAAGCAATGTTGATCATGACTAACAAATATTAAGTAAAACTTGCCTAAGGAATGTTTATAAGTCTCTTCTAGTCACATGTGGAAGAGTAAAGATAAGGACAGAGATAAAAGAGCTGATTTTAACCGGGAAATAAATTTACTTTCAAATCTCTGATTTGCTCGTCATTCTATTCCTTTTCCAAGTAGCTTTTTGAACACTGATGTTACTAGAATCTCTGCTAGCTAGCTTTGTAGATAATCTCATTTAATCCTCACCAGAAAACCTTGCATGCTTCCTTAACTTGTAACACTCCCAGACATCACTCTGCAAGAGAAGCAGCTTTCCTCATTTTGCTTCCTCAGGCACCAGTATCTTGACTCTAAGCTGTGTCTGTGTGACAATATTTAGTATTTTAATGCAACAGCTGAGCTCAGGAAATTATGTAATATTCAAATGCATTTTTAAGAGGCAAAACACACATGCTTAAAGAGAAGTACCTGCAACTTATTTTACATATTTTGTACAAATAATTTGTCAGTAGAATGACCATGGATTAGTGACCGGTAAGTAACTGGGTCATGTTTTAATATTCATTAAGAGTTTTGAAACTGAAGCTATCCTATTTCAAGCATATCGTAGGAAGGTGAGGTTCTTTAGAAAAGATAGTAATGCTTGAGAAAATAGAAGGCAACAGGAAAAGAGAAAGACCAAAGGTAAGATGGATTGACTCCATAGAAGAAGCCATAGAAATTAGTCTAGAGGAGCTGAGCAAAGCTGTTGAGAGTAAAGCATTTTGGTAGCCACTCATTCACAGAGTCACTGGGAGTTGGAGCCAACTCACTGGCACATAACACACACACACACACAAGAGTTCTGAGGTATTAACAATGCAGGACTCATTTTTAACTCAATGGCATTTAGACCTGGGCAGAAAGATATGTACACATCCTGTAATGAGAATCAAGACCACAGCATAATTTTTTTTTGTGTTAAGGAATCTAAATATTTGAAATTATGTACTTGCAATGCCTAAGTAACTGACCTATTAGAATAACAGTCGTATAATTTGATTTTAAAAGGTATAATTGAATAATTAATTCAGACTTGGCAAATTTAAGTAGAATCCTAACTCTGGAAATTCTAAGGGAAGTTAAATGTATAAGAATTAACTTATTTGAGCCCTGGCTGGTGTGTCTTAGTAGATTGAGTGCTGGCTTGCAAACCAAAGGGTCACCAGTTTGATTCCCAGCCAGGTCATATACCTGGGTTGCAGGCCAGGTCCCCATTAGAGGGTGTGCAAGAGGCAACCACACATTGATGTTTCTCTCCCCATCTTTCTCCCTCCCTTCCCCTGTCTAAAAATAAAATAAATAAAATCTGTAAGAAAACAATTAATTTAGCTGGAGGAAGATTTTAGTCAAAAAACACAAGAATCAAAATGAAATACGTTAAATCTATAAATGCAGCTTAAAACAAAGATATTTAGTTTACTAAATTTTTAAATGGAATAACTTAGTGTTAAACTTTATGAAAATGTGTTAGACTTATAAATGACATAATAGGATTTTAAGCTGAATTTTCACCCATAATAAACTTTTTTTTTATTTCTCACTTCGATAATTTAAACATTAGTTTTAAAAACAAAATAAACTCATCAATAGTATTACCTCTCTCATAAAACTGCTCTCAAAGGCACTTTAAAACATTATCTGACAGAACAGTAAAGGACATGCATAGGTTTGGGCTATCCACCCTACTTCCTGCTACTCGGAGATAAGGCTAAGTCACCAGCATTTACCACTGGGGCTGCACTGCCTGCCCTGACAGCTCAGCCATGCACCATGTTCCTTTAAAGCAATTATCCCATTGTAGAATCTTTCATTGTTGACCCTAGGGAGCCTGTATGCATTGTATAACTGAGTAGATATTCTTTCTCTTCAGACTGCAGAAATCTATTTTGACAGTGTTTCTCCAAGGGTCACTACAAAGACAGGTTTGAAAGCTCTTTTGACAAGCAGTGCCTCTTTCAGATGTTATCACAACTGAAAATGTGAAGCATGTGACCCTTCCATATCATAAGCTCTCTCCATTAACTACTTCCCCTAAGCAGCAGCTGAGCCAGTCAGAACTATATTAGAAACTTCCCACTGCCCATATGGTGGGTGACATGGCCTCACCCCAGCCCTCTGTCCTGAAAGAAATCAATCACTCCTCTTCCCTGGCTTCCTTCCTTTCTCTTTTCTCTCTTGCCACATTCCTTTGTGCTCCCTTTTCTCTTCTCTTCCCTCCGGACATCTTTAGTGTCCCTTCCTTTGACTCCCTCCCCTGCTAGCTGCACTGTCAGGCTTTACTTCTTCAAATCTCATTCTCTTTCCCTAAATGATGAAAACTGATGTTACTACCCCCAGTCAAGATACATATTTCCTAATTTGTTTCCTAAGAACAAAAATGTTCTTTTTCAACATGGAACCAGACCAGGTACGAATTAACCAAGATAGTTACATACACTAGAATTATGAACTGTTTTGAAGCAGAAGAGAATAGATGTGTTAGCAGTGGCAGCTTATAGGCCATGCTAATGTAGGACAGGTCTGTAGAAGCCTTTACAAGGTTAGCTATGAAGTCAAAGGCTGCTATGAAGCACCGGGAGGATTCAGGGCTAAAATGAGAAGACATGTGTTTGGGACCTAGTTCTACCAGTTCCTTGAGCAAAGCCAGTGTTCTAAACCTAAATTGGGAAAATAAAGGTAATGATAGTACTTGCAGGGCTGTTGGAGGGATAGAGTGAGAACCTACAAGAAGAGAACCTGATAAAATTGTAGACTTATGCAGTCATAGGATTCAATCCTATCTCATCAATCTATTATCTGGTCCAAATGAGCTTTAGAAGAGTTCTAAATCTGCAAAGGATGTTGTTTTAAAGACAAAAGTAATGTATGTACTAAAGAACCTTTTACCAATATAAACTCTATGTTTAAGAAAAGGCTTTATTCATTGCTTACAGAACATAATGCTGTTCTTTACAAGGGTAACTTTATGACCGACTGCCATGTGATGTCATTCCAGAGAATCTGAGAAGACATCTCACCACTACAATCAAAATTCATTCCTTTAAGTGTGTGTCTTTGCTGGAATGTACCTAGATAAGGAAGGATGAAGAGAATTGTTTCCTATTCCTTACTCACATTTGTCAGTATAGATTCTTTTTCCTGCCTAACATATAAGTGAAAGTGTTTTAGCTGAAATGGGTTGCTGGAATAGTATTTCTCCATGTGTGATTTCCAGACCAAATTAGCCAGAATTGCCCAGGATAACTTGTAAAAAAAAAAAGAAGAAGAAGAAGAAGAAGAAGATTCCTGCAAACTTCTACTTCACAACCCTTCCTCAAGCCTGCCCCATACTAATAGTTTTAGGATGAACATAATCCTGTCAGATACAAATGAGAATCATGACCATAGGAGGCTTCAGATGTTCAATCTACAATGTTAATTTGTAAAAATCTCTGAAGCTAAACCAAAAATCTCTTCAAAAATCCTCAGCTTTTCAACCCAGACTCCCTAATTGTGAAATACAATCATTTGTCCCTGCTGGAGTTGGGGTTCCATAGGGTGCTATAAGCACAATAGACTTCTGTCTATGTCAAGTGTCAGCTGACACAGCAATTTGGTATCCCAGACTCTCCAGATACTTCTCCCTGAGCAAAGGTAATCACAGAGAGTGGTGGCTCCTTCATCGACTCTGGAACCAAAGGACGTTCTTCCTGCAGGCCAGGGGTAGACTTAGTTTCAGAAGTGTTCTTTTTGTTAATGATTGGCCAGCCCAGCATAAGGTAATTTCTGCCTCAACACCTCTGAACTAAGGGCAGGTGTGGAGCTCCTGCACTGGATGACTTGGGAACCACCCTCCCTGGTTTCAGAAGCTATAACTCCCCCTTGGCTAAGGCTGAGTGAGAGACCCTGGGACTCTAAGTCATTGAGGAGACAAAGCTTATCCCCCTGGCAGGAGTGCTGCCTCTGCTCCCTTTACTTCACCCTGCCTGGCCCCCATTGGATGATGGGTTAGCCAATGATGAGTAAGATTCCTCAAAGGAGGGATGACCTACAACAGGCATGGTCATGAAGGGGCCCTCAGAGAAGGAGTTGGGGGTTATAGAAAAAGGAGGTGATGGACCCTCACCCCTCAGCCTTGACACAGACTAAGTCCTCATTCTATCTGAAAGAAGTCTCCTAATCTCTTGACTGCCTTACCTCCCCTGCCTGACTGGAGCTTGAAACAATACAGGAGGTGGGTGCAGCCACGTGCTGGAAAGGGCAGGTTCCCTGGGACAATCAGACCTAAGAAAGAATGCGTAAAATCCTGTGAAACCTCCTTTGCTAATATCCTCAATTTAAATGATAAGGGTCCAAGCAGGAAATGAGTTTGTTTCCCCAAAGCTTTATTGCCCTTTAGCTACCTGACCCTGACTCAAAATAAGCCCTCACAGTTCTTTGAATGTTATCTATTGTTTGGTCATTACTGCCCAACAATGATTAATGAGCTTTATTTGCTCTGTATTCCTATGCAAATAAATCCAATAAAAGCCCATTGAGGAACAGGCTTCTCGCCCTTCTCCTTCGAGAAAAATTGGCCACCTTTTCTCCCCAAGCAGATTATGACTTGGTAGACTTATTCTGATCCATGGTGGACAGTGACTGGGAGTGGCTCTGTGGGTGGTTCCCCCCACCACCACCACAGCTGGCCAGTTCTCTTGCTTCCTTATACGTGGTCTTTATTTTGCACATGCCATTTCTCACACTTTGAACAATAGTTATATCCACCCTGCCTCAACTGAACTTAAGCAGAGATAGACCTTAAAACCAACCTAAACTGATCATCCTTGAAGTTAAAACTGTATTCCAGAAAGTTCTCTGCTAGCCAACTCTTCCAGCCTGCTGCAGGTCTTACTTACTCCTCTTAAAGCAGCTCTATGTTCTGACCCTCTTCCTCAGTCCATTCCTGTTCACATAGGCTACTTCCAACCTCTCCTCCATTCTTAACCAGCCCTCATGCCTGCTTCTCATCATTTCATTCTTTCACTCTTTAATGGTCTCCCTGTCAGAGTTTCCCATCCTCCTCTTGTGTCTTGCACCCAACACACCTCTGCCAAACTCTGCATACCAGCTTGCCTCCTCTTTTACTATTATGGTAAAAGAAATATATACTTAACTACATTTTTTCAACTGAAATCTCTTTATGTTCAACCATTTTTCTCTTTATTCCCTTCTTGTGAGGAAATTTTTTTCTCAACACTCTTCCTGTCCCCTCAAAATTTTATGCCACTTATCATTTCCTGTTCCCTTCCTTTCAGTCAATAAGCATATCCCAGTCTTTCCAACTCTAAGGAAAAAAGTTTAGAACAAAAAATTTTCTCAGCCTTGTCATTCCCTGATCTTTATTTACACTAGGTTTATGTGTAGGAGGAAAAACAATTTTTCCCTCGACCCTCTAGGTTTTTGGCTGAAGACCTCTCCCCACATTGGTAATATAATGACTGAGTAACTGAAGAAAAAATAGTAATTTGATACACATGGAAACCCCACAAAGATAAGAGACTCAAGGGCAGCCAGGCAGTCGAAGCTTATGCACCATCCTGAACTAAGGAAAGGACTAGGGAAGTCTAGGGCTTCAAAGACTATTCACAAGAAGGTGAAAGAAACATGTGTGGTAAGCAAATGTTAGCCCTGCCATGCAAATTAATCTCTCAGGCATAAAATGTTGTCTCTGGTGATTGCTCTCTTCCTGGTAGAGGTCCCCTTTCTAATTTGTTTTAGGTACTTAAGAGGGAGGTGAAAAGCTTTTCCTTAGTCTTCAGGGTCTTCACTGCTTTCAGTTCAAAATAATCCACATGTCAAAAAAACATATTTTGGGGTGGCTTATTCAACTCCCCTTCACTTGCCTTCTCAACATCACCAAAAAGTCATCTCTACATTCATTTTTTCCACCTTCTCACTACCCACTCACAGCTTAACCCTGAACTGTGGTTACCCAGCCTGACATTCTTTTAAAATTGTTCTCAGTGAACATTGTAACATCCTAAACACAAAATCCAGTGGGCTTTTCTTAGTCCCCACCCTCCTTAATCCATCTTTACACATAGTCATCTTGACCTTCCTTTCCATGCTAGATCTCTGTGAGAGCATAATAACTACTATGCCACTGCCACCTTGCTAGTATGTGACAGGCACTGTGTTGTACATGTGCAGACTGTTTTGATCTAATCTTCATGAAAACCCAGGGAAGAAGCTATTTTTCCTCATTTTATAAGAAAAGAAACTGAGGCTTGTACAGATAACATAACTTGCCTGAAGACACAGAGCTGAACTAAGACTTAAACCCTAATATATATGATTCCAGTATCCATGCTCGAACCATTAGACAAGAGCACCAGGTCAAGTTGTTACTGTCCTGAGGCTTCACTGACTTCTCTTCCCAGGTCCCACTCCCTTTCTCTGCCCTTAAGTGTAGAAGGTCTCTGTTTTCATTAATGGTCCTCTGCTCCACCTGACTCAACACATTGGAATCCTCTCTTTTGCCCCTCCCTCATGTTCAACTAGGTGTGATATCTTATTAATACCAACAACATGGTATCTTCTTCAGATGTCCAACATCTTATTCAAGCATGCATCACCCATAATCTGGACCATTCCAGTACCTTCCTGTTACTTCCAATGCATTCTCTGCTTAGCTAACTCAGTGTCCCGAACACATTCATTCAGTGGAAAACCAAACACAACAATGAGTTGGGTATCCTCAACTTGAAATAAATACAAGGTTTATTGGTGTATAAGAAATACTGAAAAGAGGCAAAAAATAAATATAACATTTCTTTTCTTTCTGGGCATGAGACAATGCCAAACCCACTGAGCCACACTGGTCAGGACTATTATAATATTTTCTAATAAGGCAGTCTGAAAATCATTATATTCTCAAAAAAGTGTAATTTGGACTCAAAATTGATTAGAGCTCATCTGTTTTGCAACTCCATAAAGCTAGAGACTACATTGTAGAAAACTGATAAGTGAAATGAGTTTTTGTTCCTGTCTGGTACATAAAATAATATTGTGGACATGTTTTATGCTGTATTGTGTAATTAGCAATATTATCTCCACATTTCTTTCCCCACATCTTATATAAATTCCAGTTTTTCATTACCTCATAGACTCAGTCCTGACAAAACAGTCTGCTGTTTCCTTCATTAATTAAAATTTGAAAGAACCTATCTATTCATATGAGAATTGTAATTTAAAATTTGAGAATTATACTTTTACACTGGGTACCTATTTTCAGAAACAGTATCACCAATCAACCTGCTAGGCAGAGAATCGAGCTGATGATTCTGCTCAGCTGTTATAAGTTTGGCCTAAGACATGTAAATCAATACTATCCACTTCTTAGGTGTTCCTTGTGTCAGCTAATAGTTTAGCCCCTGGATCCATTCATAATTATATTTTTCTAGCACCAACCAAGCTGTCTCTTGTTGAATATTTATATTGAAATCTATCAACTACATTTTTTGGAAACCACATATTATTCTAGAAAATTTCTGAAATACACTAAATTTTATGCAAATTCATCTCTAAGAAACCAATGTCACCTCTTCATGTGCTCCAGCACTGGGAAAAACTTCTTAAACCTAAGTATTTTTATACACTGAATATATTGTATTGGGTTAAAATTTATATAAATCAATGGATCTTAAGTGTACAGTACTGATTTTTGACAAATACATAAACTTGGATAGCCAATGCTTTGATCGAGATATAGACCTTTTCCATTACCCATAAAAGCTCCCCATGCCCATCTGTATCAGTTATATCTTGCCAAATAACAATTTACCCCCAAAGCTCCACAACTTAAAATAACAAGCATTCTGTTTTATTACCTCACATTGATTCTGGGGTCAGGAATTTGGAAGTAGATTAGCTAGGAAGTTCTGTCTCAGGCTTTCTCATAGGCTTCAGTTAAGTTGGTGGCCAGGGCCACAGTCTCTAAGGATTTGACTGGAACTAGGGGGTTCACCTCCAAGCTAACTCAATTGTTACCAAAAGGGTTAGTTCTTCACCATGTGCATAGGGATATTCAAGAAATGACCCAGAATAAGTGTAGACAATAAGAGACAGGGAGAGAGGGAACAGGGGGAGGAGAGAGAGAGAAAAGGAGAACACAAGACAAGCCACAGTGTCTGTAACCTAATCTCAGGAGTAATATATACTATGCCATCATTTTTGCCTTTTTCTATTGGCCACATAAGCCAACCCTGGTATAATGTGGAAGAAAATTACACAAACTTATAAATACCAGAAGATAGGAATTATTAGGGGCTACCTTGGAAGCTGACTACCATTCTACCCCAATTTCCACCACTCCCACATTCTTACTCTGCTATGGAAACAACTGTTCAGATTTTTTCCCAATAGATTCAATTTGCCTTTTCTAAAACTTCAAATAAATAAAAACAAATAGCCAATTCTCTTTCGTGTCTGACTTCTTTTGCTCAGCATGTTTCTGACATTCATGCATGTTGTCATGGGTTTAAAAGAGTTCATTTCTATTTATCTCTGAATAGTATTATATTTGTTTAACAAATATAACTATTTATTTGTTCTCCTGTTGATAAAATTTGAATTGTTTCTAATTTAAGGATATTATAAAAAAGGCAGCTCAAATATTTTTCAAATCTATTTGTGGATATGTCTTTTTACCTCTTTTGAGTATACACCCAAAAATGGAATTGCAGGTTCATGGGAACATATGCATAACTAAATGTGTAGCTGCCATAGTGATTGTACCATTAAATTCCAAACAACAATATTTAAAACTAAATTTGCTCCACATCAACGCCTATGTAATGCTGTCAGGTTTTCAGCCATTCTAGTGGGTATTTAATAATCTTATGGTGCTTCAGATTTACATTTCTCAGGTGACAAACGATCAGTGCTTCTATGATGCTTTTTGGCCATCAGACCGCATTCTTTTGTGAAATACCTACTCAAGTGTTTTTGTCTATTTTTTATATTGAGTTGTCTGTCTTTTTATTGTTGAGTTGTAAGAGTTCATGATACAGTCTGGATAAAGACCTTACTCAAATATAAGTTTTGGTGACTATTTTTATGTTCTTTGATTTGCATATTCATTTTCCAATAACATCTCCTAGTAAACAGAAATTTTAAATTAGTTTAACACCTGTATTGAGGTATAATTTAATTCTGCAAAATTCACTCATTGTAAGTGTATAATTAAATGAGTTTTAATAAAGTTACAGATTGTATAGCCATCACCATAACCCAGTTTTAAAACATTTCCATCACCCCAAGATAGTTCAGGCCCATTTAGAATTAATCCCCATTTTTACTCCAACCCCATGCAACCATATTTGCTTTCTGTATCTGCATATATGTCTACTATGGACATTTAATATAAATGGAAACATACAACATGTAGCTTTTGTACAAACTTCTCTCACTTTGCATGGTGTTTTGGGGTTCCTCCATGCTCTATTGTTTATCAATACTTCATTTTTTCCATTGTTGGGTGGCATTCCAATGCATTTTGTTTATCCATTTACCAATTGATGAACATTTGGCTCATTTCTACTTCGGCCATTATGAGAAATGCTTCCAGAAATATTCACATGCACTTTTTAATTTTGATAAACTCTAATATATTTTTCTTTTTTGGTTAGTGCTTTTGGGGTCCTCTCTAAGAAATCGTTGCATACCCCAAGGCTGTAAAGTACATTTTTCCCTATATTTTCCTATAGAAGTAGTATACTTTTAGTTTTTACCTTTAATCTATAATTTATTTTTAAATTAAAGTTTTTATATAATGTAAAATAAGAATCCAGGTTGATTTTTTATCCCATATAGATATTCAGTTCTTCTTTGAAGTCTTTTTCTGAGTAAAGTACTGTGGTTTCTTCATCAAAACCATATGTGTGTGCGTCCGTTTCTGAGCTCTCTACCACTCATTTATCTGTCTGTGTTTATGCTGATAACACACTGTCTTGATTACTATGACTTTATAATAAGTATCAAAATCAGGTAAGATGTCCTTAACATTTTTTTTTTCAAAATTATTTTGGCTATTCCAGGTGCTTTTTATTTTTATATACATTATAAATTTTGCTTGCAAATTTATGGAAAATAGTCTGGGAATTTTGGTTGGAATTGTATTGCATCAGTAGATCAATTTAAAAAGAATGGATATCTTATTATAATTTATACTTTCAATCTGTAACATCATATATCATTGTTTATTTATATCTACTTTAATTTCTCTCAGCAATATTTCTTTTTTTTAAATATATTTTATTGATTATACCATTACAGTTGTTCTATTTCCCCCTTCATTCCCCTCCACCCTGCACACCCCTCCCCCCTTCCCCCCCTTTACTTTATGTCCATGTGTCTCAAGTTCTTTAGATTCTATATTTCCCCTACTATTCTTGCCCTCCCCCTATCTATTTTTTACCTACTGTCTATGCTACTTATTTTTCTGTATATTTCTAAGTTTGTAGTATAAATGTTTCCACATATTATAAATAACATTCTGTTTAAAAAATAGTTTATCTTTTACTGTTAGTACATAGAAAAACAGGTAATTCCATATATTGATGTTATATCTTTTTATAAATTCACATATTAACCCTAAATCTTTTATGTCTTTCTTAGATTTCTTTGAAGAAATATTTTTTCATATACACTCATTTCTTTGGAAAAAAATCAATGTCACTTTTTTCCCAATTTTTATGTATTTTATCTCATGCCTTATTACACTGCCCAGGACCTCTAGTATAATACTGAAAAAAATAGAAAAAGAAGATACCTTGCTTGTTCCCTGAGGAAGCATAACTAATCTGTAACTTGCAGGATGAATTGCCATTATAGGGTGAAAGGAGAAAGGGAAAGCATTGTAAATAAAGACACTGTGTAAAAGGCCATCGTAAGAGAACCACAGAAATACAGAGCTGAAAGTAGGGCAGTATGACTGGAAAACAGAAAGCTAAGGCTGTGTGCTACAAAATGAGGATGGACATGCCTTGCCGAGGTCATGCTGACAATGCTGATCTTCTGTCTAAGAGCAGTGGGACACAATTGAAGAGTTTTAAGTTGAGAGGTTACTCTGGCTATGCAGTGTCAAGAACAAATTAGAAATGTGAAGATAGCCCTGGCTGGTGTAGCTCAGTGGATTGGGCACAGGCCTGTGAACCACACGATCACGGTTCGATTCTCAGTCAGGGCACATGCCTGGGTCACAGGCCAGTTCCCAGCAGGAAACTCATGAGAGGCAACCATACATTGATATTTCTCTCCTTCCCTTCTCCTCTAAAGATAAATAAATAAAATCTTAAAAAAAGAAATGTGAAGATAATTGGAATGTGCCAGTGTTTCAGTTACTATAGCTGCATAATAAATTACCCCCAAAATTTATGGGCTTAGAACAACATTTGTATTATGCTGACTGATATAGTGCCTCTGGAACTTGGACAAGTCTTGGAGTGGAGAAGTGGAATGGGGTGGAAGACAGAGAAAAAGCATAGTTTGCTGCTTTTCAATGTCTGGGGCCCCAAAACTGAGGGTGAATTGACACCGAGAACCTGGGATCATCTAAAAGTCTTGCTTACTCACTTCTCTGGGCATTGACTAAGATAACATGAAGACTGGAAGTGCCAACCAAAATGCCTGCATGTGCCATCTCCATGTGACTTGGTGTCATAACAGCATGTTGACTTCATCATTTTAGGGCTTCAGCATCAGTTTTTTCAGCAAGCAAAGTGAAGGGGTATTTCCATTTATGACCCAGCTCCAAAGTTATACAGTGCTACTTTTATGATGATATATAGAGTAATGTAGTTTCAAGTGCACCCACATTAAAGGGGCCAGAACATACACCTCACTTCTCAATGGGATACATATCAAAGTACTCTAACACAATGTTTAAAATAGAAAAATCAGTAATAAGCCTATTTTAATATAGATGGTGATAGCCAAGAATAGCTTGAACTAAGGTGGTAATAGGAGAGGTGAAGGAAAAAGTATTCGAGAGTTAAAATCAGCAAAGCTTGAATTGATTTGAGGAAAAAAGAGGTATACAGATTGTGCCAAAGAATATACCATGTATTAAGCTATGGAACAGAAAAAGATGACCAGGGCTTACTTGTTTGTTTTGTGGAGAAGACAACTTGAATTTGTTTTTGGAAATGTTGAGTTAGGAGAGACTTTGAGATATGAGAGTGAAAATTAAGTAGGCTACTGAATCTATGAACTCAAAAGAAAAATTGAGGCTGGGTATATGAACTTGAGAGTTGTTAATATTTAAGTTATTGTTCGAAACATAGATGTAGATGGGGTAAGAGAGAGCATACAAATTGAGAAGTAAAGAAGAATGAGCATAGAGCTTTGGGAAACTTTAACATTTAACAGCACAGAAAGAAGAAAGAGGCTAAAAAATTTTAGAAAAACAGACAAAAAATTCACAGAAAACTAAGACTGGCTTCTCCTCAAAATCCCTCAAACAAGAGGAACTAAAGGAAAGTGGTTATCATTGTCAAATGATAATGAAATGCTAGATGAGAAGAGGTCTGGGGAGGTGATTATTGTCTACCATGTGATTTGTTTCTGTTATTAAGTTATTGGTGCATAATGAAAAATGAGAAGCCTTTCTAAAAGAAAGGTGGAAAGAAACCCAAGGTTTTCACTCTACAGTCATCAATGACCTCAAATTTATTGAGCAGTTTGTCAGATCTTTCTTCTGCTATTAGTCTGCCTCTATAATCTCTCTTTTCTAAAGAGACTAATTCTGTCCTTACATTTTATATTTCTCAGAAACCATACACTTCTCAGAAAACTCTTCTCTGTGTTTCATTTTGCTATTTCCTACCCACCATTTACCTGTGGTCACTCATTCTACCTTAGTCAGAGCACCATATATACTTTCTCCAGCTAAGTTCTCTTTTTCAGAGCCTTGCTGTCCCCATTCGTGGCCTCACTTACCTTATGATTTTACACCTGCCAAGTACATGCCTTCAGGTGCACATCTCCATTTCAGGTCTTTCTTCCTCTGCCCAAGCTTTTATTTCTGGCTGTTTTGAAGGCCAAATGCAGATGAGTTTTTGCTCAAGCAATTTACTGCATCCAAAGCTAAATTAAATTATTCCTATAAACTTTCCTTGGTATTTTTCTTCTCTATTTCTAGTTCCTCATTTTAAAGTCTGATGTCATCTTACTTCTTGCTACCTCCCTTCTTCTGGCACTCAACTCTGGCCCCCAACCTCTCATGTGCACACATATCCAGGGCAATCTCCTGCCCTGAATGAATGGCTTTTCATTCATTTCCATCTTTACAGCAATAAGTTATATTCAATGTTACATGTATATGGCTCTAAGAGTCACACATCAAGCTCCTTAATAAATATTTTTTCAAATTATCATCTTAACATGTTACTGTACTATAACATGGTCAGTTGGTTAAAAATGAAAGGTGAAGACAAAATTAAGAATGACTAAAAGATTTCAATTTTTGGTCAACTCTGACCCTTTGGCAGTAGTTTCTTAGAGTACTGTATTTAGGAGGATTCTGAAAGTTAATCCATACTTGATACAAGAGATCCATGATTGATTAGTGCTATATGCCACATTAGGGGAGAGAACTAGCTGACCAAACTGAAGGTCAAATGCAATCCTTGGCAAAAGCATTGTACTAAATATAAGTAGGTCTATATTTTAATCTGAGTGAAAGTATTGAGATNCCCTTTGGCAGTAGTTTCTTAGAGTACTGTATTTAGGAGGATTCTGAAAGTTAATCCATACTTGATACAAGAGATCCATGATTGATTAGTGCTATATGCCACATTATAGCACTATAATGTGGGGAGAGAACATTAGTGGGGAGAGAACTAGCTGACCAAACTGAAGGTCAAATGCAATCCTTGGCAAAAGCATTGTACTAAATATAAGTAGGTCTATATTTTAATCTGAGTGAAAGTATTGAGATATTGCATACAAATTCCAAAAATTGGGTTAGACATGATTTTGCTAATTATGTTAGAAGGTGATATAATCCAAACATACTCTTTAGCCCCTTTTAAATTATTAGTATCCTTTATATAACTACAGTTATCTTTTAGAGAACTATTTGTTACAAAAAATTATTTTTAAAATGCCTGATTCAGAAAAATTTAATCTGTAAATCAATTAAGACCCATCAATACCTCTTTAGGTTGTGACAAGTTACCATGTACATTCAACAATATGAAAATGTAGACTCGGTCAAAAGAAGGACCACTTTGAGGGAATGCACCCTTTGAACTCTGGAAACTCTCTTTGTAGCTCCTGACACTTCAACAGGCAATCATATCCCTGTGCAAAACAGTTGAGACAACGATTTGGCGGTTAGATGATTCTGGAAATTACATTTCTGGTGATGTCATATTTACAGTATCACTGTGGATGCATGATAGATGGTAAGGTACAATGATATTGAAAACCCAAAACTGGTTACAAAAACATCCCATGAGAATTTTGAAGATTTATATTCAAGGTTAATGATACTAATGTACAGTTTCTCATTGTACAGAAAATAACTCAGTGCTTTTGCCAGTGGAGCAATGGCTTCTCTGGTAAAACATCATCTCTTGATTTGACCCACTGGCCATTAATCTCTTGAAAATAGTTTTCCTTTGTAAACTCTCAACAGATTTCCTCAAATGTTATATGAAAACTTTATCAATCACGTGTTGTCTAGCATATAGTAAGTACTTAAAATAGATGTGCAGAAAAAAAACATTTAAAAAAATTTAATTGTTGTTCAAGTATACTTTTCTTTTACTCCCATCTCAGCCCACCCACCCAGTGCTCCCCACCTCCTTCCCATTTCCATCCCACCCTAGTTTTTGTTCATGTGTCCTTTATACTTGTTCCTGTAAACCCTTCTTTCCCCCTGAAATTCCCTCCACTCTTCCCTCTGGTCCTGTCAAGCCTGTTTTCTATTTTAGTGTCTTTGGTCGTATTTTGCTTGTTTGTTTGTTTTGTCGTTTAGGTTCCCATTAAAGGTGAGATCATATGGTATTTGTCTTTCAATGCCTGGCTTCTTTCACTTAGCATAATGATTTTCAGTTCCATCCATGCTGTGGCAAAGGGTAGGAGTGTCTTCTTTCTTTCTGCTGCATAGAATTCCATTGTGTAAATGTATCATAGTTTTTTGATCCATTCATTTCCTGATGGGCACCTAGGTTTCTTCCAGCACTTGGCTATTGTAAATTGTGCTGCTATGAACATTGGGGTGCATAGGTTCTTTTGGACTGGTGTTTAGCGTTCTTACAATATAATGCTAGCAGTGGAATTACTGGGTGAAAGGCAGATCCACTTTTAGTTTTCTGAGAAAAAATCCATACTGTTTTCCATAGTGGTTGTACCAGTCTGCAATCCCACGAACAGTGCACTAGGGTTCCCTGTTCTCTACAACCTCTCCAACACTTGTTTGTTGCTTTGTTTATGATGGCCGTTCTGACTGCTGTGAAGTGATATCTCATTGTAATTTTAATCTGCGTCTCTCTGATAGCTAGCAATACTGAGTACCTTTTCAAGTGTCTCTGGATACTCTGTATGTCCTCCTTAGAAATGTGTCTGTTCAAGTCCTTTGCCCATTTTTCAATTGGATTGCTTGTCTTCTTAGAGTGGAGTCCTGTGAGTTCTTGATATATTTTGGAGATTAAACTCTTGTCTGTGGCATCATTGGCAAATACATTTTTCCATAAGGTTGGTTCTCTTTTTATTTTAATACTGTTTTCTTTAGCCATGCAGAAGCTTTTTATTTTGATGAGATACCATTTGTTTGTTTTTTTTCTTTTATGTCCCTTGCTCTAAGGGATATATCAGTAAAAATGTTGCTGTGTGAAATATCTGAGATTCTCCTGCCTGTGTTCTCCTCTAGGACTTTAATGGTGTCACGGCTTAAATTTCAATCTTTTATCCACTTTGAATTTACTTCTGTATATGGTGTAAGTTGGTGCTCGAGTTTTGTTCTTTAGTTGTCAAGATCTCCCAACACCATTTGCTGAAAATGCTATTTTTACTCCATTTTATGTTGCTGTCCCCTTTGTCAAATATTAATTGACCATAGAGACTTGGGTTTATTTCTGGGCTCTCTGTTCTGTTCCATTGGTCCATGTGCCTGTTTTTATGCCAGTAACAGACTGTTTTTATTACAGTGGCATCAGGTAATACAGTGGTATCAGGTATTACTGTTTGTAATACAGTTTGCTATCAGGTATTGTGATCTCTCCTACTTTGTTCTTTCTCAAAATTGCAGCAGCTATTTGGTGTCATTTACGGTTCCATATAAATTTTTGAAGTGTTCTTCTGTCTGTGAGATATGCCATTGGTACTTTAATAGGTATTGCACTGAATCTGTAAATTGCTTTGGGTAGTATGATGATGATAATTCTTCTGATCCATGAACACAGTATATGTTTCCATTTGTTTGTGTCTTCCTTCAATTCTTTCTTCAGTGTTATGTAGTTTTCTCCATACAGGTCTTTTACCTCCTTGGTTAGGTTTATCCCTAGGTATTTTATTTTTCTTTTTGCTATCTCAAATGGGATTTAGAAAAATAATTTTAAAAAAAATGTTTAAAGCTATGCCAATTACTAAAGATAGAGGCACTCATCAATAACTTTTCTCCACAGAATATTTAAATAGTGTACTGTGAGCTAACATCTTTGATGATAGACATTCTAAGGTGTGAGGTGATGTCTCATTGTGGTTTTCATTTGCATTTTCCTGATGATCAGTGATGTCATGCATTTTTTCATGTACTTGTTGGTCATTTGTATGTCTTTTTTAGAGAAATACCTGTTCATATTCTCTGCTCACTTTAATTTTTTTCCTTTTTCAATATAGTTTATTGCTTATGCTAGTAGAGTTGTCCCATTTTCCCCTTTTCAATCCCCTCCACCCTGCACACCCTCTCCCGCTCACATCCCCCCCTTATAGTTCATGTTCATGGGTCATACTTATAAGTTTTTAGCTTCTACATTCCCCATACTATTCTTGCCCTCCCCCTGTCTATTTTCTACATTCCATCTATGCTACTTATTCTCATAACTTTTCACCCTCTCTCCCCCTCCCACTCCCCTATTCTTAACCCTCCATGTGATCTCCATTTCTGTGGTTTTGTTCCTGTTCTACTTGTTTGCTTAGTTTGTTTTTGTTTTTGTTTTAGGTGTAGTTGTTAATAATTGTGAATTTGCTGTCATTTTACTGTACATGATTTTTATCTTCCTTTTCTTAGATAAGTCCCTTTAACATTTCACATAATAAGGGTTTGGTGATGATGAACTCCTTGAACTTGACCTTATCTGAGAAGCACTTTATCTGCCCTTCCATTCTAAATGATAACTTTGCTGGATAGAGTAATCTTGGATGTAGGTCCTTGCCTTTCAAGACTTGGAATACTTCTTTACAGCCCCTTCTTGCCTGTAAGGTCTCTTTTGAGAAATCAGCTGACAGTCTTATAGACACTCCTTTGTAGGTAACTGTCTCCTTATCTCTTGCTGCTTCTAGGATTCTCTCCTTCATTTTCATCTTGGGTGCAGTAATTATGATGTGCCTTGGTGTGTTCCTCCTTGGATTCAACTTCTTTGGGACTCTCTGAGCTTCCTGGACTTCCTGGAAGTCTATTTCCTTTGCCAGACTAGGGAAGTTCTCCTTTATTACTTGTTCAAATATCTTTTCCACTTGTTGCTCTTCTTCTTCCCCTCTGGTACCCCTATAATTGGGATGTTGGAATGTTTAGAGATGTCCTGGAGGTTCCTAAGCCTCTCCTCAGTTTTTTTAATTCTTGTTTCTTCATTCTTTTCTGTTTGATTGTTTCTTTCTTCTTTCTGGTCCACTCCTTTGATTTGAGTCCTAGTTTTCTTCTCATCACTGTTGGTTCCCTGTACATTTTCCTTTATTTCACTTAGTGTAGCCTTCATTTGTTCATCTAATTTGCAACCAAATTCAATCAAATCTGTGAGCATCCTGATCTCCAGTGCTTTGAACTGTGCATCGGATAGATTGGCTATCTCTTTGTCACTTAGTTGTATTATTTCAGGAACTTTGATCTGTTTTTTCATTTGGGTCATTTTTTTGGGGGGTCTTGAGGAGCCTGTTATGTAGTGAGGGGTGGAGACTTAGGTGTTCCCCAAAGTGGAGCAACCCAGTTGCTGGGTTGTAACGCTGTATGTGGGGTAAGGGTCCAAGAGGGAACAATGGCACTTGCTCTGCTCTCTGCCAGATTTCAGTTACTTCCTCCCATTCCCCCCAGCAAACTGGGTCCTTCTAGTGCTGATTCCCAGGTGGGTGGCTTTGTGTGTGTTCTGGAACTCTGTGGCTCTCTCCAACAAACTCTCCTGTGAGACTGGGAGTCTCTTCCAGAACCTCAACCTCCACAGGTGTTTTCTTTTTTTTCCACAGGTGTTTTTAGTTGGTGTTTTGATGCCTTATTTCCCCATGCTGGGACCCTGGGTTGCATGGTCTGTCTCACTCCCCAGTTTCACCTGGTTTATCTGAGCACGAATGTGGGACTACCCAGTCCTCCAGCCACCTGGTGGGCCTTCTTGGGTCCACCAGCCGCCATTTTGCTGCAAGTCCTCTCCACCCAACCTCCAACCCTACCCCCCTACCAGTCTGGAAGAATGTTTCTTCTTTACCTCCTTGGTAGTTGGACTTCCATACAGTTCAATTTTCTGTCAGTCCTGGTTGTTTTTTTGTTTCTAAATTTTTGTTATCCTAATTTTGGTTGTGCAAGGAGACAAAGTCTATCTACCTACACCTCCATCTTGGCTGGAAGTGCTCATTTAAAAATTTTATTGTCATTATTTATTATTATTATTTTATTAGCTGATGAGTTCTAGAACCCTTTATATATTTTGGATATTAATCCCTCATTAGATATATGACTTGCAAATATTTCTCCCCCTTTTGTAAGTAGGCTTTTCATTTTGTCAATTGCTTCTTTTCTGTGCAGAGCTTTTTAGTTTGATGTAGTCCCACTGGTTTATTTTTTACTTTTGTTGCTTGTGCTGTTGGTATCCTACCCCAAAAATCTTTGCCAAAACCAATGCAACCATCTGGATCTGGATCTTTTAATTGGAGTGGGTTTTTTTATTAGTTATTTAAGGTTCTTAACTTGTTCCTGTTCAGATTTTCTATTTTCTCATAATTCAGTCTTATAGATTATATATTTCTAGAAATTCATTTATTTTGTTCTAGCTTATCCAATTCCTATGTGTATAATTCTTCATAGTTGTCTCATAATTCTTTGCATTTTTGTGTTATCCATTGAAATGTATTCTCTATCTTTTCTGATTTTGTGTCTTTTTCTTGCTTTCTTAGTCTAAAGTGTAGTCGATTTTGTTTATCTTTTCAAAAAATTACATCTTATTTCCACTAATCTTTTCTTTTGTTTTTCTGGTCTCTAGTTACTTTATTTTTCTTTAATCTTTGTTATTTCCTTTCTTTCCTAACTTTGAGCTTAGATTGTTCTCTTTATTTCTAGTTTCTTAAAGTGTAAAATCATATTTTTGATATGTTTTTCTTAATGTAGGTGTTTATAGATATAAATGTCCATCTCAGAACTGTTTTTGCTGGCTTCCCATATGTTTTGGTAATGTGTATTTCTATTTTCATTTGTTTCAAGATATTTTTGACACATTGTTTGCTCAAGAGTATGTTGCTTAATTTTCATCTATGTATGAATTTTCCAGTTTTTCTTCTGCTATTGATTTGTATTTCCATACCATTATGGTTGGAAAATATGCTTAACACTATTTCAGTTTTAAATTTGCTAAGACTTGTTTTGTGACCTAAAAAATGATCTCTCTTGGAGAATGTTCTGTGTGAAATTGAAAATATCTGTGTTCTACTGTTATTGGATTATATGTTTAGTATGTTTACCTTAGGTTCATTTGACCTAAAATATAGTTCAGGTCCAGTGTTTGCTTATTAATTTTACATCTTGATGATCTATCCATTGTTTAAAGTGGGGAATTGAAGTCCCCTATTATTATTGTATTGTCTATTCCTACTTTCATATCTGTTAGTGTGTGCTTACTACAGTTAGGTACTCCAAAGTTAAATGCATATATTTTTATAAGTTTTATATTCTTTTGATGAATTGTATCCTTTATCATCACATAATGACCTTCTTGGCCTCATTACAGTTTTTTACTTAAAGTCTATGTTGTCTGATATAAGCATAGCTACTCTTGCCATCTTTGGTTTCCATTTGTGTGGAATATATTTTTCTATCCCTTCACTTTGAGCCTGTGTGTGTCCTTAAAGCTGAAATGAGTCTCTTCTAGACAGCATATAGTTAGGTCTTGTTTTTTAACTTGTTAGCCACTAAAGACTTTGATTGGATAATTTAACCCACTTACATTTAAATTAATTATTGATAAGTAAGGATTTATTCACTGTTTTATAGCTATTTTGTATTTCCTTTGTTCCTTTCTTCCTAGTTTGCTATCTGTCTTTGCAAACTGATAATTTTCCATAGTGCTTTGATTCCCTTCTTTATCATTTGTGTATCTACTGTAGATTTTTGGTTGTGGTTATCATGAGGCTTATATAAAGCATCTTATAACAGTCTATTTTAAGCTGAAAGCAGATTAACTTTGATCACATACAAAAATTCTACCACTTAACTTCCCACACACATTTTACTTTTTTGATGTCATACTTACATTTTTATATTTTGTACCCATTACAAATTTATTGTAACTATAGCTATGTTTAATACTTTTGTCTTTGCACCATTGCAATGGGATTAAATGATTAACATATCACCATATTAGAGTATTCATAATTTCAGATTTTATTTACCAGTGGGTTGTACATTTTCATTTGTTTTCATGTTACTTATTAGCATGCTTTCCTTTTTGCTTGAAAAATGTCTTTCACATTTTTTTAAGACAGGTCTAGTGATAACAAACTCCCTCAGCTTTTTTTTCTTTTTTGTCTGGGAAAAATTTTATTTCTCCATTAATTTTTTCACAATTTTTAGATGTATTACTATGTGGTAAGAACACAACACCATATCTGCCCTCTTAACAAATTTTTAAGTGTACAATACATTATTGTTGACTATAGTGTTGTATAACAGATATCTAGAGCTTATTCATCTTGAATAATTTTATAATTTCTAAGAAAAGATGTATATTTCTCTTTTTTTCCTTTTTTGCTCAGTTCCTTCACCTACACACTCAGCCCCCTAACCCACACCTTACTGATCTCTGTCAGCCTATTCTCTATTTATAACTGTCTGTATTTTGTTTGTTAGTTAATTTTGTTCATTAAATTCCACGTATGAGTGAAATCATAGGGTACTTATCTTTCTATAACTGGCTATTTCACTTAGCATAATTCTTTCCAGGTCCATCTATGCTGTCACAAAGGGTAAGAGTTTCTCTTTTTTTTAGAGCTGAGTAGTATTCCATTGTGTAAATGTACCACAGCTCTTTTATCCACTCATGTACTGATGGGCACTTGGGTTGCTTCTAAGTCTTAGCTTTTGTAAATACTGCTGCAATGAATATAGGGGTGTATATATTCTTGGAAATTAGTGTTTTGGGATTCTTCAGATAAAGTCCCATAAGTGGAATCACTGGATCATAAAACTGTTCCATTCATGATTTTTTGAAGTAACTCCATACTTCTTTCCACAATGGCTGCACAAATCTGCATTCCCAACAGCAGTGCAAAACAGTTCATTTTTCTCCACACCCTCAACAGCACTGATTCATTGTTGATTTATTGATGATAGCCATTCAAACAAGTGTGAGGTGACATCTCATTGTAGTTTTAATTTTCATTTCTCTGATGATTAGTGATTAGTGATTAGTGTATTTCTGTTGAGCCTATGTCTGTGGCCATCTGTATGTCCTCTTTGGAGAAGTGTCTATACCAGTTCTTTGATCATTTTATAATTAGACTGGGTGTAGGGGTTTTTTGTGTGTGTTTTATAAGTTTTTAGATATTAACCCTTTATCAGGTGCATCACTGGTGAATATGCTCTCCCATTCAGTGCATTTTCTTTTCATTTTGTCCATGGTTTCCTTTACTGTGCAAAAACTTTTTAGTTTGATGTAGTCCCATTTGTTTATTTTTTCTTTTGTTTCAATTGCCCAAGGAGATACATCAGAAAAAAATATTGCTATGAGAAATGTCCAATACTGCCTATGTTTTCTTCTAGGATGTTTATAATTTTGAGTCTAACATTTAAGTCTTTAATCTATTTTGAGTTCATTCTTGTATATGGCGTAAGGAGGTGGTCTAGTTTCATTTTTTCATATGTACTGTCCAGTTTTCCCAGTATCATTTATTGAATAGACTATATTTACCCCACTGTATGTTTTTGCACTTTTTTCAAATGTTAATTGACTGTAAAAACATGGGTTTATTTCTGTGCTCTCTCTTCTGTTCTATTGACCTATATGTCTGTTTTTATGCCAGTACCATGATGTTTTGATTACAGTGGTTTTGTAGTGTAGCTTGATTGCAGGCAGCATGATTCCTCTAACTTTGTTCTTTCTTCTTTCTCAAGATTGCTGTGGCTATTGGGGTCTTTGTGGTTCCATATAACATTTTGGAATATTCATTCTAGTTCTTTAATATATACCATTGGTATCTTGATAGGAATTGTGTTGAATCTACAGATTGCTTTGAGTAGTATAAATGTTTTAATGACATTAATTCTTCTTATCTATGAATATCATATATGCTTGCACTTTGTTTGTATCTCTCAATTTCTTCCATCAGTGTTACATAATTCTCCTAGTACAGGTCTTTTATATCCTTGGTAAATTTATTCCTAGATATTTTAATCATTTTGAACATTTTTGAATGGGATTATTTTCTTTCCCTTTCTAATTGTTCATCATTTACTTTGTATCCTGATACTACTGAATTCATTGATCAGTTTTAGTAATTTTTTGGCAGGATCTTTAGGGTTCTCTTATGTACACTATCATGTTATCTGCAAATAATGACAATTTTACATCTTCCTTTCTAATTTTGATGCCTTGAATTTCTTGTTGTCTAATTGCTGTGGCTAAAACTTCCAGTACTACATTGAATAAGCATGGTGAAAGCAGATATCCCTGTCTTATTCCTGATCTTAAGAAAAATACTTTTAGTTTTTCTCCACTGAGTGTGATGCTGGCTGTGGGTTTGTCATGTATGGCTTTTATTATGAATCTCTGTTCCCACTTTGCTGAGAACTTTTATCCTAAAAGTTATCTGGATCTTTTTAATTTTTGAAAGACTTTTTTTTTAAGTATAATATCCTTGATTTGCATTTTCCCCCAGTAATTTGAATGCATTATCTCACTCTCTTCTAGCCTGCAAGATTTCTACTAAGAAATCCACTGATATTCTTATATGTAAAAAATTTTTTCTCTTAGTGGATATAAAATTCTCTCTTTGTCTTTGATTTTAGACAGTTTTATTATGATGTGTCTTACAAAAAAACATATTGAGGGTAGAATTGGAGAATCTATTATTTTCATAAAATGCATTGTCCAAATCTCTACCTAGATTTGAAATGTTCCCAGGCATTATTTTTAAAATAAGCTTTGTGCCTGTTCCTCCCTCTCTTCTCTTTATGGACTTCAATAACACATACATTGTTTCTCTTAATGGTATTTCATAGTTCAAGTAGGCTTCCTTTGCTCCTTATTTTCTGTTCTCCTCCAACTGGATAATTTCTTCTACTTCACAGATTCTTGGGAAAGTCTATTGTTGATGTACTCCATTTCAATTTTTCATTATATATATTGTATTGTTCAGCTCCAGAAATTCTATTTGATTCTTTTTATGATTTATGTCTCTCTGTGAGACTTCATATTTTTCCTGATTTTGTATAATTATTCTTTTGTGTTTTCTTGTAGCTTACTGAGCTTCCTTAAAACATCAGTTTTGAGTTATTTATCAGGAAAATTGCAAATCTCTATTTCTTTGGGGTCAGTTACTTAAAAATTGGTTCTTTTGGTGGCGCCATGGTTTTTTTTTTTATATTTTATGATCTTTGAATCTTGCATTATGGTCTTTATATGTAAAGAATTGGTCACCTTTTCCAGTCTACTGATTGGCTTCTAAAGGAAAATTTTTTTGCCATCCCTCTTAGAGTTTCTGAGGCTTTCATATACATATATTTTTATTTTTCCCCTGGGGAAAAATCATGTGCTAAGAAGTTGTCTCTTAGCACTGTGCCATGCCAACCTGGCATGATGTGGGTAAAGCTGTTTCTCTTACCCTCTTCAGTGCGTCTAATCGCAGGTGTGTGTGTGTGTGTGTGTGTGTGTGTGTGTGTTAGAACTTCTCCACTGGACTCACAGACTTCCACAAAGACACTCTTATCCATGAGTGCTTATCAAATCAATATTATTTGAGGGAAGACTGGTAGAAAACTGCTATTCTGCCCTTTTAATGACATCATTCCTTAGAAAGTTCTGATATGTTCCAGTGTTATCTAGAATGAAGATGTTATGGAACTACCTTATATATGGTGCAAGTATTTGTTGTTTCAAGTGCAATACATGCAAAAGGATAGTTTCAATAAAAGCCAGTAACTTTGTAATTTTATTTGGGTGGGGCTGAAAGGTATTAAAGTTACTCTACAACTACAGGGACAAAAAAAACTGATTTAAAAACCCAAGGTTCAACTTAAAGTCGAATCACTGAGTCCATCAGTGTGAAAACAACAAGTAATAATAATAAGTGATTCTCACATACTGGAGAACAGGACTTTGCTCAATTCTAGTTTGATTTCAGTGGAGATATCCAGAGACCAACCTTTATCACTCTCTGAAAACTTCAGTTCATTAATTCTAAATCTCTATTAGATATGAAAACTTTTGGAACTTCATGGAAATGCTACATTTTGCAGAATCCAAAATGTTATACCCTACTTATTTAAAAATTAAATGTTTTTCTCTGAATATAAAATGATATATGTAATAATAGTAAGAATGAATGTAAACCATAAAATGTCCCAATACCTAGTATAATATATAGCACATATTGTAATATAGTAATATCTATAATCTGTAATATAACAAATCAAATATATGTAAATGGAAAACACACCAAAAAATCAAAATTATCTATCACCCTGCCACATGTTAACAAATGTTTAGGAAAAACTTGATTGTGAAATCATAGTCTATCTGCCCCATCTCAACCTCTGCTGAGAGTTAGAAGTCTGTCACTTTATGCACTCAGCCCTGAAGAGGAAGTGAGATGGAGAGACTCTTGTCTGTGGAAAGCCTCCTCTTCCCTAAAAACAAGGATCTGAAAATTTCCTCTGCTCTCATGCACAGTGACTTTGCCCATGGGAGCAGTTTCCTGTGTATGTACATGTCAGGTTTCAGTCCTACAAGATTCCTCACTGATCCTTGGCAATTGGGGAACCTGACATCCTCAGGTTCCCCTTTCACACTGAACTCTAAAACCCACCTATAATGCCAAGGGGTCTGAGCCTCATCTCATTGTCTTCTCCATTTTCTAGTGTTGGGTCCCAATTCTCAGGTGTCTATTAAGTACTAAATCGGGTGCCCAATTAAAAAAGATGAAGTAGTAAGCAGAAGTTGTGAAGTTGCCCCACCTCCTCCGCAGGTCAGGTTCTTTGGATATTAAAGAACTTAGTTTGTGCAGATTGAACTTAGTTTGGCCCCTACCTTTTGATTAGTGATACTGGACTCCTCAGACCACATTCAGAGTCATTCCCCTGACATTAAAGCTCCAGCACAGTCCTCTGCTCCTGCATTCTAGCTAGTGATGAATACAAGACATCTTCTATGGACCAAGATACATAATCAACTGTAACAGTAAATCTAGATTAGATGGTGGGAAGCAGATTCTTCTACCTCCTTCCTTGAGCACATGCCTGGGAACCATAAGACTGATTTACCTTCCTAATCACATGGACAAGGTAAGCCTGTGTCTGCTATATATGGATGGGGAGATAGCAGGGAAAAGAGGGAGTGATCAGAAGGAGCTGAGAAGATTCCCACTCTGACAGAATTGTAGGGAAATAACTATATCCCATCAGTGAGGAACTGCTTGAAAGTTAGACCTCACCCAATTTCATCAATAATAAAAGACCCCTTGGGAAACATGAAAAGGGAGAATAAAGCACTTTCTGACATCCCCCAGTTGTTAGTTCTCTTAACTTTTGGGGCTTAGTAGTAAAGCCCTGTGACTTACTTGGGTGTGACTATCTCCTTTAGGAGAAGTTGATTGGAGGAAGTCCTGGTTTCATATTTTGAGGTTTTCTTCAGAAAAGTACCAACTACTTCTTCATTCCAAAGAGAGAACAATTCCGTTTGGATCCCCATATTTCTCTATAATGGGTGGGTGAGCAAAGTATATTAAATACATTTCTCTGACTGAGTCCAAAAAAATCATGGCTTAAGTTCCTTATAGTCTTAAGTCACACCTAAATACAATGTCTATATAGATCAATAAAAATTCAAAAATAAGTCCAAATGACAATATAATAATATTCAAATTTCAGCAATGAAAAATCAAAGTGCCCTTTGGTATTAACATGTTCAGGAGAAATTAAGGTTCCAAATCAATTCACTTGAATTAAAGACAAAAATTCCAAATTATTTCCTACTCACTTTTCTTATTCTGATACTCAGCCAGAGAATAAAATTTTTCTCTGCAATTTTCTAGTGTCAGTTTGGTCCTTTTCTACTAGAAACCCTTCAAAATATTATTTCATCCAATCATATTCATTATGCACCCTATTTTCCTGTAGCATTTTCACATTACCAACCCCATCAATACCCATAAAATTTAGAGAACAAATTCCAGCTTTACAACTGTCATTCTAATAAAAAGCAGTTGCTTGTCATTATTCCAAAGAGCTCTGATTTATAAAGTCACAACAAATACTGATTTGCAAATACTGAATTATTACTGCTAGGGGATATACAGTGTTAGGATTCTGCAAGCCACTGCTTGTAACATTGTCACGAACTGATCAATATATATTGTGTTTTATATGTGTTTCTGTTGAAAGATAACTTTACCTGTTATAGATTACTGACTCAATAACATTGAACTCATGGCCAACAGCACTATATGTCATATCTGAATAAAGCTTATTGAACAGATGTATTTTCTCCATAAAGCACACCACAGCCTTCATGTGCTTGGGAACACTAGACAGCATTTCAGCATTAGTCTAGGGGCCTACTTAAACAGCAAAATAGACAACTAAAAACGCAAAAATGTAAAAATCTTAGCATTAAATAGATCATGAAAAGGGCCCTATTTACAATATGAGAGATGCAATAAGAAAGTAGAGCATCACCTCATTTTATAACGAAGAATGTGCATATTGGGCAACCCATATTTTTTGCTTCTCTGTACATGTTCATGAATAATTGTAGAAGCACTCTAAGTATTGATTTGGGAGGGGTTACAAATCAGTTTTAGTGAGTAGGCAAATTCATCAACCTGAAAATGTGAATACAGAGAATAAACTATGTATTCTCAGAGTTCAAGACAAAGTGCATTCTAGACACATGTTGTACTACCTTCTAAAGACCACGGAAGGAGGAGCACTAATGAGGAAATGCAAAGAAAAGGAAAATTGTTCTATTAGCCTTGTCAAGATGCCAACTAGTCTATGACTCCTTTTCAGCATCCTTGCCTCTGAACTTCCTCACATTAGATGGAATCTTTCCTCTAAGAGGTAATTGTGACACTAGAAGGGAAAAAAATCTCCCTCTGTACCCTACCTTCTCATTCAGGGAGGTTTGAAACTTTGGGGGTTTTACTATCAATCATGAAGAACTTGGGTGGGACGACTATTGGATTATATTCCCAAATGTCCAATACACACTGTTATTTGGAACATTTTTAGGCTAGTGACAATAGTGACATCTGAGAGACAGTGTCCAACATGAAGATAGCAAACCTTGTGACATTGTGCCAGCAGCCACTGGCTTCAGCACTCATCTGAGCTATACTCAGTGCTCTGGGTAAGTAGATTCCTGGGAATTAAATCATTTAGCAAGTGTCACCTCTAGTGGATCTTTAACTACCCTAAGACAGTAGACTCCCTGAGAGGATGGAAAGCAAAGAGTAGAAGATTGTTAGAATGTAAGATTTTAGGCAGAAACCCCATCTATTTTTCTCTCCTTTATTTGTTTCTTATCTAGGAGTATGGATTGTAAAAGCTACATAGCACATATGCATACAAGGCTTTTTGTTCTGTATCATTACCATGAGGTGCAGGGGTGGAGGGGCAGCACTAAGTTAGATGCCCACACTCTGTTCCTCTTTATACAACACAGAGGGGACTTACTGTTCATAGAACCACCTTTTGGTTGCAGGATGGCTGTACAAGCCTTCAAGCACAAAGGAAGATTCTCTGCTCTGAAGCTTTATATTAAATCTGGATCGTTAATTGCATAATTTCTGCTAAAGTTTGTGACTTTCAGAAACCCAACATGTGAGTTGAACCTCTAGGTTATTAGAGAATCTTTATAAAGAGGATAGGTGACCTTATCATATAGTAAGTTTGCTACCCTTTTGGTTTGAGATTAAAACAAAGCAAAAATAAGGCAAAACAAAACCTCAAAAATGTAAAGGAAATCCTAAAAGAATTGCACTGTGTCTAAGAATGCTGTTAACTTGGATACTCAAGAAGGAATTAATTTCATTTAAAAAACAAATTAAAAAAAAAAACAAAAAAGTGTTGGCTTGTTGTCAGAAGTGGTATAATGTTAGATATTTTGCCAGAAGTGGTATAGTGTTAGAAATTTTATTTCTCAAATTAAAGAGGATACATGAACATTGAGTTGCAAAAGGAAGTGATTTTGTTAGGGGAAAAACTTACAATCCTGAAGGATAACAGACCTTTATAAGAAGGAAAAGGACAATGTATTGGACCTAACTGTTCCAAAAGATCATGATAGGCTCTTGACCCAAAATACAACTAAGAAAGGGAGAAATGGAAGGTAAGAGTGAACTGGGATGACAACTCTATCTTTTGCGACAGCATGGATGGAACTGTAGAACATTACACTAAATGAAATAAGCCAGGCGGTGAGGGACAAATACCATATGATCTCACCTTTAACTGGAACATAATCAACAAAAGAAAAAAAGAAAACAAAATATAACCAGAGACATTGAAATTAAGAACAATCTCACAATAGCCAGAGGGGAGGGGGGAGGGGACAGTGGGGAGGAGGGTTTTCAGGAACTACTATAAAGGACAAATGAACAAAATCAAGGGGGAGGGTGAAAGCAAGGGAGGGAGGTGGGTTTGGCTGGGGTGGAGGAGGAAGTTGGGGGGGGGAGGAAATGCGACAACTTTAATTAAACAATAATAAAGTAATTTAAAACATTAAAAAATTAAAATTAAAAATGAACTGCCAGGAGGTGCTCTCTCTCCTAAACTCAAGATGGGGAATATAATATGTTTAGGAAATCTTCATTCAAAGACACATGAGGTGGTTTATAGACATTTAGTTCCATAGGATCAGAGTGGAAACTTTTAAATGCCCTTGGATGGGTTTCACAATAGCAGAGAATACAAAGCACAGTCATTGTATGTTCTCTGATGGAACATGCTAAAGGAACCATGAGACAAAGTCTGCAAGGGAAGATCCAGAGATAATAAAGTGAACCCCCAATAGGCAAGCAGAACAAGTAGGCAAGAGAATGCTACACAGATGATATCACTGCCCCTGCAAGTGTCTCTCTACAAAGTAACTCTAGGAAGGCTGGTATGTTTTAGCAGAAAATGTATTTGTAGAAAGAAGAAAATGTAACCAGAAATTGCTTAAGCTATATTATTAGACCCTTCAAGTATAGGAATTTCATAATGTATGTATCCAAAAACAAGAAAAAAGAAGTCTTTTTGTTTTTATTGCAAAGGGCACTTTAAACTCTTGATTGGCAAGAATGGGGATGGCACCCAAAGGAAAGTACAAGCATTGCAAGAGTGGTAGGAGGGAAAGCTGGAGAGAGCTTACTAGCAGAAGCCAGGGGGGTGGAGGAAGAGAACTTTCACAAAGAGGAGATGGTCATAGAAAATGCTACCACAAAGTTATTACAGAGAAGGACAGAGAAGTTTCCATGTGAAACCACTGTAGTCACAAGTGAACTTACTGAAAGTGATTTCAGAGATGCTGAGGGTGGCACAGGTAGAACACAGTGTGTTGAAAATAAATTGTGGAAGTGAGAACATGGAGGTAAGTTCAACAGGCATGGTTGTTTGGAAATGGCAACAGGATGAAAATGACCCCTGTTTTCTCTCCTTCCTCAGTCACATGCAAAGGGGGACACGAAGAAGCCTTCAAATGAAGCATAGTGTCCTCAGAGGAGAATCAGATCTCAAGTAAGTTTGGGAGCTATAAAGAATCTTCTCTGAAGAATGTAAAGCAATAACTTCTATTAATAATGGGATAGTAAACTTAACTTTCTGCCCTTTCTCACTTCCCCAGTATCCCATGCCTAGGTACTTCCTTGGAGTTCACCTTAAATGACTTCCTCAGAATTCTTGACTCAAACTACTTCCCTTTTTATTTTCCATGGCTCAAGATATTTTTCTATTGTGCCATTCTTTATATGTATAATTTGTTCAATTTTCTTATAGACCAAGAGCTCAAAGAGGCCAGAAAATGTATTTACTGTATTCAATATTATATCCTAATATAATCGGAGCTCAAAACGTAATTTGTGAAATGAATTAATGAGTCCACCAACCTGTAGAGATTCCAGAGGTCACAGTGAAAAGGGTTGGTCCAGAAGGCAGCAGTAGGAGAAAAAGCAAGTGGAGATATCAAAATGAGAGAGTGAAAGAAAGCAGATGACTCAGAGAGATTTGGAGCTGAGTTTGTGTTGAAGGAGGACTTGGATAAGAGGCACAAAGATACTGAGTAGTTTCAGAACTCTGCCTGTAATTCCAGTCTAAATAAATTTCTGTACTTTTCAAAAAGTATCCATGGTGAGATGATATTAACTAACCATGGTGCAGACAACAACCTATGATTAGGCCTTTGTTGGGATTTCCAAATAGAATATATGTGATTAATTTCAGATACTTTACTTTTCCATTTATCAAAACATATTGAGGATCAAACACCATTCTAGGGTCTGGAGGCACACTAGTGAACAAAAGAGACTAGAAGTCCCTGCCCTCATGGATTGGTGAAAAGGTAATAAGTAGAATAAATGGAACATTGGAAGGTGAAGAGTACTAAGAATCATTAACAGGAAAAGTAAAATTGAGGGAGGAATGTATGTGTATGGGTGTTGAACCTACAGGGGAAATAATATATTTTAGATGAAAGAACCAGAGAAGACCTCACTGGGAAGATAACATTTGAGTAGAGCCAAAAACAAAAGTAAGGAAGCAAGCCATAAAGATAGCTGGGGGAAGGGCAATCAGGTAGAAGAAATAGCCAGTGCAAAACCTTTGATGGTTCCACCCCGTGACTGGAATTTTCCAGTTACAAAAAATAGGAAATGCTTTATAATTGACGGGTGCTCAATGGAAAGGTTATATTGGCTATTGTAAGGACTTCATTCAGCTATTACTCTGGATGAGATAGTGAGCTTTTAGAGGCTTGAAGAGTGTGACCCAAAACCTTAAACAGTCATTAAAAGATTACTCTGGGGGAAGGAAGCAAAGGCAGAAGCAGGGGGAGCATTTGGAGACATCTAAATGTCAGATTGGAAACAGTGGTAGTGGCAGGGTCATGAGAAGTGGTAAACTGAATTTACCATTAGATTGGATTTAAATGTTAGGGCAAAAAGGAAGAAGGGAAGAACGCAAGTTTATCCTGGTTGCCTGCAAAGATGGAACTGATATTTACTGAGATAAAAAAAAGGATGTAGATAGAGGTAGTTTGGGGAGGTATCTGTTTTAAATATATTAAGCCTAAGATACTTATTAAATATTCAACTGCCAAAATTAGGGAGGCAATTTGGAGCTCTCATAGACCTAAAAGAGAGCTCTATGTCAGAGACATGAATTTAGGAGTTTATCAACATTTTTATGTTATTTAAAGTCATGGAACTATAGAAAACTATTTTTTATTTTTTAAATTATATTTTATTGATTATGCTATTACAGTTGTACAATTTTCCCCCCTTTATTCACCCTCTGCCCTGCACACCTCCTTTCACTCACATTCACCCCCTTTAGTTCATGTCCATGGGTTGTACATATAAGTTCTTTGGCCTCCACATTTCCCATACTATCCTTAACCTCTCCCTGTGTATTTTCTACCTACCATTTATTCTGCTTATTCTCTGTATCTTTTTCCCTTTCTCCCACTCCTACCTCTCTGCTGATAACCCTCCATGTGCTCCCATTTCTGTGATTCTGTTCCTATTCTAGTTGTTTGCTTAGTTTGTTTTTGTTTTAGCTTCAGTTGTTAATAACTGTCAGTTTGTTGTCATTTCACTGTTCATATTCTTTATCTTCCTTTTCTTAGATAAGTCCCTTTAACATTTCATATAACAAAGGCTTGGTGATGCTGAACTTCTTTAACTTGACCTTATCTGAGAGCTCTTTATCTGCCCTTCCATTCTAAATAAAAGTTTTGCTGGATAGAGCAATCTTGGGTGTAGGTCCTTGGGTTTCATGACTTGGAATACTTCTTTCCAGCCCCTTCATGCCTGCAAGGTCTCTTTTGAGAAATCCACTGACAGTCTGATGGGCACTCCTTTGTAGGTGACTGTCCCCTTATCTCTTGCTGCTTCTAGAATTCTCTCCTTCATTTTCATCTTGGGTAATGTAATTATGATGTGCCCTGGTATGTTCCTCCTTGGGTCCAACTTCTTTGGGACTCTCTGAGCTCCCTTGACTTTCTGTAAGTCTATTTCATTTGCCAGACTGAGGAAGTTCTCCTTCATGATTTGTTCAAATAAGTTTTCAATTTCTTGCTCTTCCTCTTCTCCTTCTGGCACCCCTATGATTTGAATGTTGGAACATTTAAAGATGTCCTGGAGGTTCCTAAGCCTCTCCTCATGTTTTTGAATTCTTGTTTCTTCATTCTGTTCTGGTTGAATGTTTCTTTCTTCCTTTTGGTCCACAACATTGATTTGAGTCCCAGTTTCCTTTCTGTCACTGTTCGTTCCTTGTACATTTTCCTTTATTCCACTTAGTGTAGCCTTCATTTTTTCCTCTAATTTGTGACCATATTCAATCAAATCTGTGAGCATCCTGATTACCAATGTTTTGAACTGTGCATCTGATAGGTTGACTATCTCTTCGTCGCTTATTTGTAGTTTTTCTGAAGCTTTGATCTGTTCTTTCATTTGGGCCTTTTTTTTGTCTCGGTGTACCTGTTATGTAGTAAGGGGTGGAGGCTTAGTTTTTCACCAGGGTAAAGCAATTCACATTGCCCTGTTGAGATGCTGTATGTGGCGGAGGGGTCTCAGAGGGAAAAATGCCATTTTCTTTGCTCTCTGCACTTCCCCTGCTACCCACAATCAAATTGGGTCCTTCTAGTGCTGATTCCCAGGTGGGTGTGTTTGTATACATTCTAGGACCCTGTGGGTTTTTCCAGTGAACTCTCCTGTGAGGCTGGGAGTTTCTCCCACTGCTGCCTCAACCCTCATAGGTGTTTTCAGTCACAGGCTTTGAGGCTTTATTTCCCTGTAATGGAACCCTGGGTTGCACAATCTGTCTCACTCCCCAGTTGTTCCTCCCAGTTTATCTGCACACAAATGTGGGGCAGAATTGTCTGCCAGCCACTGCCTCACCGGGGCCACCAGCTGCTGCTTTGCCTGCCCCGGTCCTCCAGCCACTGCCTTGCTGCAAGTCTTCTTTCCCCAGCTGCCTATCTCTGTCCCTCCTACCGGTCTGGATGAATTTTTCTATTTAACCCCTTTGTTGTCGGACTTCCATACAGTCCAATTTTCTGTCAGTTCTGGTTGTTTTTTTATTTTAAATTAGTTGTCCTTCCTTTGGTTGTGTGAAGAGGCACAGTCTGTCTGCCTATGCCTTCATCTTTGCTGGAAGTCTAAAGTCATGAAACTATTTTTAATCGATGAACTTCCATACTATTTTTATAGTGCTTGCACCATTTTACATTTCCACCCAATGGCATACAGGGTTTCAATTTCTGCACATCCTTGCCAACACTTTGTTTTTATTTTATTTTTTTTGATAGTAGCTATCCTAATAGGTATGAGATGATCTCAATGTAGGTTTTTTCAATGTGCATTTTCTTGCTTGCATTTCCTTGCAATCCTTGATGATTAGTGAAATTTTCCTTGGTACATTTCCCTGATGATTAGTGAAATTTTTACATGCCTCTTTGAAGAAATATCTATTCAAATCCTTTGCCTGTTTTTAAATCAAGTTTGCTTGTTTTACTATTGATTTGTAACAGTTCCTTATATATTTTTGATATTAACTCCTTATCAGATATATGATTTGCAAATGTTTTCTCTCATTCCATAGGTTCTCTTTTCACTTTGTTGATTGCTTCTTTTGCTGTGCAGAAAGTTTTTTAGCTTGGTGTAATCCCACTTGCCTACCATATGATCCAGCAATCCCACTGGATCATTTTTGGCTATTTACATAGCCAAAAATATCAGAATTAGGATCTGAAAAATACAACTGCACTCCTGTGTCCATTGCAGCATTATTGGTAATAGCCAAGATATAAAACAAACTAAATATTTATTAATGAGTCAATAGCTTAAAATGTGGTATATACATACAATGGAATATTATTCAGCTTCAGATAAAAAGAAAACCCTGCCCTGGTCAATGAGGCTCAGTTGTTTGGGCACCATCCTGCAAGGCAAAAGGTCACCTGTTCAATCCCCAGTCAAAGCACATGCCTAGGTTGAGGATTTGGTCCTAGGTTGGGGTGTGTATGAGAGGTAACTGATTGTTGTTTCTCTCTTACATCAATGTTTCTTTCCCTCTTTTTCTTCCTCCCTTTTCCTCCTGCTCTCTCTCTCAAAAAGAAATAGTAAAAGGAAATCCTGCCATATATGATAATATGATAACATGGATGAACCTGGAGGAAATTATGCTAAATGAAATAAACCAATCACAGAAAGGTATATACTGCATGATTCCACAAAAATCACACACACACACACATATATATATATATGTGTGTGTGTGTGTGTGTGTGTGTGTGTATACATATATATATATGTATATGATCATATATATATATATATATGATCATTTAGTGAAACTTATAGAAACAAGAAGTAGAATGGTGGTTGGGGAGGGAAAAATGGTGTATTGCTCTTCAATGGGCATAAAGTTTTAGTTATAAAAGATGTGTAAGTTGTAGAGATCTTCTCTACAACATTGTACACTTAAATTTTCTAAGAGGGTAGGTCTCTCGTTAAGTGTTCTTACTACTGAAAAGAAAAAAGGAAAAGGAAGGAAGGAAGAAGAGAGGGAAAGAGGGAGATAGAGAAGAAACAAAGAAATTCATAAAATACATGAGATCAGCAATATAGAAAAAAGGCATAATGAGCCTTGGAGTTCAACTATTAACAAGTTGAACAAGAGAAGAATAATTAGTAGTGGGAACAGAAAGAGAGATCAGTTAGTTAGGAAGAAAACCAGGAGTCTGCAGACTCTGGAAGCTAAGTGAGAAGTTTCAGATGGATGCAGATTGGAATAAATCACTAGATTTAGCAACACAGAAATCATGGAAACATTGAGAACCTAGGGTTTGTGGAATAGTAGGTGTGACAGCCTGATCATAACAGCTCTAAGAAAGAATGGGAATTAAAAGGGAATGTATAGAACTGTTTCAGAATTTTGCTATAAATAAAATGAAAAATGGAGAAAAACTGCAAGAAACATGGAGAGAGAAGACAAGTGTTTTTTTTTTATGGAAAAAAGATGCTCAATATCACTAGCTATCAGAGAGATGCAAATTAAAACTACAATGAGATACCACTTTACACTGGTGAGAATGGCTATCATAAACAAAGCAATAAACAACAAATGTTGGAGAGGGTGTGGGGAAAAGGGGACTCTGGTCCACTGTTGGTGGGATTGCAGACTGGTACAACCATTATGGAAAACAGTATGGAATTTTCTCAGAAAACTAAAATTGGACTTGCCTTTTGACCCAGCAATTCCACTGCTGGGATTGTATCCTAAGAACCCTAAAACACCAATCCCAAAGAACCTATGCACCCCAATGTTCATAGCAGCACAATTTACAATAGCCAAGAGTTGGAAGCAACCTAGGTGCCCGTCAGTAAATGAATGGATCAAAAAACTATGGTACATATACACAATGGAATTTTATGCTGCAGAAAGAAAGAAGGAGCTCCTACCTTTTGCAACAACATGGATGGAACTGGAAAGCATTATGCTGAGTGAAATAAGCCAGGTGTTGAAGGACAAATACCATATGATCTCACCTCTAACAGGAAGCTAAACAACAAAGCAAACAAGCAAGCAAAATATAACCAAAGACACTGAAATAGAGAACAGGCTGACAGTGACTGGAGGGGAGAGGGGAGGGAATTTCAGGGGAAATAAGGGAGGGATTTAGAGGAACCTATATAAAGGATACATGGACAACAACTGAGAAGGGTGGAAATGGGAGGGAGGGGGGAGGATGGGGGGTTGGGACGGGATGGGAGTAATAGACAGAAAACTGTAGTTGAAAAATAATTAAATTAAAAAACTGAAAAAAAAAGAGAAAGTTATGTAGTAACTTTATAGATATATTCCCATGAGGATGATCCAGTATCAGGGGAGGAATTGCTGAAGAAATGTCTTTGAGCGGATGAACAGGGACCCATAGTACATAAGGGAAGAGTTGACATGTGATAGAAACATGGATCCATCCCCAGTAACAGAAGGGAAGGCAAAGAAATGGGGTCCAGATGCTTGGGAAGTGGATGGATATGGCATATCCATATCCAATAGTTTATGTCTACAGTCTTCAATTTTCTCTGAGGAACAGGAAGAAGGTGTTCAGCTGAGTGAGGATGAGAGGTTTGGGGTGAGAGAAGTAAAGATAGTAAAATCATCCTCCTGGACAGTGGGAGAGACAAAGAACTCAGGAAATAGAGTAATACAATAAGGCAATATAGGGACCTGCTGGAAGTTTGTGTGAAAGAAGTCACCTTGGGTGTATGTTTTCCCTCAGACACATTGGTTATGCAGTTGTAGACATAGAAGCAAGCTTTGGACATAATCAGGTTTAGATCTAGCCAAGTAGGAGCAACAAAGCAAGGAAGGAATAAGGGGATTGGGATGTATGCAAGGTGGGGGGATTTAGGAAGATGGAATTTTAGCTGGAGACAAGGGGGTTAGTGGCACTCAAGACATGCTAAGATCAATAGATTTTATTTTGACTATCAGAAGAAAGAGCTGGGAAGAAAAGGGGCAGAAGGTAGGAGAGAGAAAGACTTGAAAATAAGATTATGATCAAGTTTCAGTAATCGGTCTAGTGGAGGTCCAATGAGTGGCTGAGGCAGGACCAGTGTTAAGTGGAGTTCCCAAGACTCAGGAGGTAGAATTTTGGAGAGGTAAGGGAATGAACAAGGCAACAATGGGCAGAGTGGGGGAAAGGGTGATATAGCCTTCCTAAGGCATCCTTTAGGAAAGAGGAAAGAGAGGATGGTCCATAAAGGACCAAAAATAAGCAAGGAGGAATCAACCACATTTCCAAGCCCAAAGAAATGAAGGCTATGGAAGAAAAGCTCTAGGCCATGGGAGGGAGTCAGGGGAAGCAGTGTCCCAGAGAAGATGCAGCAAAAAGGTAACAAACTATTCACAGATGTATTTCCAGGGGATCCAGGGGATTTTGTTGAGAACAAGAAAGATTTTCTGCTTGAAAGAAAGAAAGAACTCCTACCCTTTGCAACAGCATGGATAGAACTGAAAAGCATTATGCTGAGTGAAATAAACAAGGCAGTGAAAGACAAATACCATATGATCTCACCTTTGACAGGAACCTAAACAACAAAACAAACAAGCAAGCAAAATATAACCAAAGACACTGAAATAGAGAACAGGCTGACAGTGATCAGAGGGGAGAGGGGAGGAAATTTCAGGGGAAAAGGGGAAGAGTTTACAGGAACTAGTATAAAGGACACATGGACAAAAACTAAGGTGAGTGCAAATGGGAGGGAGGTGGGGAGAACTGAGGGGATGGGCTGGGGTGGCAGTAAAAGACAGAAAACTGTACTTGAACAACAATTAAATAAATATTTTTTTTAAAAAAACATTTTCTGCTTAGCTAAACTTTGGTCAGTCTCCCAAAACATCTTCAGGCCCATCTGTGCAATTTCCTGCAAAATTCTTTTCAGAAAGAGGCCCATTAAGTCATTTCAACAGGAACCCTAGACTTGATATGCGATCACCTTCATATTTATCCAGGCTCCAGATCCTGCACAACCCTCCAGGCAACGCCTGACTACTCTGGCCTCTCTCCAGCAAGAATTCTACTGCATTGATTTATCTAGAACCTCCCTGACTCCTGATGCTTATTGCATGCACTGACCCTACCTTTTCCTTGGCAAAAAAAAAAAAAAAAATTCTATTTATCCAGGCTATATTCAGAGTTGAACCCAATCTCTCTACCCCACTGCAAAACCCCCTTGTAGTGGTCTCGATACTTACAGTGATAATCCTGAATAAAGTCAGCCTCAACTTCTTTGAAAAGTGCCATTCATGTTTTGTCTTTACCAAAGATAAAGGATGAATTTCAGAGAAACCATGTTTTCAAGAGTTAGGATGGAGTGAGAATTAGAATAAGAATTAGAGATAGTTTATTGAACATGGCGGCGGAGTAGGACATAGGATTTCACTTCCCTCCACATGCTGGAGAAAAACCGGGCTGATCTCCAGAGGAGCACAGCGGATAGCCAACAGGGACCCAGCATATAGGAAGGCAGGACTCCAGAAAGAGTAGTGGACACTGAATGACCAGAGGTTGAGGAGAGAAGACGACTGCAGGTCAACAAGGTATGAGGGAACAGCACAGAGGCTGCAGGCCCTCCGCCAGGCCATGCCAGGGCCTTGGCCGGGCCACCTTGGACTCTGAGAGCCGAGGGCAGGCCACAACGACCCTGGGAGAGAGCCAGTCATCAGCACCCTCCCTATCTGGCAGGACACAGATTGGAAAATACCAGGAGAGATTGGATTGCCTATAGTGCCAGAGAGAGGAGTGAGCATTAGGAAGAAAACCAGAGAGTTCTGATAACCCATGGAGTCAGGCTGCGGTTGCCAGTTTGTGAGAACTGAGTCGCCCATGTGTTCCCTGTAGTTATTGTCCATGTGTCCTTTATACTTGTTCATGTGAGTCCTTCCCCTTTTCCCCTGTGATTTTCTCCCCTCTCCCCTCTGGACCCTGTCAGCACGTTCTGTATTTCAGTGTCTTTGGTTACATTTTGCTTGCTTGTTTGTTTTGTTGCTTAGATTCCTGTTAAAGGCAATATCATATGGTATTTGTCTTTCACCGCCTGGCTTATTTCGCTCAGCATAATGCTTTCCAGTTCCATCCATGTTGTTGCAAAGGGTAGGAGCTCCTTCTTCCTTTATAAGCATAGAATTCCATTGTGTAAATGTACCATAGTTTTTTGATCCAGTCATT